>NC_132790.1:14606458-14910416 GCF_048418805.1 Vulpes vulpes
TGCACTTTTAAGTGTACAGAAGCCCTTGAAATCTGGTCCCTGAATGGCTGGCAGTGGAAGTTCTTTATGCTTCCCTACACCTTTTACGGAAACAGTATATTGTGGAAAGATGATGTGGAAAGATGATGACAGAGGCTTGGGTAAGGGTCTCCACCTTGCTCCCTCTGGACCTCCTGCATCTGGCAGGAGGAAGCCCACAGTAGGGACTTACCTGATGCAGGTTGGAGTGGGTTGTTATGCAGCATCCAGAGAGCTAAAGTGAGTCATCCAAGCAAGGTCCTACAGTCCTACAGTCCTACAGTCAATGAGAGAACTGTGAGCCAGGCTCTATCTATCCACCTATGGCTGTAGCATCAAGACCAGGGTCAAGTAGTCACTTTCGCCTGCTACTGATGAGAGGCAGAAGAAAGGGGAGAAGAGGGAGACACAACAGAAGGAAGAGAGGGAGCCAAAGCCTTAGCCACCCCCTGACCGCTGCGGCCTGGGTGGGGGGCTCAGCTAAAGACCACAGGGAGTACTAGAGAGGTGCCCTGAAGAGTAAAACTGGGTTAATCATTATAAAAACAAACTCTTCTAGAATGTAGAAATTTTTCTCTCTAGGAGTGGAACTCTGGAAATTTTCTCTGTTCAGATATTCTAGTAGGTGCATGTATTATCACAGTTATAATTCTCTCTTCCTTCATTTGCAGGATGTTGCTCAAAGATGATCCCCATCTCTCAGTGGATGGAAGGGACAGGGTGTATGGCAGCAGAAGGGAGTGGCTGTGGGCAAGGGGAGGTCACTGCAGGGAGGGGCTGGCCTCCCGTGAGCTGTCACTAAGGTGAGGGGCACATTCCATGAGGTGCATTGCTGAGCCATTACCTCAGCCAGGAAGGAACACTCTGGACTTTAGACTTCACTTTTACCTCCCTCTTCCCTGCTCCTGGCTCCCTGGAACGCCTCCCTTTCTTGATGGCTCCCGAGGGAGTTCTGTAAGGCCGTCTCTTCTTCCAGGCTCTCTGGGGTATGGGATTAATTGGAAACCAGTCCAGTTTGCCCCTCGGTAGGAAATGAGACAGACAGGATGTTGGTGCCAAAGCAAGCCAAAACCCTAGTCAGCATGGGAGGCGTCCACAAGCTTCCTGCCATGAGCAGCTGGGCTCGGCTACAAGGCGTGCTGGGACAGGAGTAGTGGGAGCCAGCCCTAGGGGTGCTGACCGGCTGGCTGCGGCCCTGCCAGGGGATCCCAGACAGGTGGGTGGGGCTCTGACAGAAAGCATCTCTGGCATCTGCCAAGGGTGCTTGTCCTCAGGTGGGCAGCAGCACCTCACTTCTCAGGGTCCTGAAGGTTTTTCCCTCCGGTTGCTCAACCTTTGCCAATCCCTGTGTGATTACCTGAGGAGCCAGAGAGGATGGATGGAAAGCAGTGCTGCAGGGGAGAAGGGACCGTGCAGAATCAAAATACTGGTTGTCCTGTGCCACAGTGATATGGTGCAAATGTCTTCCAGCCTGCATTCTCTTTCGCAATGGGATCTTGCCATTTCCCAGTCAGGAGGTAACTCTGTTTCTTTACCCTCTTGAATTGGGGTGTAGAAATGTAACTATGGCTGTTTTGACCAATATAATATGAAGGAAGTGCTGCTGTACCAGAAGGGGCATAGTCCTTAACTGGCCTGGAAGCTTCATCTTCCTGCCTCTCGGAACCCAGCAGCCCTGGTGTGAGAAGCTCATGACACGTGGAGGGGTCAAGTGCAGTCAGTAGCCTCAGCGGAGCCCCCAGATGACAGCCAGCCTCAAGCACCAGCCATCTGGTCTGCGTGAGCCATCTCAGACCCCCAGTCTAGTCAAACCTTCAGATATCTACAGCCCCAACCGACATCTGACTGTAATCATATAAAAGACCCCACATGAGAATTGCCCAGCTGAGACTAGTCCATGCACAAAAGCATGTATGATCATAATAAACTAATATATAATAAATTGTTTTAAGCCACTAAGTTTTGGGGTGGTTTGTTATACTACAATAGATAGCTGGAACAGAAATAGACTATCCCAGAACACATGCCACCATATATTACTTCTCCTAAGTCTAGCTGCTCATGGTCTTCGGTCAGTTGGCTAGGAGCTGGCTGGTCTGGGTGCGGCCTGAGCTGGGCCAACCCAGCTCTCTCTACCCAATCTTTCACTCCCCACATGCTAACCCAGGCTGTTCTCATGGCAGTGGCAGGGGTTTAGCAGAGTGGAAGACGCAGGCTTCTTAAGACCTAGGCTTGGAACTGGTACACATTGTTCAAAGCAAATCTCAAGACCAGTGCATTTTGAAAGGGTGGGAAAGTCAGTTACGTCTCTTGATGAGAGGGTCTATAAATTCACAGAGGGTATGAGGGGCACCCAGGTGGCTCAGTCAGTTGAGCATCCAACTCTTGATTTCTGCTCAGGTCATGATCTTGGGGTTCCAGGGTCCAGCCCCACCTTGGGCTCCACGCTCAGTGGGGAGGCTGCTTGAGACTCTCTCTTTCTCTCTGCCCCTCCCCACTGCTAGTTCTCTGCTAGTTCTCTCTCTCTCTCCCTGTCTCTCTCTCTCTCTCTCTTTCAAATAAATAAATAAATAAATAAATTTATAGAGTGTGAATAATGGGAGGGGTGGAAAATTGCAGCTGTTTCTGCAATCAGCTTACCCCAGTAACTAAAGAAGATATTAAGAAGCTTGCTGAGGATTGTGAGACGTAAATCCCTCCTCCTTTTTACAGGTGTCTTTAGTTAAATCTCCATTTTTCAGTATTACCTCTCATTATTTTACCTTTCCAAGTCTCTTCATGAAGGTAAGGAGAAAAGGACTGTGAGGAGTAGCTTTAGGGTGGCCAGCCACACTTGTTAAGTGCTCCAGTCTTGTGGTTCGCAAATGCTGCTCTGCAAAGCCCTAGGGTTCTCTGGTGGCTTCTTGGCAGCTACCACAGGGGAATGGGTGTGTACACCGATGGGTGTGAAAGTGTGATGTCCCCACCTTAACCAGCCAGCTCTGGTCTCTTGTGATTTCCTTTGGAGAAATGTTATGCAGCTTTGAAAAAATAAAAGGAAAGATTTTAAGTTCCCTGAACTAGATCAAACTCTCAATCTTAGAGAAAACAATCAGTGAAGTTGAGTGTCTACTCCAAGGTACTCAGCAAATGAGCGTCTTGGCTGGCCAGTCCGCTGACCCATCATTCAATCCAGGGCTAGTTCTCCTACCATACTCTCCCTACCCTTCACTGGGTTCAAGATGGGAGAATTCTTCTGTAGCCTGGTGGACAGAGGAAAACCTAGGCAAGCAGAAGTGATATTCCTGACACTTTTTAATTCTCTACTTCCCCAACAAGTGAAACTATTCACTGGCCTTGAGCCTCACACCTCATTGACCCCCATTACACACACATACGTACCCTCACATAACTCCTACATGGCTTGATCTCCAGAACCACCACCAATCCAGGGCATCATATTGGCAGGTAGGCAGGGCTGGCTGGTCAACCCCAAAGCAGAGCAGAGTATACTTGGTGGAGTTGACTCCTACAAGGCAGATGGAGCTCCATCTGGAAGAAAAGCTCATCTCCCAGGAGAAGTCTTGGTCTTGCTTGGAGCCTGTGATCTCCTTGTTCTCCTTCCAGTGTGTTAATTCCATTTCTTCCCAAGTTAGATTTTTTAGGACATGGGCTATTTATAGCTCCTCCTAAGCCCTTTTCAGTCTGTTTCCTGTTCAAGTACTGCATTAGTCACCAGAAAGTGTCTCAGGCAATCTCTAAGTCCCTGCCTGATTTCAGCAACATGGGATAGGGACACTGGTGAGACTCAGGGTGGTCCTGGTGGGGAAGGGGGAAGCAGGGAGCAGGAGGCAGGAGGCTGAGCGAAGAGGCAGAGGGAGCATCTGTTGTCCCCTATCCCCTGTGACATGAAGCTCTGAGCCCTTTTGGCTTCCTAGAGTTTACTTAGCCCTTGGAGACACAGAAACTCTGCAGAGGCACCTCCATTTGGCTGCATATTTTTGCCATTACTTGATGACCTATTTGCATGCAGCTCCTTGTAGAGAATTTCCTCCCAAGCCATATACGGTGATTTCATCGCACCACAAACTGAGGATTCTATTTGCAGTCAGTGATAGAGGCTCCTTCCTGACTCCCTCCTGCCTGTCCCTACATCTCTCTTTCTACTATAGCCTGCCTAGGCTGCTCTGAGCTTTCTCCAAGCTCAGGTCTCACCAAGCATGTTTTGTCCCAGGAACTTAACCACCTTCATCAGAGTGAAGGGCCCCTGTTCGGAGGTGACCTTTTGTATTCTCAGGCCCAGAAGCAGTGACCTCTGATGCCAAGGGGAGGGAGAGGCAACTTCAGGCAAGGGAGTAGGTGAAAGGGCTGCAACCAAGCCCCTCGCACCTCCTCACCTACCCCTGCTTTTGTTCTGTGGGATGCACACCCTGGGCCAGGAGGACTATATCAAGGGATCCATTGCTAAAAATCTTCAGCAGGTCACCAACATCTGCTGGCAGCCCCTGGCCACCTTGAGCACTTTGATCAACCTCTACAAATCCTTAGAGAGGGAGTTGAGTACAGGTTTCTGACTCTTGTCCTCTGCTGGGGACAAAAGAGGGAAAGCTAAGAGAGGTGTCAGAGCTGCTTGCATAGCAAATCATCAGGTGGCCAGCATCCCACAGACTATGTAATCTTTCCAACTGTAGCTCCACGCTTTCCCAAGCCCCAAACCAGGGAGTGCCTATGCCTTGAACAGAGCTCCCAAGGGCTTCAGAGACCGTTCCCTCTATGCTCTCCTCAGGGACAGTAGCCTCAGCCTCGGGGTGTAAAAGGCTACCTAACACCAGCTGGTCACTGAGCACCACTTTGTGCCAGGCTGCCTGCCAAGTGCTATGGAGACAAACACCCCAAATGCTCAGAAACAGCCTTGGTGAGAAGGTGCTTGAGCTAAATGTGACCCTCCTGTCTCACGCAGAGAGCTAGCATGCATGCCAGTGCCCTGAGCAGAGGAGGAGGATGAGGATGAATGCAAACATGAGACACGCACGCCAGGTGCCAGCCCGGGCCCAGGCATATCAGGGCTGCTCCTGAGTTATGATGCACATCAGCAATCTGGCACCACTATTTTTATTTCCGTTCAAATTCCATCCTAGGAAATTTATTACAGACTATCTCCCCACAGAGCATGCTCAGCTTACATCTTTGGGAGTGCAAGAGCCCAGAAGATGCAGTCAGGGACAGCTGAAATCAGACTTAGCCAAGGATGGGACTGCGTCTGCCAGAGCTGAGGCCTGGGGACTGATTTCCAGGGGGTGGGCGATCCAGGAGCAGGGTGAGATGTCCCTCTTCTGGGACCATGACAACAGACTCTGGAGCAGAGAGCATCAGAGTTGAGACCCTTACCCAAGCTCCTCTTAAAATAAAGCTCTAAGGTGCCTGGGTGGCTCAGTGGTTGAGCGTCTACCTTTGGCTCGGGTCATGGTCCCAAGGTCCTGGGATCGAGTCCTACATCAGACTCCCCGTGGGGAGCCTACTTCTCCCTCTGCCTGTGTCTCTGCCTCTCTCTCTCTCTCTCTCTCTCTGTCTCTCATGAATAAATAAATAAAAATCTTTAAAAAAATAATAATAACTACAAAGCAAACCACTCCCATCAAAAAGTGCAACACTGCCAGCACTCTGAAGCCCCTTGCATATCCCTATCTGATCAGACTCTCCTCTCCCTTAGGCTTCTGTGGCATCTACTTCCTTCTCTTTAGTTATACCACCTGAGTTTGCATCCTTAAATAAAATAGTTTTGTTTTGCTTGTTTTGAGGTTTAAATGAATAGACTCATAGTTGGGTTCTTGGTGTGTCTGGCTTCTTTTGCTCAGTTCTGTTTACGAGACTCATCCATGTTGTTCTGTGTAGCTACAGCCCATCCACTCTTCCTGGCAATATAATATTCCACTGCATGGATATGCCGTATTTTGTTGCTTTTGCTCCTGATGAGTGTTTGGGTTGTCTCCAGGCTTGGACTACTATATGTAATGCTGCCATGAGCATTCTAAGTGTGTGTGTCCTGGTACAAATGTGCATGCATTTCTCCAGGCTTCTTATCTAGGAGTGGAATTACTAGGTCATGGGATGTGCATGTCTTCCCCCTTATGAGATAACAGCCAATGGTTTTCCAAGTTGTTGTACCACTTCTTCCTCTCTCTGGCTCAATTGTAGCAGCTATGCTGAGGGGAGGAGATCACAGGTTCAGAATTGTGAGTCCCCCAGAGATGCTTCAGGAGGAAGAACTTCTGTAGAGAAATCAATCTGCGTGTGTCTTTGTTTCTTTTCCTGCATCACTATTGGAGCCTGTCAGCCCCTGCCTCACTGTCCCTGCTTCTGTGACTGGAGCTCCCCATAGTGAGCCCACTACCCTCCCACCTCAAGCTCACTCTATGGTGGTGGCCAGGCTAATCTGGTCAAGGACATGGTAGGCAGTTGTCAGCTGAAGGTTAGTTAGTCCAAGGGCAGTGGGACCCCAGCCATCAGACAGGAAGCCAGAAGAGAGTATACATGGTGGAGGCTTGAACAGGGCTGATGGCAGGATGGCATTGTCATGTCTGGGACCTGATAAACAGGGAAGAAGAGATATTAGGACCCTCACTAGGCCCAGAGACCTGGGGCAGAGCCAGGACTGGCTTCAGCACAGCACATCACTTGTGAGTCTTTATACTGCAGCAAAAACCAACTGGAATACTCTTAAACAGGATAATTTACTGGCTTATAACAGGTGATTATGATAGGCCTGCCTTCAAGAGAAGCTTAACCAAGAGGACTAAGATAGAGCTCCACAGAAAAGATAAAATTCCAGAACAGGAATAAAAATCAGCCACCCACACTGAGGCCGGGTCTCAGCAGGATCTATAATGTGGGGCAAGTCAGGGAGAAGTCCCCTGTGTCTGGATACAGTGAGTGCCCCCATAGTGTTCCTAGTACCTAGTGAACCACTGACACTAGGGAGCTTGGCATCCTCACACAACCCTACAGAGGCATGTTTGCATCCTCGGATTTCTGAAAAAAAAAAAAGAAAGAAAGAAAGAAAAAAGAATGTATTCTGAGCATCTGGGAGGACACTCTCAGAGAGGAAAGGAAAACTGAATGTTTGTACTAGACGCGAAAATTTTGAATATTTTTTCTATACTAGAAATAGGGACCCAGGGTTTGAGTTAAGATTTGGCACTACTTCCAGGTAAGTGAGGAAACTGGGATTCTAACATGTGGTCAGAATTTCTGGGACATTTCTGTGATGTGTGAGATCAAAAGGAGAAAATATCTGAGCTCGGGGCTGTCTTGGAAATCTCAGAGGTATAGTAACTGCGTTGATTTTTAATAACATTTATTAGTTTTTTTTAATACAGAAAAAAAAAAGTAAAAACCAATTGGCCCAAAATCCCACTGATGAGATAACCTCTTCCGCGTTTTTCAAAAATAACACCTCTGCCTTCCATTTATATGGAAAGGTAGAAAATGCAAAAGCAAAATCCTTTTCTTTTGCTCCCCCTTCTCACAGGGACCTACTAATCAGAGTTTCTTATGTGCTTTCCAGAAACTTATTTCTTCAGCAATCAGACCCAGAATAAAGGAGGGTTGGAGAATTGCTCTGTTCCACCTAAATGAGGGGAGACCCAAAGCAATCCAGGCTCCCTCTCTGGCGAGCCCCCCTGCCTTGGCTCTGGGACGGTGCAGAATGGCAGGGCTACACTGACCCTACTCTCCCCACTCCAGCCCTACCCCTACCAGGGCACCCCTCCTGAGGAAGCTCACAGCAGGGGAATATTTACTGAATGAGAACGCCCTGAAGGGAAAGATTTTTCTACTGATTATATGTCTGGCGCCCTAGAACATCTTCTATTTTTTCCATGGTGATTCATTCAGGGATCATGAGAGACAGGCTGCTGGGAAAGATGCCGCTGCCTGCCCAAGCTTTGATCAGGGTTATACAGTCTTGTGCTGATTTACACTTGGGATCCCCCTCACTTCCCCTTGGCCACTTATCCCCACAACCTAGAGAAGAAGATCCTATAGTGCCCGCGGGTTACATGAGCATGAAATCCTTTCTTCTTAAACATTAAGTCATAGGATATGCCTTTGCTTGCATGACACCAGATCTGGAAGAAAGTGGGAGATTCTCAAAAATTCTCATTTATTCATATCACATAATCACTCAGAGTTTGCCGTATATACCTTTAATACCTCTGTATTAGGTTTTTAAAAATAGTCAACTTTTCCTGAGGCTGAAAAAGAGAGAAAGGCAGCTCAGCCGTAAGGACAGCAGGCTCAGAGGTGCAAATGTCTGGGGCTAAATGCCAAGGACTCCTTGAAACTAGATTCTAGAGTAAGTGAAGGCCAACATCAAGGACCAGGTTGGAAAGGTAAATAAATGAGAGCCAAAAAAAAAAAAAAAAAAAGGAAAAATAAAAAATATAAATATAAATATAAATAAATAAATAAATGAATAAATAAATAAATAAATGGGAGCCAGATGCTGAAGGAGCTTGAATCCTAAGATCATCAATTTAGACTTTATTTTAAATGCTGATGGAGGAGCACCTGGGTAGCTCAGTCAGTTAAGCGTCTGCCTTTGGCTCACTCGGGTCATGATTCCCAGGGTCCTGGGATGGAGCCCTGCACCAGGCTCCCTGTTTGGTGGGAAGTCTGCTTCTCCCTCTGCCCCTGCCCGCCTCCCGTTCATGCTCTCATGCTCACTCTCTCAAATAAATACGATCTTTAAAAAAAAAAAAGAAAGAAAAAACCTGATGGAAACCTTTGTGGGTATTGAGTAGGAGAATAGAATCATCCGGGGACCCAGCAGAAAGAAATGGCACACTCAAAGGGGGATAATTTAAAGCGTGTTAAGTGAAGGGGTTATTTACTAAGGTTTGGCGGCACGTAGTAAAACCACAAGGTATGATCCTGTGCCTGCAGCAAAGCAGCATCAGTGCTGTTAGGTAGGAAGGGGCGAGGGGAAGGAGAGAGTCATGCACAAGCCACCTCGAGAGGAGCTCTGGCCTTTGGTTAGGGTGACTTCACAGCGAGGGGGCCAGGGTATAAACCCTCAACCTCACTGTCCTCCCCTTATGACTTCGTGCTGGTACTCCCCATTTGCTAAAACCAACCAGAAGCCAAAAGCCAGAAGCCAAGGAAGGGCATTGTCGTGGTCCCCACAGGTCAGCCACCCAGGGCAAGAGAAGACAGAGCGGATTTGCAGGGGCAGGTGGCAGGCGTCCTGCACAGGAGTGGTGTCATGAAGTGAGCAGTTCAACAAGGCCTATCTTGGGCAGAACGGAGGGCGAATCAGATACAGGGGGACAGGAGGAGAGTGCAAGGGTCTGAACTAACGTGGGTCATGGACATAGGGAGGAAGAGAAACGTTCAAGCAATATTGAGGATGTAGAATGGTCATAACCTGTTGTCGGGAAAAACTAGGACAAGGGAGGCCTCTAGAGTAGCCTGGGTACCTGAGTGCATGGTGACCCCATTACCTAGGAGAGGACAAAAGTCTAAGGGGAGGTGCTGCTGCTGCTGGACAAAAAGAAATCACTCTTTTCTGGCTGTCAAGGGCAACCACGGCCAGGACAGATGGCCTCCTGTGTCCTTGCTCTGGGCAGAAGTACAACGGCTTCTGGCATCCTTCCCCTCCCGTCTCCGGACATTTCTGCTCCCAAACACCAACTTCCACAGGGGTCTGACCTCCTCAAAGAGTCCAGGCTGCAAAGTGATTTCTCTGTTTTCACTGCTGTCCCTTTTCTACTAGTCAAAGAAAATCCAGTCCTCCTTAAAGGGGTGGGGGTGGAGGGAGACCGTGAAAAGTGCCTGATTGCTAGCTCTCTGTGGAGATACATGCACATTTTAAAAAGGATCTACTGAATTGAATTTCTAATTAACAGACTACAAGGGGGAGATTCTTAGTTTTAACTCTGGACCCTCCCAGGGCACCCAGAAGCCCCAACCGAGCACAGTCCCCCATCTCCTCGGAAGAATACAGGTAAGCAACTTAGTGCCTACTCAACCCCTAATCTGCATTACATAATACTCAGGACTTTCAATGGTGTGTGTAGATTTTAAGTTTGGCTCCTAAGAAGTGTGTGATATGTTTAGGTGTAGGGTAGAGCTAAACATACCCTAAAACAACAAGGCCACTTCAGGGAGCTTTGCAAGCAGGGTCTCCAGGAATGCCCTCTCCCTCCCCGCAGTGAAACCCAGTTGTCCTACCCACAGAGAGCTGTCCTCATGGGGAGACAGCTCCCTCGCCACCTCCCCTCCCACGGCCGCACATGGCACAGAGGGGTTGGAAGGTGGGAGTGTGGGAGGCCATGTTGCTAGGCAACTGGCTGCCGTCCTGCAGTTGCCCTGGTGACAACGGTTTGTGTGTACAAGGGGGTGCTCCTGGGTCCTTGCTGAGTGTCTGCATATGCAGGCTGGACTTCTTCACCATGATGCATTCCTGGAAACCATGTCATAATGTGGTTTGTCAAAGTTTCTCAGAGGAACAGCATTTGTTCTCCGTAAGGGGTTGCGTTCCTGACTAAAGACGCAGCCAGAGATAAATCATAACTGTGATCAACAATCTGTCATAAGCAGAAGGCACAAGTGCCCAAATATCCTCAATGAGTTCTAGGGCTAAAATTATGCTCCAAACCTCACCACGAAGCTATCACTTGACTCCACATGAGGCCCTATGTGCCTTGTTCATTCATTCCCTCATTCCTTGACATGAAGGCTGTAGGGGTCATTGTGGTTCGCTCCTAACCTCAAATCTGTTTCAGATGATTAGTCTTCTGAGCCAATGTTATGAGTTGTAAGTCCTTGGAAAAGAGACGTCCTAATCCCTACTACCTCAGAATGTGACCTATTTGGAAGTAGGATCTTTACGGAGATCATCAAGCTGAAATGAGATCATCAAGGTAGATTTTTTTTTTTTTTTTATCAAGGTAGATCTTAATACGGTATGACTGGTGTCTTTATAAAAAGGGGAAATTTGAACAGACATGCGCAGAGGAAAGAGGATGTAAAAAGACACAAGGAGAAGACCACATGAAGACAGAGGATTGGAATGATGAATCCACAGGCCAAGGAATGCCAAGAATATCAGGCAAACCACCAGAGGCTCGGAAGAGGCAAGGAGGATTGCTCTACAGCCTTTGAAGGGAGCAGGGCCCTGCTGACCTTGACTTCAGACTTCTGGCCTACGAGACAATACATCTCTGTTGCTCTAAGAGGCCCAGCATGAGCACTTTCTTTCAGCAGCCCTGAGGAACTAATATGGCCAACCATGGTGATCCTACCCTCTTATCCCAAGGAACAGTAAGAGGAAGACTGCTGGGCTGTTTCTGAGAAGGTTCCACTTTTCCCTCTGCATGTGCCTCTAAGGAACTGCTGTAGCCACCATACCTTGAGCCTGAAGGACAAAGCCCCTATGGAGGAAGGCAGAGAGTACATGCCAATGGCTGGGGACAGATGACCTACTGAGCTGCCATTTCAGCCAAGCCACAGTGTGCCTGCTCTCTGCACATTTTGTTATGTGAGATGGTGCAGTTCCCTGAGGTTTAAGGCAGAAGGTAAAGCCGAGGAGCGCCTGGGTGGCTCAGTCGGTAGAGCATCTGACTTTGAACTCAGGTCATAATCTCAGGTCATAGGATCATTGGGCTCTGTGCCCAGTGCAGAGTCGGCTTGGGGTTCTCCTCCCTTCTCCCTCTGACCCTCCAACTTGTGCTCCCTAAAATAAATGGATAAATCCTTAAAAAAAAAAAAAAAAAGGTGAAGCAGAGTCTCCTGACACATGTCCTCCATGTGGGGATCGACTGCCAGCCCAGCACTTCTCCCTGCCACCTCCTCATACTGATTGAGGCTCCAGCTCCTTCCATCTGCTAATCTGCATCTTTGTACTGACTGTGGTAGATCATTTGCAAGGATGGCTGTGGTAGTTCCTCCTCGCCACCTTGCACTTCCCAATCTGACTTTGCTGCCCCAACAGCATGAGGTGGTGTTGATCTCTCCAGCCCTTAAATCCAGGCTTGGCCATGTGACCTCACCTGCCCTGCCCAGTGAGATACAAGTGGAGGCTTCAGACACACTTGTGAAGTCAGGCCTGCTCCTGGGGCCGCAGCTGGAAACCTGAGGTCATGACGCCAGTGGACCTTTCCTTCTGGAAAGGCCATGTGGAGAGGAACTGACGCTCTCCAGCCGATAGTCAGAATGAATTGCCAGCTCTGTGAGTAAAGCTTTCTCAGATCATCCAGCCTTAGTCAACTGCCCATAACTGCAGCCACATGAATGATCCCAGGTGAGACCAGCAGAAGCTCCACTGAGCTGAGCCCAGCCTGAATGGCTGATCCATAGAACCACAAGCAAATAAAATGGCTATTGTTTCAAGCCACCGTGTTTTGAGCTGATTTGTTACATAGCAATAGCTGACTAATGCACTGGCAGACGATTCCCCACACTGGCCCCACCCTCTCAGGCTCATTCAGAGGCCAGGCACAGCGTTGAGGCACTATGGATACAATCAAGAGAAAGAACAGACCTGGCCTCTCCTCTTTTATGATATTAGCATGTGACAGGCGCTGTGCCAAGGGCCTTAGAGGTGTCAAGCCAGATGAGAGTGTTAGTTATTACTATTCCCTTCCTGCTGAGGAAACCAAATATCAGGGAAAGTAAAGAAATTTCCAACTGCAGCAGATTGTATTTTCCAGAACTGGCTGCAACAGTATCTACCCTCTGATACGCTCTGCTAGGACCCTGCCACCCTCCCACCAAGAGGCAGAACCTAATTCCCCTCCTGAACCCAGGGAGGCCTATGATTTGATTATGACCCAATAGCATGCAGCAGGAGTGATGCTGCGTGACTTCTAAGGCAAGATCATAAAAGAAGCTGCAGGTTCCACTTTATGAGCTGGGGCACTTGCCTTTGAAGCCCTGAGCTTCTGTGCAAGGCTGCCGTGCTCTGAGGAATCCCAGGCCCCATGGCCAGGCCCCATGTGGTGTTCCAGCTGACAAGTCCCACTAGGATCCAGCTGACAGCGACCCCTATCAGACTCCAGATGATTCTAGCCCCCAAATGTTGAAGCATCCCAGCCTTTGAATCTTCTCCCTTGAGGCCCAGAAATGATAAATCAGAGACAACCTGTCCTCACTGTGCCCTGTCCACTGCATGGAATACATGAGCATGATACAATGACAGGCTCATACCACGGAGTTTTGGTGTAGTTTGCCTCCCAGCAATAGTGAGGCACCCAAGGTCACACAGCTAGAGAGCAGGAAGGGAAATGAGGTTGGACTTTGAAACCTGGCAGTCTGACTCCAGAGCCTGAGCTCTTCACCACCACCCCTTCCACCTCCGTGAGCCTTTCACGCCCATGCTCCTCAGCTTCCTCCCCGAAATGGAAGCGTGGCTCCCCTGACACTACCCCGCTCCCCACTCAAAGAGCAACGAGGAAAGGAACAGGCTTGCTTCTCACTCTGCTGCTTCCAGGCCACCACTGCCCACTTGGAAGTCCAGGCCCTCTCTTACCTTGGCTAAATGACAACACCCTCTCAACCTTGAGGACACAACCTGCTTTCTTTGATGACTTCAGTTCCTGCTTCAGAGGTTTGCTTTGCTCCGCATCGAACGCCACGTGAAAATGCACTTATGTGAACCTACTATGTATGGGTCAGGCATGTGGTAGGGAGACAAAGTGGAAGGAGCTCTGTATTCATTTCCTATTGCTCTTAAACAAATTGCTACAAACTTAGTGGTTTAAAACAATACAAATTTATTATGTAATAATCTTGGAGATCTGAAGCTGACAATAGATTTCACTGGGCTACAATCAAGGTGCCTGCAGGGCTGCCTTCCTTCTGGAGGGCTTAGGAGAGAGTCTCTTCCCTTCCTCTTCCAGCTTCTAGAACCTGCCTGTATTTCAGGCCTTGTAGTTCCTTTTCCATCTTCAAAGCCAGCAGTGCAGCCTCTCCAGATCTCTCTCTCTGACCGCTCTGACTCTCCCTTCCCTTTATAAGGATCCTTGTGATTATACTGGGCCCCCCAGATTGTCCAGGAAGATCTCCCTATCTCAAGATTCTTACATCTGCAAAGTCTCTTTTGCATGTAAGGTAACATATGCCCAGGGCCTGAGGATTAGGACACAGACACCTTTGGGAGGCCATCATCCCGCTCACCAAGAGCTCTTTGATGGAGCTCATGCTTGAGTGAGGTTATATATTTATAGCAGAAACTGCCTCTCCTCACCAATTATTCATCTTTTCTTCTTACTAGACACACATATCCTTTCCTTGTATTCAGGTGTGATGACCATGCAGTTGAGTTATGGCCAGTGGGGTGTAAACAGAAGTGATAAAGTGATGGGCACAACTGCAGGCCTACCATGTATGAACCCTCTTACAGGCTTGGACACAGAACCCCCAACAGGCTCCTACTTTTCTCATCCATGAGCTAAAGTGAAGAGGAATCCAAAGACCCAGAGGAAGATGGAGCCACATGGGGGAAGAAGTCAGGGTCCCCGAGTGACAGTGGCACAGTATCCTGGCTGACCCACAATGTATTCTCACATAAATTAAGACATTGACGTTGAAGTCTGTTTGTTTGTTTTGTTTTGTTTTGTTTTTGTTTTTGTTTTTGTTTTTTTGGTTTTTTGTTTTTGTTTTTGTTTTTGTTTTAAAGTTTGTTTGTAACAGCATTTGCCTACGCTGGCAATATACAAGCACAGAAATGTACTTTAAACGAATCTGTATAAATGTATTTCATAAATTTTTTAAGTAAATATATAACATTTACTTCTTAAAATAAATTGATCTATGACATAGACTTTATATGAACAAGAAGGTTACTTAATAAACAACAATAACAACAAAACAAAATCAGAGATTATGCCTCTCAGCTACAGAAAGAAATTGGACGTATTTCTGTTTTGTATGGACTGCACAACATTGAGGAATCCTGATTAAAACCCATGACTGCAAATGGTAACGAGTATATTTTAACCTAGTGTAATCTGCACAAACTCTTCAATAAATGGAGATCACCAGAAAATCTTGGTTCTGAGACTAGCACAGAAGCTAGTTAACTTGGAAACAGGAGTTAATGTTTTGGGTAACTTCTACATTGACTCATTTATGTGTTGTTTACTTTCAAAAGGAGAAAAGACAATTTACCCAAAACCCTGCAGAACCAATAAAACCAAAACCGGGCAAACATGAACAGGAACCCAGTGATCAAACAACTGGAGCTAGGAATTTCATGGGCTGAGAAGCAAGGGAATGTGTGTTTGTTGGGGGGGGGGGGGCAGTGCATGCACACACATGATAGGGAGCCAGGGAAAGGGGTGGTCAATAAGAGCCTGCTATCTTGGAAACATGTGACCAAATTTCCAAAATGGTCCATCTGGGCATATGTCCAAAGAGACCCACATCTAGATGACCATGTGGCTGGCCAGAATGAAAGCTGAGGGTTCCTGCAATTGCTTATCAGTGAACAGGCCCTGGGCCCCTAGCCCTGGTGTACACAAACATTGCAGGGGGAGAACCTGCAACCTCAGAGCCGTTACTTCTATAGTCAGTATCTTACCTGAGAAACACTATAGGAAATTGGTTCTGTGGCCTCATCAGGACTGGGGGAAAGGTGAGTTCCGAGGACCCCCTGTTTCCTCTGGCACAAAAAGACATGGAAGGTTCTGGAAGCCCAGCCAACATGTGGCCCCACTGTGGCACCCAGGATTGCAGGAGAAGGCAACTGTCGCAGATTGGCCTGGGCTGCCCACACCGGGAAGGACCTGCTGGGGGTGGGGAAGGACACTCACTGCCCAAGCACAAATTCTGTGCCCTGCCCTTTACATACAGTTCAGGTGAACAACAACCCTGTGTGGTGGGTCCTTTTAATCCCCAATTTAGAGGTGGGGGGATAGTGTCTTAGCAAGATTAGAAAATCAGCCCCAGGAGCGCACAGCCATTCACGGCAGATGGCATCCAAGGGGAGCTGGGTCCGTGTGCTCAGACACCTGCCGGAGGGCTCCAGCTGCACACCACAACTGTCGAATCCCTTTTTTCTTGTTTCAAAGTCTCTGACTAAAATAGACCAGAAGAGGGAGGCATTATGGCCCTCGGTGCCACAATTAAAGCTATAAATGTAACCAGGGGCAAAAAACGCTGACCTCGGCTGGCAGTGAGCGAAACAGGGAGCTGCAAAGCCAGGGTACACGGTGTGCACAGGTGGTACTCGCCCCTGGCCCCAGGGCAGCGGGCACAATGTGCTCCCATCTTCCTTACCTCTTGGGCCTCGGATTTCACGGGCTCAGTGGCACAGACCTGCTGGAACAGCGAAAGGGCCCTCAGAACATTCTGAACCGCTCATTGTGTACACAACACCGGCTGCTATGAGCGTCCCCCGGTTCATTACCCTGTACCGGCCCTCATCAGAAGTGGGGAGACTGAGGCACCAACAGGTTTGCTCCTAAATCCGAATTCAGAAACTAGTAAGAGCAGGTAAACTGGTGGACTATGATCCCCCAGCGTATTCATCAGATCTCTGATGCACTGATTATGGGCACCACTTAACAGCAGCAGTAGCCGCCAGCAGCTCCCAGATGACACCTGTGTTCACCTTACCTGTGGGCCAGGTGAGCAGTGGGAGCTCCGGATGTCGGGGAGTGGACTGGTGGTAGAAAGGGCTCACATCTAGTGGCTCACCTGCCAGAACAGACACCCCACTTACCCAGAAGGGGGCTTCTCTCTTCCTTGGGACAGCAGACATGGTTCAAAAGCCCCAAACAACCACCCACTAAGTTTCTGTTTGTTGTGTGTTTGTTTTGAAGCGTGAGATCATTAGTCACCTTCTCTTTCTAAGTGATGTTGACAGTTACCTGAGTCCCCAGCAGCCCAACCAGGGTTCCGGGGATGTTGAACCCCTTGAGTTCTTTTCTTTAATGAAGTTGTTGCCCAAACCCCTCTCCTCCCTATGAAATATGTCAAACCATGATGACTTTCAGAGTGACACTGAAGTGCATACATACACTTGCAATGAGAAATGCCTTGGGGACACTTCATTAGACTGGAGATGGAGAAGAATGTGGAATTGTCTACAAAACTCTAACTCTGGTACTTTATCACTTAAAAAATTTAAAACTAAGTAGCACAGTTGGCTTTTTCTAAGCCCTTTGTTTTTATTGCTGAATGTTTTATTTAGAAATATCCTCAAATCCCTTAGAGAAGGAAATGGGGCTGCTGGAAGGGGAAGGGTGAGAGAGGCAGCCAGCACCGGCCCTGGCTGCGGTGGACCTGAACACATGGGAACTGCATGGCTGAGGGGAGACATGTGGATGAATGAAATGATCAAGTGGTAGATCCAAGTGATCTGTGCTTCCCTCCACTCCTCATCACCCAGAAGTTTTGTATACTTCACCCAAATGCCCCTCTGCTCAGGCCTCAGACCTGTCTGGAGGAATCAGGGACAAGGTGAGGCCCAGGCCAGAGCAGGGGCCGATGGGGGCCCGATGCCTCAAGGCAGCCCCCAGCCCTTCTGCTCCCAGGGCACCTGCTGGTTTCTCAAGCCTCTCCAGGTGGTTTCCTGCCGGGCTCCTCGGAGCACCCCACCAAGGGTCAGAGGGGCGAACATTCTGTTGTACACATGTGAGGACCTGAACCTGGGACAGGAAGGGCCACGGCCACCAGTGGGAGGACGGCGGTCAGGGTGGGCCTATCACACTGGACATGGATGTGGTGAGTCGGCCCCAAGCTGGCAGACAACTAAACAAGTCGGGGCAGAGTCCCAGCCAGCTTCCTGATGACACCTGCGCACCTCGCTTTGTCTGCCCACCAGGTAAGAAGCCTGTGTTGAACTTTGACTTGTCAATTAAATTATGAGAATAGTAAGAAAATTGTATGTCCATTTTCAAAGGCTATAGCCATCCACCTGAGACTGTGGCAGCATTCCCTCAGGGCTTGAGCCCCTCACTTCCCCATCCCTCCCCCCGATGAGCACTGCCCTTGAAGGACCAAGGGCTGGTCCCCTTCTCCTCTGGTGGGTGGGACCACCCAGTCTACACTGCCTTCAGTGCCCTACCCTTCACCCTGGTCCTAGGGGTTATGGGGTGACAAACTCAGTAGAGCCATTTGCCACCCCCAAATCCAAGGGCCCCTACTTTTGGCTGCTGTTCGCTGACAAATTTGGGCAAAGAAGCAGAATGAGGACTGGTTAAAAGCATGAAGCCTCAGTTAAACCCACTCCCTGTTTTCCTACCTAAAAACTTGGAGCATTAAGACGTGATCTAAATGTTTGTTGAGGGAGGAAAGCCTCAAAATCTGCAAACTGCCAAGTTAACCTAACTTACTGAGGGATAGTAGACTGCTAGAGCCTATCAGAGGAGGCTGACATGTGAGGGACAGCCAAAAGAAATGGTAACATTCACCTCAGAAAGCAGGTGGGTGGCCACTATTTTCAAACCTCTAGATAGCTCCAACGGGGGAGAGGAGTGGGCTCATCTAGAGGAGCCCTACAAGTGAGGACAGTGAGGGAAGGCCACATGGAGGTGGACGGCAGCAAGCTGAGAAAGAGCCAACAGTAAAGTAAGGTAGTGAGTTCCCCATCCTTAGAAGTATCCAAGTATCCATTCGCTCATTTACTCCGTCAACACATAGGTATTAAAGCCCAGCAATAATTGGGCTGTCAGACAGACAAGGTTCCTGCTGTCAGGGAGCTTATGTTTTAGTGGGGAAGACAAATCATAAAAAAAAACTAAAAAAGTAAAAAGCCTAAAATATATATTCAGTAGAGATAGGGTTATGCAAAAAAAAAAAAAAAAAAGGTTATGGAAGAGTGTGTGCCAGGTATCTCCTTTGGACTGGGTGGTGGGGGTGAGTATTAAACCAAAGCAGAATGGCCTCTTGGCAGGGAAAGGGTTAAAGGAGCACCAGGGAGGGGGGCGCCACTCTCAGCCCCTGACCTCACACAATACTACATGCCTGTTTGGTCCCTAATAAGTATGTGTGACTCCTCCCCAGAAGGCAGATCTGCCTGAAGGAATCCTGAACCAAGCCCCCCTCCATGGACCCGGGTGCATGGCTGGAGCCAGGGGTCCCAGGCACAGTGGGGTGACAGCTTCCCCTCCCCCTACCTGCCACCTCCTCACATTCTGCAGGCTTGATTGCATAATTGCGGGCAGGATTTAGAGCCAGCACAGCATGGAGCTTGTAAATCTTCTCTCACATCATGAAATGCCAGCAATTTCACAGCCAGGGAGTCCTGTTCTCATCATGTCCCCACACCAGCAGACTCGCATCTAGAAGCGTCCTCTGGGCTGACGGATTGATGCTGGAGCTGCCCCAGAGCCAAAGGCGGGGGCCGGCAGCCTCTGCCACCTGCTTGGCTCCTCCGAAGCCCCCAGGAGTGAAGGTCATGACTACCAGGCCAGGTTGCTGGGGCCCTGCCTGCATAGTGACCCTCAACCCCCGCTCCCTGGGGAGGAGAGGAACGGAGGCGGTGGGCCCACACTGGGAACTGAGGCCACATTTGTATTCCAGACCCTTCGAGGAGAAAAGCGTAGCTCTAAGCAACATGCACAGTTGCAATCCATATGGGGACACATCCACTTACGTTTAAATTTGTCAGTGATCTTCCAACCTGGCTCCCATTTGGATGACCTATGGAGTTTTTAAAAGCTAGCCTTACGGAGAAAGAGAGCGGCATTCCCACCCACGGAGGTTCCAACCCAAGAGAGTCTAGAATCTAGAAAGGAGCTCCTCCGTCCGCATGTTCCACAGGTAAAGATTCACTACCTACTTGGTTAGGAAAACAAAACGAGGGACACCTGGGTGGCTCAGCGGCTTGGCGCCTGCCTTTGGCCCAGGGCCTGATCCCGGAGTCCCAGGAGAGTCCCACATCGGGCTCCCTGCATGGAGCCTGCTTCTCCCTCTGCCTGTGTCTCTGTGTGTCTCTCACGAATAAATAAAATGAAAGACAAATTAATTAATTAATTAATAGAAAATGAAAGAAAAGACAGATAAAATGAACAAGGGCATGTGGCAACCTTCCAAGACATCCTCACCTCCTGATACTTAGGCTTTTGTGCAATCCCCTCTCTTCTAAAGGGAGCTGGACCTAGTGATTCGTCTCTATGAAAAGAACATGGTGCAAAATAATGGAATGTCACTTCTGGGTTACATAAAGACCGTGACTTCCATTTGAGCACCTGCTGTCTTTCTCTTGCCCTCTAGGGAGCCGGCTGCCATGTTGCCAGTCACCCTAAGGAGAGAACCAGAGGGTAAGGAATTGATGTCCTCAGCCAGGAGCCAGTGAGGACTTGAGGCCTGACAACAGTCACATGGGTGAGCTTGAAAATGCATTCTCTCCCCGCTGGGCCTCGACACGACTACTGCCCACTGACACCTTGACCACAGTCTCGTCAGTGATTTTTTTTTTTTAAGATTTTATTTATTTATTCATGAGAGACAGAGAGAGAGAGGCAGAGACACAGGCAGAGGGAGAAGCAGGCTCCACGCAGGGAGCCTGACGTGGGACTTGATCCACATCTCCAGGATCAGGCCCTGGGCTGAAGATTGTGCTAAACTGCTGAGCCACCTTGGGCTGCCCAGTCTCATCAGTAATCCTGAGACAAAGGCACCCAGAAAAATACTCCCAGATTCCTGATCCACAGAAACTTCGAGATAATAAATGTGGGCTAGTTTTAAGCTATTATGTTTTGGGGATAACTTGTTATGCAGCAATAGATAACCAATACACAGTTATGTAACAAAACATTAATAGTGCTTTATCTCTGAGCAGTGGAATTATGGGTGATATTTTTTTCCATTTGCTTATCTATATTTTCTGATTTTTTATATTACCACAGGCTATATTCAAAATGAAAAAGCATGAATGGATAAAGAAGATGTGGTCTATGTAAACAATGGAATATTACTCAGCCATTAGAAACAACAAATACCCACTATTTGCTTCGAAATGGAGGGACCTGGAGGGTATTATGCTGAATGAAGTAAGTCAATCGGAGAAGGACAAACATTATATGGTCTCATTCATTTGGGGAATATAAAAATTAGTGAAAGGGAATAAAGGAAAAGGAGAGAAAATGAGTGAAAATATCAGTGAAGGTGACAAAATGTGAGAGACACCTAACTCTGGAAAATGACCTAGGGGTAGTGGAAGGTGGGAAGGGAGGTGGGCAGGGGGTTGGGGTGACTGGGTGATGGGCAATGAGGGGGGTACTTGGCGGGATGAGCACTGGGTGTTATGCTATATGTTGGCAAATTGAACTCCAACAAAAAAAAAATTTTTTTAATTAAAAAACAAAACTAACTTTCCAATTATATTCAAAAAAACTTCTAGAGGAAAACATAGGAGAAAATCTTTGTGACCTTATGTTAGGCAAAGCTTTCTGAGTTACCAAAATGGATAACCACCATCACCACCCCAAAATAAATTGGACTTTATCAGAATTAAAAACTCCTGTTCTTCAACAAGCATCATAAAAGAAACGGGAAAGACAAGTCCCAGACCAGGAGAAAAGATCTGCAAATCATGTATTAGATAAAAGACACGTTACTAGAATATATAAAGAATAAGAGGACACATAACCCAATTTAGAAACGAGCAGCAGATTTGACTAGACATTTCTCCAAAGAAGAGACACACAAATGGCTGATAGGCACCTGAAAAGATGCCCAACATCATTAGTCATTAGGAAAATGTGAATTCAAACCACAGAGAGATACCAATACACACCTATTAGAAGGGCTATATAACTGGAATGTCAAGTGTTGACAAGGATGTGAGAAAAGTGTAACCTTCAAACATTGCCGATGGGAATGTAACATGTGGCAGCTGCTTTAGAAACAGTATGGAAGCTTTCTTTTTTTTTTTTTTAAGATTTTATTTATTTATTCATGAGAGACACAGAAAGAGGCAGAGGGACAAGCAGGCTCCATGCAGGGAGCCCGATATGGGACTCGATCCCCAGATCTGGGATCCCGCCATGAGCCAGAGACAGGTGCTCAACTGCTGATCCATCCAGGCATCCCAGTATGGCAGTTTCTTAAAAAATTAAATATAAACTTGCCATATGACCCAGTTCTAGGTATCTACCCAAAAGAAATGAAAACATGTCCATACAGAGACTTGTAGGCAAATATTCATAGCAAGAACTGCAAACAGTCCGAATTTCCATCAATAGGTGAATGGGTAAACAACATGGTACATCCATACCTGACTCATCAGCAACAAAAAAGAACTAAGTCCCGATTCATGCTACATCCATGAACTACAAAAACAGCATGCTAAGTGAAAGAAACCACACAAAACAGACTGTATATTGTGTGATTCTGTTTATATGAAATGTCAGGAAAAGGCAAATTTATAGAGATAAATCAGTCTTATCTGGGGCTGGAATGGGAGTTTGACAGCAAAGAAATGGGAGGAAATGTCCTGGGGTGATAAATATGTTCTAAAACTGAACCATAGGAATGGTTGCATGATCATATACATTTGCTAAAAATTACTGAATTATACACTTGCAGTGGGTGGGTTTCATGTGGTGTAAATCATAGCTCAAGAAAGCTATACAATAGTCATGTCCATAACCTTGGGCCCAGTAAGTTCATGTCAAGGGAATAACCAGAAAGGTACACAAAGACATATCAAGTATGCTCATAACTGTTTTTTCTTAAGTTAATGAAAAACTAGAAGCAACCTGAATGCTTAGTAACAGATAAATAAATGATTAATAAGGGTGATCCACCTGACTAGCCTGCAGCCATTGAGAATGGTATTGACAAAGAATTTTTGACAACCTGTGGAGATGCTTAGGATCAAGTACAAAAGTTGTCCTGTACTCGATGGAAATCCATGGCTCGATTTCTCCATGAGCAAAGAGTCTGTGTATGTTATTTTTTTTTTTAAGATTTCATTTATTTGAGAGAGAGATAGAGAGAGCAAGACAGAGAGAGAGCGCATGCGTGAGCAGGGGAGGAGAAGAGGGAGAAGCAGAGTCACACTGAGCAAGGAGCCAGGTACCAGACTCCATCAGAGGGCTCCAGGATCATGAGCTGAGCTGACGGCAGATGTTTGACGGGGTAAGCCACCCAGGTGCCCCCATATATGTTATTTTTAAAACACAGTTGAATTTGTTCTGTGAATGTATCTATACCTGCAACATAACCAGATGTATATAGTTTTTTTTCCCTTTTGCACATTTACAAAGAGTAAACAGTTGGTGACTATATAAGTAAATTTTGTTTTCTTTGTCCTTTATCTTCCCTGACTTTTTTTTTTTTTTTTCAAAAAGAGTGTATCCATCTTAAAATCAGGGGAAAAAATCATTTAAAGAAAGGAAAGAAAGCAATGGCAGGCCTCTCTCCTTATCAGAGGAGAGGCTGTGGTTTCTTGAGTGAGGGGTACACCCTGACTTCGGTACAATGATGCAGAGGGCCTATCAGCTGCTGCAGACAGAAGTGGCAGTGAGCACACCTGGAAACAGCTGCCCAAGTCCATTCAGCTAGATGGGACTCATTGGTCTTACAACAGGGCCAGGCCTAATGCAAGGACACTTTTCTCCTTGTTAGCCATGGAAAGGGGCTCCTGCCAAGGAGACAGCCCCTGGGGTGGCTTTGTCACTGCAGGGTGGCAGGCAGGGAAGGTAGCAATGACCTTAGAAACAGATGCATGAGATTTAATAGAAACTTCTGGACAGGGCAGCCCCGGGTGGTTCGGCAGTTTGGCGCCGCCTTCAGCCCAGGGCCTGATCCTGGAGACCCAGGATCGAGTCCCACATTGGGCTCCAAGCATGGAGCCTGCTTCTCCCTCTGCCTGTGTCTCTCTCTGTGTGTCTCTCATGAATAAATAAATAAAATCTTAAAAAAAAAAAAAAAGAAAAAAGTTCTTAAAAAAGAAAAAAGAAAAAGAAAGAAACTTCTAGACAAATACTGTATGATTTTACTCATATGTAGAATTTAAGAAACAAAACAAACATAAGGGAGAAAATAAGAGAGGAAAACCAAGTAACAGACTCTTGACTACAGAGAACAAACTGATAGTTATTAGTGGGGAGGTGAAATGTTACTAGTGGGGAGATTGGGGGGGGCAGAGATGGATTACATAGGTGATGGGGATTGAGGAGGTCACTTCTGGTGACAAGCACTAGGTGTATGAATCACTATATTGTACACCTGAAACTACACTGTGTGTTAACTGGAATTTAAATAAAAACTTTTTTAAAAAAGAAGCTGATAGAAACCCAGGTTTCTAAACTGGTTACAATGGGGAGAGCCTAAATATGGGGGGAGAGAGACCAGGGTTTGAGTCCTGGCTCTGCTACAGAAGCCATGTTCTGTGGAGTCTGGGATAAGCTCCAGATCTTCACAGAATCTGCTTCCCCACCTGCAAACTGGGAGACCATTAGCCTGCCTATTTCTAAAATGGAAATCGACATCATTGGTTAATAAGATTCCAAGAATAAAGGGGTTATATTCGTGCCCCAGAATTATTATAACAAATTATCACAATCTGGGTGACTTAAAACGACAGAAATTTATTCTCTGAAAGTTCTGGAGGCTAGAAGTCCAAAATCAAGATGTTGGCAGGACCATACCCTCTCCAAAGGCTCCAGGGAAGACCTCGTCGGGCTTGTTCATGGCAGTCCCCAAAGACTAGAACAGTAACAGGTACAAGCTCAACAATATTTACACAAATAACAAACAGGTTAATAATTCAGAGGACAGCAGATTATGTTCTAGGATAGCCTTTTTATTCCTAAAATAAAAGTGACATATATTCATTTTATAAAATACCAAAACCGCAGATAAACAGAAAGCTTAAACTGTGCCAGAATCACACACCTTTTACAGATATACCACTGACTGCTAATATCATCGCATATAGCTATCCAATATTTATATAGTAACTTTAAAAAAAAAAAACAACATCATACTGTAGGGGCACCTGGGTGGCTCAGTCAGTAAAGCATCCACCTTCGGCTCAGGTCATGGTCCCAGAGTCCTGGGATTAAGCCCTGCATTGGGCTCCCTGCTCTGTGGGGAGCCTGCTTTTCCCTCTCCCTCTGCCTGCTGCTCCCCCTGCTTGTGCTTGCTCTCGCTCTGTCAAATGAATAAATAAAATCTTTTTTAAAAAGATCATACTGTAAACATAGTGTCGTAACTTGATTTTTACACTTAACATTTTCTGAATCATTACAGATATTCCTTGGCCCGCCGTGGGTCATATCCCAATACACCCATCCAGAGTTGAAATATTGTAAGTCAAAAGGCAAGCATACATCAGAGATATTGCAGGTTCGGTTCCAGACCGTCACAATAAAGCAAATATTGCAATAAAGTGAGTTGAATCAATGTTTTGGTTGCCCTGTGTATACAAAGGTTATGTTTCCACTATACTGTAGTTTATTAAGTATACAATAGCACTATGTTTAAAAAAAAAAAAAAGCTCTGCAGATATCTTAATTTAAAAATACTTTCTTGCTAAAAAAAAAAAAAAAAAATGCTGACCTTTTGAGCTTCCTGTAAGTCATAATCTTTTTGCTGGTGGGGGGTCGTGTCTCAGTGTTGATGGCTGCTGACTGACCAGATGGTGGCTGCTGAAGGCTGGGGTGGCACAACAATGACATTTGCTGCATCCATCGACTTCTTTCCACAAACGATTTCGGAGTAGCATGCGATGCTGTGTGATAGCATTTGCCTCACGGTGAACTTTTCAAAATTGGAGTCAATCCTCTCAAACTCTGCTTCTGCTTTATCTCCTAGTTTTATGTGATATTCTAAATCTTCTTTTGTCACTTCAACCATCTTCACAGCCTCTGTACCAGCAGCAGATTCCATCTCAAGAAAACCTTTTTCTTTTCTTCTCAGGAAGCAACTCGTCAACAGTTAGTGGGTTTTTTTTTTTTTAAGATTTTATTTATTTATTCATGAGAGACACATAGAGAGAGAGAGAGAAGCAGGCTCCATGCAAGGAGCCCGATGCAGGACTGGATCCCGGGTCTCCAGGATCACGCCCTGGGCCAAAGGCAAGCACTAAACCTCTGGGCCACCCAGGGATCCCCCCAACAGTTACAGTTTTATCATGAGATTGTAGCAAGTCAGTCCCATCTTCAGGCCCCACTTCTAATTCTTGTTCTCTTGCTTTCCTACCAATCTGCAGTTATCTCCTCCACTGAAGTCTCTCCCCAAAAATCAACCATAAGGGTCAAAATCAGATTCTTCCAAACTCTTATTAATGTGGATATTTGATTTCTTTTCATGAATCACAAATATTACTAATGGCATCTAGAGTGGTGAACCCTGTCTAGAGGTTTTCCGTTGACTTTGCCCAGATCCATCAGCGGAATCACTATCTATGGCAGCTGCAGCCTAACAAAATGCGTTTCTTTTTCTTTTTTTTTTTTTTTAAGATTTTATTTATTTATTCATGAGAATACACAGAGAGGAGAGAGAGAGGTAGAGACACAGGCAGAGGGAGAAGCAGGCTCCATACAGGGAGCCCGATATGGGACTCGATCCCCGGTCCCCAGGACCACGTCCCCGGCCGTAGGCAGCGCTAACCACTGAGCCACTGGGGCTGCCCTCAGAATGCTTTTCTTAAATGAGCTTGAAAGTCAACATTACTTCTTGATCCACCGGCTGCAGAATGGCCGTCATGTCAGCATTCTGATTGAAGCAACATTCATCTTGTTGTACATCCCATCAGAGCTCCTGGGTGACCAGGTGCATTGTCAAGAGCAGTAATATTTTGAAAGGAATATTTTTTCTGAACAGTAGGTCTCAAATATCAAATATTCAGTGAGCTTAGAATATTCATAAATCATGTTGTAAATGGATATGCTCTGTTGTTCATGGTTTGACCACAGAGTAGGCTGGGCATAATTCCTAAGGGCCCCAGGATTTTCAGAATGTTCCATGAGCAATGGCTGTAACTCAAAGTCACCAGCTGCATTTGACACTAACAAGACAATCTGTCCTTTGAAGCTTTGACTCCGGCATTGACTTCTCCTCTCTAGCTATGTTGCCCAGACGGCAACAGCTTCCAATAGAAGATGGTTATGTCTTCATTGAAAAACTATTGTTTGGGGGGATCCCTGGGTGGCGCAGCGGTTTGGCGCCTGCCTTTGGCCCAGGGCGCAATCCTGGAGACCCGGGATCGAATCCCACGTCAGGCTCCCGGTGCATGGAGCCTGCCTCTCCCTCTGCCTGTGTCTCTGCCTCTCTCTCTCTCTGTGTGTGACTATCATAAATAAATAAAAATTAAAAAAAAAAAAGAAAAACTATTGTTTGGTTTAATGGTTTATCTGAGCTAGATCTGGATAAGTTGCTGCAGCTTCTACATCAGCACTTGCTGCTTCACCTTGCACTTTAATGTTACAGAGAGGACTCCTGTCCTTAAACCTCATGCACCAACCTCTGCTAGCTTCCAACTTTCCTTCTGCAGCTTCCTCACCACACTCAGCCCTTGTAGAATCGAAGGGGATTAGGACCATGCTCTGGATTAGGCTTTGGCTTAAGGGAATGGCATCATTCCTAGTTCGATCCTCCATCCGGACCATATCTGGATGGTCTTTCTCCATATCAGCAATGAGGCTGTTTCATTTTCTTATCATTTGTACGTTCACTGGAGTGGCACTTTGAATTTCCTTCAAAAACTTTTCTTTTGCAGTCACGATTTAGCTGTTTGGTGCGAGAAGCCTAGCTTTTGGACTATCTCAACTTCTGACATCCTTTCCTCACTAAGTTTAATCATTTCTAGCTTCAGATTTAAAGTGAGAGAGGTGCTACTCTTCCTTTTACTTGAACCCTTATAGGCCACTGTAGGGTTGTTAACTGGCCTAGTTTCAATATTGTTGCATCTCAGGGAATAGGGAATCCCAGGGAGAGGGAAAGAGATGGGGAGACGGCCAGCCAGTCGAGCACTTAGAACATATACAACATTTAAGTTCACCTTATAGGAACGTAGTTCACAGCACCCCCAAAACAATTGCAATAGTAACATCAAAGATCACTGATCACAGATCACCACGATAAATAATGAAAAAGTGGGGTATCTGGGTGGCTCAGTTGGTTAAGCACCTGCTATCAGCTCAAGTCATGATCTCAGGGTCCTGGGACAGAGCCCTTCATTGGGTTCCCTGTTGGGCAGGGTGTCTGCTTCTCTCTCTCCCTTGCTCCGCTCCTTCCCCGCTTGTGCTCTTCTCTCTCTCAAATAAATAAAATCTTTTTTAAAGAATTAAATAACGAAAAAGTTTGAAATATTATGAGAATTACTAAAATGTGACGCACAGACAAGAAGTAAGCAAATGCTGTTCGAAAAATTGTGTCGATACTCGTTTCTCTTCAGATCGCATAAATCTTTCGCCTTTTACTAAAGATTTCCGTGGAGAGGAACAGTTATGAGTTTTTATCCAATTTTTTGAGGCCTCAGCTAACGAGTCTCACCTTTGTCGGTTCGAAAAACAGAACTGGGGCAGCCCGGGTGGCTCAGGGGTTTAGCACCGCCTTCAGTCCAGGGCGTGATCCTGGGGACCCGGGATCGAGTCCCACGTCGGGCTCCCTGCATGGAGCCTGCTTCTCCCTCTGCCTGTGTCGCTGCCTCTCTCTCTCTCTCTCTCTCTCCAATAAATAAATTAAAAAAAAATAAAAATTGTGTTGATAGACTTGCTCCATGCACAGTTGCCACAAACCTTCAATTTGTAAAAAACATGGTAGCTGCAAAGTGTAATAAAGGAAAGCACAATAAAAAGAGATACGCCTGTACACCTACCTAGCATAGCTTAGCCTCGCTTACCTTAAATGTGCTCCGAACATTAGCCTACAGTTGGGCAAAACCATGTAACACAAAGCCCATTTTATAATGAATACTTGGTGCAATGTATTGAACACTGTACCCAAAGTGAAAAACAGAACGGTTCTAGGACTATGGTTGCCAGGGTGTCAGTCATTTACCCTCTTGATGGCTTGGCTGACTGGCTCCAGGCCACTCCCAAGCAACACGAGAGAGGATCATACCGCATATCACCAGTGCAGGGAAACATCAAAATTTGAAGTTTGGTTTCTACTGAGTATGTATCACTTTCGCACCACTGCAAAATTTTTAAAAATTTTACAGTCCAACCACTGTAAGTCGGGAATCATCTATATATAACATTCGACCCTGACCATTTTTTTGGTTATATAGTGGGATGATGTATTCTGATCATGCTTTTTTTTCTAGGACCCTTCACCCAATCCGACAACAGGTGAATGGAGGTGCTATCATGGCCTTAGGAAAGGAAGGAAGGGGATCCCTGGGTGGCTCAGCGGTTTAGTGCCTGCCTTTGGCCCAGGGCGTGATCCTGGAGACCGGGGTTCAGATCCCGCATCAGGCTCCCTGCGTGGAGCCTGCTTCTCCCTCTGCCGGTGTCTCTGCTTCTCTCTCTTTCTGTGTCTATCATGAATAAATAAATAAAATCTTAAAAAAAAAAAAAGGAAAGGAAGGAAGGAAGGAAGGAAGAAACTCAGGTGATTCCAAACTTGGAGGCGGCCGATTAAAGATAACTGCAGATTCTTTGCCACTGCTCTCATTAAGAGGCCGGGTCTATGTCCCCTCCTGGTGAAGCCACGTGTTTTGCGATGCTGCCTGTAGAATAAGGCAGAAATGATGTAGTACCAGTTGTGAGGTCCAAGACTTAAGAGACTGACAGCTTCTATTTCCTGTTTCTGGAGCCAGGTCCAGAGCCTCCAGGTTAAGAAGGCTGCCTACCCCAAGGCCACTATTGTTTGAAAACCCCTACGTGCATGGAAAAGCCCTGGAGGATGGGACTTCCTGTGAAGAGGGCATGTCAGGCCATGGAGCACCCTTGCACCAGACACGCATGTGAAGAAGCACCATGAAGAGCTTCCTTCACCCCTGCCAATCCCTACTCAAATTCTTGCCCCACAAAACTGTGACCAAGACACTGTTGCTAGATTTAGCAAACAAAAATAGACAACACCCAGTTAAATTTGCATTTCAGATTGATAATGAATAATTGTATAGTTTGTACCCCCAGTATTGCAGGGGATAAACTCCTATTAAGCAAATACATTGCTTATCTAAAATCCCAATTTAACTGGGATTCAATTTTTATTACATGGGCAGCCCGGTGACTCAGCGGTTTAGCACCGCCTTCAGTCCAGGGCCTGATCCTGGAGACCTGGGATCGAGTACCACATCGGGATCCCTGCATGGGGCCTGCTTCTCCCTCTGCCTGTGTCACTGCCTCATTCTCTCTCCCTCTCTCTCTCTGTGTGTCTCTCGTGAATAAATAAAAAATAAAATCCTTAAAAAACAAAAATAAAATAAAAAACAAAAATAATTTTTAAAAAATTTTTTATTATGTATAGTACTTGAAGATAAATTTTAAGTTTTTAACATTTAAAGATAAATATATATACAGGTGAAACATTCATCATAGTTTATCTGGCAACCTTAGACTAAAATAAAATGTGTACGTCTTATACCAATAATTTACGGGGTACTTTGTCATTCCACAATAGACAATCAGAATAGCAAGAACAGAAAGGAATCTGCGATGGGTAAAGCACCAGATGTGGAGCTACACAGTTGCGAGACAGAGCTGTTTTTCTCACCCTTGAAAGCAAAACAAAGACAAAAACAAAAAACTTCTTTGATGGAAGAAAAAGAGAAATAGCAGGGCTAGGCCGGGAGCAGGTGCTACTGCACTATTTTGTCTCCTCCCTTCCCCTCCCTCTTCCAGGCAGTCTCTTCATGTAGGGCTGGATCAGGGAAAGGGCAGCGTCACACAGAGACGTAGTGACTGTTCTCAGAAAGCAGAGGGAAATAGCCGTGGCTTTCAGTGTAGCCAAGGGCATTCAAGTGATGCCCTTGCCTCTGAGAGGGCATGGGATCACTGCCACAGAGCCAGTGGACTCGGAGGGACTCAGGATGGAGGAGTTGGTGTGGACAAGTGACCTGGTAGCAAATGCAAGGAGGCCCTCTTAGCTTAGACACCCTCCCACTGCCTCACTGCAACCCCTACCCACCACCTCCCTTGAACCAACATCTGGCCCTATCCACCTTCCCAGGTCCTAGGAAAAGGGTCGAGGCAGTCCCCGTACCTATCAGGATTAATTTCCCCCACTCAGTGAGGTGTGTCTAAAATAAAATTTACTGGGACGCCTACGTGGCTCAGTGGTTGACTGTCTGCTTTCGGCTGAGGGCGTGATCCCAGGATTAAGTTCCCTGCATGGAGCCTGCTTCTCCCTCTGCCTGTGTCTCTGCCTCTCTCTCTCTCTCTCTCTGCATCTTTCATTAATAAATAAATAAAATCTTTAAAAATAAATTTAAAAAAATTACTTCAGGCAATGGAAATAATGAAATGTGTTTTTAGCCCACCTGAGTTAATAGATTAAAATCTCGACCTGAATGTTACCCAGGGCAATTTACACATTTAATGCAATCCCTATCAAAATACCATTGACTTTCTTCAGAGGGTTGGAACAAATTATGTTAAGATTTGTGTGGAATCAGAAAAGACCCCGAATAGCCAGGGGAATTTTAAAAAAGAAAACCAAAGCTGGGGGCATCACAATGCCAGATTTCAGGTTGAACTACAAAGCTGTGGTCATCAAGACAGTGTGGTACTGGCACAGAAACAGACACATAGATCAATGGAACAGAATAGAGAACCCAGAAGTGGACCCTCAACTTTATGGTCAACTAATATTCGATAAAGGAGGAAAGACTATCCATTGGAAGAAAGACAGTCTCTTCAATAAATGGTGCTGGGAAAATTGGACATATGCAGAAGAATGAAACTAGACCATTCTCTTGCACCAGACACCAAGATAAACTCAAAATGGATGAAAGATCTAAATGTGAGACAAGATTCCATCAAAATCCTAGAGGAGAACACAGGCAACACCCTTTTTGAACTTGGCCACAGTAACTTCTTGCAAGATCCATCCATAAAGGCAAGGGAAACAAAAGCAAAAATGAACTATTGGGACTTCATCAAGATAAGAAGCTTCTGCACAGCAAAGATACCGTCAACAAAACTCAAAGACAACCTCCACAATGGGAGAAGATATTTGCAAATGACGTATCAGATAAAGGGCTAGTTTCCAAGACCTATAAAGAACTTATTCAACTCAAAAGCAAAGAAACAAACAATCCAATCATGAAATGGGCAAAAGACATGAACAGAAATCTCACAGAGGAAGACACAGACATGACCAACAAGCACATGAGGAAATGCTCCACATCACTGGCCATCAGGGAAATACAGATCAAAACCACAATGAGATACCACCTCACACCAGTGAGAATGGGGAAAATTAACAAGGCAGGAAGCCACAAATGTTGGAGAGGATGTGGAGGAAAGGGAACCCTCCTGCACTGTTGGTGGGAATGTGACCTGGTGCAACCCCTCTGGAAAACTGTGTGGAGGTTCCTCAAAGAGGTAAAAATAGACCTGCCCTACGACCCAGCAATTGCACTGCTGGTGATTTACCCCAAAGATACAGATGCAATGAAACGCCGGGACACCTGCATCCCGATGTTTCTAGCAGCAATGTCCACAATAGCCAAACTGTGGAAGGCGCCTCGGTGTCCATCGAAAGATGAATGGATAAAGAAGATGTGGTCTATGTATACAATGGAATATTCCTCAGCCATTAGAAACGACAAATACCCACCATTTGCTTCAACGTGGATGGAACTGGAGGGTATTATGCTGAGTGAAATAAGTCAGTCGGAGAAGGACAAACATTATATGGTCTCATTCATTTGGGGAATATAAAAATTAGTGAAAGGGAATAAAGAGGAAAGGATAAAAAATGAGTGGGAAATATCAGAAAGGGAGACAGAACAAGAGAGACTCCTAACTCTGGGAAGCGAACTATGGGTGGTAGAAAGGGAGGTGGGCAGGGGGGGTGGGGGTGACTGGGTGATGGGCACTGAGGGGGGCACTTGACGGGATGAGCACTGGGTGTTATTCTCTATGTTAGCAAACTGAACACCAATAAAAAATAAATTTATAAAAAATAATGATAATAAAATAAAATAAAATAAAATAAAATAAAATAAAATCTCAACCCACTACAGCCATAAACCATTTTGTACCACACTGGTGTTGACATATTTAACTTAGAAAACCTACATTTTTGTACATTAGTACTAACACCCCTCCACTCCCTTTCATATGCCACGTCCAATCTTTGATCAGTCAGTCAGCCAAGGGACTCTTTCTAGCAGGGGCCTGGGCATTGCCATGTAGGCTGATGAGGAGCATGCATTCCGGAGCGAGACTGCCAAGATTTGCTATCCAAGGGCTGTGTATCCTTGAGCAAATTACTTAACCACCCTGGGCCTCCATTTCTTTACCTATAAAGTACCAATAATAGTAATATCTACCCCATACCATTGCCGAGAGGACAAAGTAAACCCAGGTATGTTTTTATAAGTGTTAGCCACTCTTGTCATTCCTCATACTTACTTGGAGATTACATTTGGTACTTACCATTGTATAAAAACCTGCAGAAAGTAGAAATGTAGAAATGTTGATGTAGTCCTCATTAAACCGTGACAAAGATCAGAAATCATGTGGGAAATCTTCATTCTCAAATGAGCACCTCTGTATTGGCTTGTCATCTGTAGGTTCAATCATTAAAGAGCAAGATTCAGGGAAAACATACAAAATCTAGAGACCCACCCGAACAGACCTGATGAGTGTCTCCCCAGACCCTCTCAGCCTCTCCCATCTCCATGTGCTCCAGCCCAGCTTCCCATCTACCTGCATTCCAATTTCTGTCTCAGGTGTTACTTTTGGGGATACCCAAACCAAGGCACCTATTATTCAAGATTGTGTCTTAACAGGCATATTCCGTGACTGGACAATGTTTTTAAATTAGAGGAGGATGGGCAGCCCAGGTGGCTCAGCGGTTTAGTGCCGCCTTCAGCCCAGGGTCTGATTCTGGAGACCCGGGATCAAGTCCCACATCGGGCTCCCTGATGGAGCCTGCTTCTCCCTCTGCCTGTGTCTCTGCCTCTCTCTCTCTCTGTATCTCCCATGAATAAATAAATAAAATCTTTAAAAAAATTAGAGAAGGATACTAACAACTCTCCTAACTGTAAGAGCTATTAGTTTTTCAAGATTAACTATTGTCTGTTTCAAACATGTGACATTTGGATGGATTTCTGGGAACACTAGTATGTGTGAAAGTCGAGGACCATCTGTGATTCAGTCGTTCCTTCTCTTGATGGACTTTTGGGTTATTTTCAACTACTGCTAGCACAAACAGTGCTTCCACTAACATCTTCAGCAAAACCTGTGCACACATCCTTGATTCTCTCTTAAGCACAAATTCCCAAGAGTGGGATCCCTGTGTTGCAGGATGTGCCTCCATCTATATTGTCAAACTGCTCCCCAGAAAGGCTGTCCCGGTTTAGACCCTACCCCTTCCCTAGGTCTGCCTTCAACTCTGTTTTCCGCTCATCCATGACCGTGTAGACTCTGCCTTTGCCTCTGGATGGGGACTCTGAGAGGCAGGAGCGCTGCAGGCAGCGAGCTCAGATACAATGGACACTAGGCAGGGGCGGAGTTCTGGGACCAGCCTCATGGTTAAGAGACTGAGACCAAGTCACGGCTGACCCAGGGAGTAGGACCTTAGTTACTAAAGAACTGAACTTTATATAGGGACGTGCAGCGTGAGGCCTCACCACACTGTAAAGGCCGCATCTCTGTGAGCCAGGACAGGGTCTGGACGGCCCATATGACACCTTCAGGCAAATTAGGAAAAGATGCCCCTTCTTCAGGTTAAAAAGGGAAAGGTCACGATCGTTGATTTCCACATAACCTAACACAGTTCTGCCTGCTGTGCAGCCGCCCCGGCTCCGTGCACACACACACCACAGGGGCACACCTGCGGCCAACAGCACGCCCCCTCCTCCCCACCCGCCTCCGGTGAGGCAACCAGGTCAAGTTGAAAGCCTCAGGGGCCTGGGAATCAGGCATCAAAGGCCATCCGGAGGCAAGACTGCAAAGGACAGCTGGAGTCCAGCATTCGCAGACAGCACACAGGAGCGCAGAGCTTAGGCACGGGCCCAAGCGCCCTGTGAATCCAGGTCAAAGATCCGCAGCAGCGGAGCGCCATCCACCTGCCCAGAGGGTCAGAGCTGCCCCGTGCACACCCGCGTAAATCGGTGTGGATCCGCCACATGGGTGATGACTCTTTGGACTGACGCCCTTGCTCAGTGCACAACCTGAATTCCTACCACAGGCCACGAGGCACCATTTACTCAAAGTCTACACCTAGGGGATCCCTGGGTGGCTCAGCAGTTGAGCATCTGCCTTTGGCTCAGGGTGTGATCCCGGAGTCCTGGGATCAAGTCCCGCGTCGGGCTCCTTGCATGGAGCCTGCTTCTCCCTCTGCCCTCCCCCCCACTAATAAATAAATAAAATCTTAAAAAACAAAACAGGAAAGTTAATAGAAGTATTCCTTCATGAGGAGAGGTGCAGGTGCCCGGAATAGGAGGATGCGTGCTGGTAGCCGAGCACTGTCGTGCGCTGGGAAGGCCTCCACCGGGCGGCTGGCCCTGTGCAGGCGGACCGGAGGCTGCGGCGCTGACCCGCCTGTGACCAGGTCCTGCCTGTGACCAGGTGTCCCCTTAACCCGGGGATGCGCTCACAGTCTGGCCTTCGCTCTGCGCGCCCCACCTCCCGCCTCCCATCCTCCGTGAGACCAGGGCCGGGGGCCTGGGCCGTGCAGCCCTCCATGCCCCCACCTGCCCCAGCCTGATGCACGGAGACCCATCCAGCACCCACTTCCCCACCCGCCACGGGGATGCCCGACGCCGCGGACGCCACCCAGCCCTGGGCAGATGGTGTGTCCCAGACACACACACCTGGGGTGCGGTCTGTGTCAGCCACAGGAAGAGGTGGGCAACTACCCATCATAAAGTAGAACAGGGGACGCCTGGGTGGCTCAGCAGTTGAGCGCCTGCCTTTGGCCCAGGGCAGGATCCTGGAGTCCCGGGATCGAGTTCCACATCAGGCTCCCTGCATGGAGCCTGCTTCTCCCTGTGCCTATGTCTCTGCCTCTCTCTGTCTCTCTCTGTCTCTCAAGAATAAATAAATCAATAATCTTAAAAAAAAAGAGAGACTTTAAAAAAATGTAGAACAGTTATAACAGCATGTGGTGATAAAAGTTACCTGAACGTGTCCTATTGTCCTGTACTCCCCTCCCCCACCACGAGATCGTGGGACATGATCAGACATCTCTGGGTTGGACACGAAGTGGGGGGCGGGGGTGACCCAGGCAGGGTGGTGCGGGCGCCTGCCGCTGACCTTGGCCAAGGGTCACGGGGAGCATCATCGGCTCCCAGGCCATGCAAGACCATGGTGGCGGGGAACAGAACCCCCGGGGTTAAAGGATGAAGAGGGCCTACTGCGACATAAAAGTAAGAAATTTGGGGTACACCCAGGTGGCTCAGCGGTTTGGCATCTGCCTTTGGCTCAGGGCAGGATCCTGGAGACCTGGGATGAAGTCCCGCATGGGGCTCCCTGCATGGGGCTCCCTGCATGGGGCCTGCTTCTCCCTCTGCCTGTGTCTCTGCCTCGCTCTCTGTATCTCTCATGAACAAATAAATAAAATATTTTTAAAAGCTTTGTCCGTGGAGACATAAAACCCAAAAGACAACCGGCTGCCATACCCGAGGCAGTAGCTGCGTTGGTGGAGGAGTGGAGCCAGCCAGCTCCTTCCACTGCAAAACTGCCTTTGGGCCAACTGGTCATGCGGCGACAATGCCTGCTGCGGTGACAATGCCTGCGGCAAAGGAGTTTACAGCAACACTACCCAGAAGGGATTCCGGGTGCTGCTCGTGTCCTCAGTCCAGAAACCTGGGGATGTCCTCACAGAGGCGACCCCTGGCCCGGCTCTCCGGGCTCCTATCCTGACTCTCTCTGGCAAATTCCGCATCTTCCTGTTCTCAGTCTCACCAGCAGGCCTCCCGGGGAGCACACTAATCACCCCAGGCTTCTGGCAGCAGCCCCCCCAACTCCTGCACCAGCCCCTCGTACCTGCCCCTCCCCGGCCCCCCAGCTCCTGAGCCCAGGCCGGGCACCCCACCAGGGCCTGGAAGCACCGGCACAGAGCAGCCCCTGCCCTTCGGCCACACGGAGGGGCACGACAGATGCAGGTGCCCCTCGCTGGGGGGACAACAGACTGGCAAGCTCCCTCCAGCCTGTCCTGCCCCCCAAGCCCCCGCAGCTACGCCTGTGCTCAGCCGCCTGGCCCACCACCCCACACACAGGAAAGCAAATGCCCATCCCACACACCGCGTTTATTTCCTTATTTACTTCCTTACCGTCTACACCCCCCATATGAATGTAAACTCCACGAGGAAGGGTTTATGTTAGTATCCTACTGCTGCTATAACAAATTCCCACAAACTTCGTGGCTTAAAACAACACGGATCTATTATCCCTACAGTTCTGGAGGGCGGAGGGCTCACTGGGCTAAAATCAGGGGCGGAGCCGCATTCTTTTCTGGAGGCTTCAGGGGAGAATCCAGCTCCTTCTCTTTTGCAGCTTCTACAGGCCACCCACACTCCTTGGCCCGTGGCCCTCTTCCATCATCAAAGCCCGAAATCCCATCGCTCTGACCTCTGCTTGGCCCTCACATGTCTGACTCTGGCTCTCCTGCACTCAGAAGGACCCTTGGGATTCTGTTGAGGCTCCTGCCCCCCTCGCCCCTCACCAAGATCATCTCTGTCTGGGGCCAGCTGATTTGCAACCTTAAACCCTCCAGCCCTCCCCGCATGTAGCACAGGAGTGTTCCAGGAGTAGAAGGGGGAGGGGCCATCATTCTACCTACCAGGGAGCTTGTCTCCGGGTCACCATTGTATTCCCAGTGCCCCAACAGTGTCCCACACGTAGCAGGCCCCCCCCCCCCGTAAATACTTGCTGAATGAATAAGTCTATGCATGCGTGCATGAATAAATCACTAAGAATATTTCATTCATAAGTAAACACTTCATTGTGCTTATTAAGTGCTGGGCACTATCCACATTGCCTTACGTGGATTGACTCATTGGGTCCCCAACAGTTCCGCGAAGTACGTTTTATCATTACCTGCCTTCTACAGATGAGGAAGCTAAGGCACAGGTGGGTAGGCTGCCCTGGTCTACACAGCCAGTGAGTGGTGAAGCCAGGGTTTGATCTCAGATTTACTGGGCACTTACTGTGTCACCAGCCCTGGCTGGGCACATTACATCTCCGGTCTCATTTCATCCTCACAAGAGGCCACGAGGCAAATGGGTCAGAATGTGGAACCTGGTCTCCACAGGACAGAATTAAGTCTCCCACTGGGCGGAGGGATTCTGAGGGGTTCTGTGGGGGCGATGGATCCTATTGCTTCTTCAGCCTCCTTTGATGCCAACCAGGTCAGGACCCCCTACCCCTAAGGGACTGTGGGTGCTCATGTTCCCACCACGATGCAGAGCTCCTGCCTTGGACTCGGTACAACTAGTACCCAGCACCCCCTGCCTCCCCGGCCTGTAGCAGACCGTGACCTTCACCAGACAGTCCTGGCCGCTCTGTCTCCTGGACGCCTGTTCTCCTCCAAGGGACAGGAGCCTGTTTCAAGCGTCATCCAGATCTGAAGTTGCCCATTCCTCTGATGACGACTCTGGGGATCCCCCTAGCTGGGCCCCATACCTGTTTTGCCTGGGCTGGAGCTGCTCACTCTCTGCATGCTGGCCCTGTCACTGGCCCCCGTGATAGGGGCACCTCCAGAGCCATCTCCGATTTACCCTACCAGCCTGCTCTTCCGTGCCCTGAGCACACAGGCCTTCAGGAAGCCCCCAGACTCGGGCCTCAGTTTCCCACCCCCGCCCTCCCTGCCCCTACCCTGCAGGGAGAATGCTGCTCAGGCAAGGAGGCAGTGCTACCCCCTCGCTTGCACCTTAACCTTTGCAGTCAAAGCCAAGAAGAGTGCAACTCGCTTGTGCCTGCCAGCACAGTGGGGCAGCGCATTTTCTGTTCCTGCCAGCACATTTTTCTAGGTCAATGTCAGATCAGGGAAATCCAATACCACATGTCCCAACTTTTTATTTGAAAACAGAGAAGTTGCTTTCCAAAATAAATAGTGTTTACAAGCAAAGGCTGCAGAAGCCTCCATCAGAAATGGACTCGGTGCCCAGGCAAGACAGATTCTTCTGGCTCGGTTGCTGCGAGCTCAATGCCAGCACCAGCTCCTCCCCTGGGAGAGGCCCTGCTGGGGGAGACCACGTGTATACACACATGTGTGTTGATGTGTGCCTGCATGTGCACGTACACGTGCATTTGTATAAATGTGCATGTGCATGTTTCCTTAAGGGTCTCTGGGTATGATTAGCATATACGTGTAAACTGGGGGGGCTTTCCACACGTACTTGAGCGTGTAGGTATACAGGCATGTGCACATGGGGAGAGGGGTTTCCACTTGGTGAATCTGTACCCAGCCCCCTTCCCAGAGCCCTAGTCCAGGCTGGAGTCACCTCCCTCCTCTCCTCACCGCTACCTCCCGTCTCAGGCCTCACCCAGTTCTTTTTCTCAGCTGAGCTGAGGCTCAGATTTGGATATGCTGCGAGTGTATTTCCTCCGTCCTGCATCCTCTCCCCACCCACCCACTGCCCACTGCCACCTGGACTACTTGTACGAGCCAACCGAGTGCCCTTCCTGGTTAGCAGGTTGGGGCCCAGCAATCTGAGCCCACGGCACGTCGGCAGCTCTCTGGTGTCACATCTCCCTGATAGTCACCTTGACTTCATGATCTCCCTCCCAGACCCTCCGACTGGAGCTGCCAGCGCCACATTCCCCCCGTTCCACAGCGCAAAGCCTCACCTGCCCGGCAACCACCTGCTTCATCCAACTCAAGCAATTGAAGCACGCTTTCCGAGAGCTGAGTGATTTTCTTGCCAAGCCCTCGTGGCTCCCCCACCACAAAAACCTGGGCTCAACTCCCCCTTGGCCCCTCGCACACTAGCCTGGACCACCTCCTCGCCCACCTCTGCGCCCACCCTCGCCCATGCTGTTCCTCTGGCCCAGCACCATCCTCCGGTGCCACTCCTCTGCCATCAGCTCTGCCCATCCCACCCTATGCTCCCTCGCAGACCACATGTCTGATGAGCCCCCTAGCCCTACAGAATGCCTTTCCCGTCGGGCCCTGCATCACTGGATGACACACTGTCCTGTGTATTGCCTCAGAATTGTTTTCAGGTTGCTTCATGCACTTATCTTGCCCTCCCGCCTCATGCACTTATCTTGCCCTTGCCTCGATTGCAATCTCCTTCTAGAATTAAGCCCTTTGCTCCCTTTGAATAAACTGTGGAGGCTGACACAGGCCTGAACACAGTAGAGACCAGAGATAAGGGCTTTTGTGGGTGGGTGGCTGTAAGAAGACAAAGTCAGTTGGGGTGGTCTGGCCATAGAACCACATGCCAGGCACTGCATCTGATGACTCATCTACCCCACCTCATTTAATCCTCCCAGTAACCCAGGGGAGCAGGATAATACTGTCCCTATTTCATAGATGAGAAAAAAGAGACTGAGAGAGGCTAATGACTTCTCCGGGGCCACAAAATTAGTAAATGGCAAAGTCAGGGGTTCATCCTAGGTCTGTCTGATTCCATTTCTCTGTTCCCTTATAACAACCACAGTAACGGATGGTAGTGTGCTGGAGTCAAGAGCTCTCTGAGGTTCTAGAGCACACCCTAATGCAACCTAGAGCTTCCTGTAGATTAGTGCTATCCAACAGCACTTTCTGCAATGATGGAAATCTTCATCCCTGTGCTGTCTGGTATGGGAGCTGCTGGCCGCTGTGTGGCCACTGGTACCCGGAATGTGGCTCACGTGGATTGTGAATTTTATTTAATAGTGAGTAATTTTAATCTAAATCATCACCTGTGGCTAGTGGCTAGCGGCTAGCGTCCCTACTGAGCAGTATAGCCAGAGAGAAGGGCTTGCAATAATGTTCATTCTGAGTAAATACAGGTTTGCTCTCCGATAGTAGAGCGTTCCTATGAAACCTTTCACAAAGGGCGCCTGGGTGGCCCAGTTGGTTAAGTGTCCAACCTCTGGTTTCAGCTCAGGTCATGATCTCAGGGCCCTGGGATCAGCCCCGTGTCGGGCTTCAGGCTCAACATCGAGTCTGCTTGAGATTCCCTCTCTCTCCCTCTCCCTCTGCCCTCCTGTTTGTCCTCTCTGTGTCTCTCTCTCTAAAATAAATAAATAGGGATGCCTGGGTGGCTCAGTGCTTAAGCAGCTGCCTTCGGCTCAGGGTGTGATCCCTGAGTCCCAGGATCAAGTCCCACATCGGGCTCGCTGCGTGGAGCCTGCTTCTCCCTCTGCCTGTGTCTCTGCCTCTCTCTGTGTGCCTCTCATGTTAGTGAAATCTTAAATTAATTAATTAATTGAAATAAATAAAATCTTAAAGAAAAGAAAGAAAGCTTTCACAAGCCAAAATGGTGTAAAGCAAAGAAGGCATTACCATTAATTTATACACTTAGGCCCAAAATATAACCTCTCAGTCCCCTCAAAACAACCTCTCTCTACCTTAAGACACATCTACACAAAATATATCAAGAATAAACTCGATGCCCACGGACCCCGTTCAAAGCTGTGGCAGCTTGATGCCGGGATGCTGAGCGCCGTTCCCAGGGCGGGAGTTTGAGAGGGCTGCTCTCTCTGCTTGGGGTACCCGTTACCTCTGTAATGGCTCATGCAAAACAAGCACTGAATATGACATCTGCCTCTTGCTGTTCTCCATAAAAGCCGAAATCCTCTTTGGGTTTCCTTCAGCGGGCCAAAACAGGTACTAGTGCAAGTCTCACAAGAACATTGAGTGGCATAATGTGAACTTTTGAAAAGCGGGGTATCCTTGTATAGAAAATAATAATAATTTTGCAACCAATGAGGCTGCTTTCTGCCACAGGCAGCTGGCTCAGGGAGTCCCACCCTCCTGGTTCCACCAGCCATCCCAAGGGGCAGGACCCCGAGAGTCAATGTCCACATAAACCTATAACCCATTTCAGGCACGCCAGCTCCGAATAATGGCCAAGCTCTCCACCAGCTCCCGGCCAAGGACACTGAAATCATAGGAAGTGCATGTCAGCGAGCACCTTGTCAGCCCCTGCATGGCTTTCTGTCCCCCGTGCCCCCAAACAGCCTGGGCAGGGGCTGGCTTACAAGGAGTGACTCGGAGCCCAGCCTGATGGAGCACGGGGCCCCAGGAATGAGCAGAGCCTTCCTGGCCTTCGATGTCAAGGAGCCTGCAGCCCCATAGTTATTGGAGAGTGGGACCCTGTCACGGCAACAGGACCTAAGGTGGGCTCTGGCCCTGAGGTGGGAGCCCCAGGGAGCCAGGGGTGCCCTTCTCCGCAGCACTTTGGCGCCACCTCTTGGGCACCCGCAGAGTGCCAGTGACACGAGCTTGCCAGGAGGAGCCAGGGGCTGTCAGAGACCTCCCAGGTCCCAGCAGCCTGGGCCCGCAGGGGCACTTTCCTGCGGGGTCTGGACACTTAGGAAAGGAAGGGAGAGAAGGAGAGACGGGCAGCCCTGGAGGAGGGGGCCGAGGAGGCTGCTCCCGTGCTGTTCCAGTCTGAAATGGGAACATTCCAGAATCCAGGACCTCATTCACACCTCTATCATTAAACTGTGCCAGGAAAAAAAAATTTTTTTAAGGTTTCATTTATTTATTCATGAGAAGAGAGAGAGAGAGAGTGAGAGAGAGAGGCAGAGGGAGAAGCAAGCTCCATGCAGGGAGCCAGACATGGGATTCGATCCTGGGTCTCGAGGATCACACCCTGGGCTTAAGGCAGGCACTAAACCACTGAGCCACCCAGGTATCCTGGAAAAAAAATTTTTTTAATTAAAAAATAAACTGTGCCAGGGCCTGCACAGGCAGGGAGAAGCCAGCAGGGGTTAACAGGGTGACATAACAGGGTGACTTTGGGAAACAGGGTGAAGCACATGATGTCCGGGCAGGTCTCTGAGGGTAGGAGTTGGCCACCCGCAGAGAGGCAGAGGGAGCTACCTGAGGGCCCAGGCCTGGAGGTAAGAGGGAGAGTGGTTCACTGGGGGTGGCTCTGGGGGGCCAGAAAGAGGAGAATGTGTATGGGGAAGGGAGCTGGAGCTGAGGCAGCTGGGGGTGAGGTTAAAGGGGCCCAGCTCACCCAGGACCTTGTTTTCTGGAACCCCCACCCCATCCAGCAGACCCAGAGCCAAACCTCTAGGGCTTCTGAGTTTGAGTGGTTTTACCCAAGGCTGTCCATGACAGGCCCAGAGCTGCCAGCAAATGCAGCAGATGGCAACAGCTAGCTGCCTGGCTCGGTGGTGGAAAGGGCTGCCGGGAGGGGAGGGGAGGGGAGAGCCCAGGATGGGGGCTAGAGTCTCTGTCACAGGCTGGTCCCATGACCTGGCAACATTCGTCTTCTCTGGGCCTCAGCCCCCCATTGCTAAGCTGCAGGGATTGGCCAATGGTCTCCATCAACTCCTACTTAACCGGTCGGGGTCCCCAAAGAAGGGAGTGAGATACAGAGGCGTTTGTGCTTTGAGGACTCTCGCTCTGCCCAGGTGTGCGGGCGAGGAGAAGCACGCAGATGGGGCTTCCTAAGCTGACTTGAGTCTCTAATTCCGTCTGTGGGAGAGCCGGGTCCCCCATGGACGGTAGACACCTGGCTGAGGCTTGTGGGGCTCAGACTTCAGCCTCACACGATTTCCCCGCAGCACCCAAGGAGGCCTGCTTTCAGGGTGCTCAGGGGGGCCCAGAGCTCTGTCTTGCTCCAGACGTTAGAGGAGCCCACTGAGGGTGAATCCAGAGCCCAGAAAAGACGGAAGGAGGCCAGGGAATCCTTCACGGGGGCTGCAGTCAGCGGCATCTGGAGCTCTGGAGTCCGGGGACCGAAGTCAGGCTGGCCTCTGGCAATCCTCGGGAAGCAGGGTTGGGGGAGACATGACACGAATAACTGACTTCCCTCCCACTGGAAGCGCTGCCTGCATATCCCAGAGCTCTCGCAAGGCCTCTTGCCAACCCCGGAGGGCCGCCCAGTGGGGCAGGGCACTAACCACTTAGGCCTCATTTTATGATCGTAAAACTTCCCTCCAGGGAGAAATATCAGAGGTCAGCAGCCCAGCCCCATATTTCATAGAACAAGACAAGGGGACCCACATTAGGGAGTGGGTACATGGGTGGGCCCGAGGGCACGCTGCGAGTCAGCGACAGGAGGAGTAGCTCCAGGGCTCCCCGGGGGGCAGGGCCTGTGGCGGGACGGGTGTTCCGAGTGTGAAATACACACCGAGTTTCAAAGACTTAGTATCGGGGTGTTGGGGGGGGGGAACATAGAATATCTCACTACTGGTTTTTCTTTTTTTTTTTTTAAGATTTGTTTATTTTTTTATTCATGAGAGACAAAGAGAAGGAGAGGTAGAGAGAGAAGCAGGCTCCATGCAGGGAGCCCGATATGGGACTGGATCCTGGGACTCCTGGCTCACACCCTGGGCTGAAGGCAGGCACCTAACAACTGAGCCACTCAGGCGTCCCTAATTTTTCTTTAAAAAAAAAAAAAGATTTTTATTTATTTATTCATGAGAGATACAGAAAGAGGCAGAGACACAGGCAGAGGGAGAAGCAAGCCCCATGCAGGGAGCCCGATGCGGGACTCGATCCCAGGACCTCAGGATCACGCCCTGAGCCAAAGGCAGATGCTCAGCCACTGAGCCACCCAGGCACCCCTGATTTTTCTTTTAATTGCATTTTGAAATACAAAATAATGATATCTTGGAATAAGTAAAAGATATTAAAAGTACCTTCACCTGTTTCTTTTGACATCTTTCCGTGCAACTACCAGAAAATATTAGACCAAATTAGAGTTTTGCATCTGCAGCTCGTGTTGTACTTGTGCGGGACAGCGCGGCACCAGGCTGAGTCCCGACACTGGCTGAGCCGGTCGTCACCCCGTGTCTGGTCCACCGAGTGGAAGAGGGTGAGGACAGACGTGGGAACCTCTGAGGACTTTCCATGCACCAGGCCCTGGACTTAACATTTCTTTTCCTGGGATCCCAGGGTGGCTCAGTGGTTTGGAGCCTGCCTTTGGCCCAGGGTGTAATCCTGGAGTTCTGGGATCGAGTCCCACGTTGGGCTCCCTGCATGGAGCCTGCTTCTCCCTCTGCCTGTGTCTCTGCCTCTTGACTCTGTGTGTCTCTTGTGAATAAATAAATAAAATCTTTTTTTAAAAAATTTTTCTTTTCCTCTTCCCAGCAACCCTGGGCCAGGCATGGGAGGGCTCAGTCAGGGCCCCGGGCTGGGCTCAGGCCCAGGGCAAGGTGAGGGGTGAGGGCCTCCCTTCCTCACATGTGTTTTGAGTTTCTGGACAGAGGATGCCACTTGTCGCCCGTCCCTTCCCGATAAATTAAGACTCCCCATTGCCAGGAGCTCAACCCTGCAGGGGCCGGGCAGGCTCCATCGGGAGCGTGACCGCGGGGCCACAAGGTGGCACTGTCCCGCAACCCTCCTCTTCCCAGGCCCGCCCGTCACACGTGCATCGCAAGCACTGCAGCATTTGGGGGAAGAGCTTTTCCCTGCACCGGTTTTTGAATTTCTAACTCAGCCCTTGGCTGCCAGAGGTTACTCAGACTCAGGAATGCTGCTCTTAAGAATGGTCATCTCGGAGCGCACACTTCGAAACCAAGATCAAGCAGGCTACAGGCGATTGCTGATTCTCTCTACAAGGGAAATCTGGACTCAGGCCCTCATGCACACCCAAAGCGTGCAAGCGGAGTGCACACACATTAAGCAAATAGCACACATCCACACGGTGTGGGCACGACAGCAAGAAGGATGTCAGGGGTTATTTAGCAGTGAGGGGTATTTTTCCTGTTTTAATTTAGGATTTTGGAAGCGGAAGGGGAAAGGATGGAAGGCGGGAAGGAGGGCGGGAGGAAGAAAGGAGGAAGAAGGGGAAAGGAGGAAGGAAGGAAGTTGGAGGATGGAGGGAGAGAGGAAGGAAGGAGGGAGGGGAGAGAAAAGAAAGAAAAGAAAACCTTATGCTGATGCCAAATATGTAAAATAATTTTTAATAAAAAATAATTTTAAAAAAATTCTGGCCACTCAAGTTGCAGACGTGAGGTTAGAAGAAGCTCTTCCCAGTGAACTGTTTTCTGGAACATAGCTTAAAAGCCGTGAATCCAGTCCCATTGCCTTATCCCATAGGAACGTAAACGGACACTCAGGAAAGAGAAATGGCTTCTTCAACATCACACAGCTACTTTTAAATATTTTCATTTTAAACCTAACCCCCCAAAGGCAGGTGTTCCCACCGAGGGGAAAGAAACTAGTTTTTATGTTCTCTGACTCATGTCCAGGTTGTCTTCAAACTGTGGTGACAACCCTGGTTCAAGCCAGGCAGTGGTATGGACACTCCTGCCGGCTCCCAGCATCCGTGCGACCTCCCCAGGCCCCTGAGGGTTAGGAAGGGCAAGTAGATACCCCACAGATATCCAAGAGGGGAAACCGAGGCACAGAGGCGACTTTGACTTGCCTTTGAGCACACAATGAGCGAGTGTCTAGAAAAACAAAACAGAACAGTAAAACCCTAGCACACAGGACTCCAGCAACAATTCTACACACTGGTCGAGAGTTGGGTTTATTCTAGGCCTCATGGGAAATGTTTTTTACAAAGGAGGTGGCTGCTGGGTATTGGTGCTCAATGAAAAAGGAAAGTGAGAACAAGAGACTCTGCTCCTTAAGAATGGGGGCCTGCCATCTTCGTGATCCTTTATTTTTTTTTTTTTTTCATCTTCATGGTCCTATCTTCAGGGCCAGGCATCAAGCAGCCGGCACATTGCGGCCTCCAGGTATTCATCGGATGAATAAATACATGTGACATGGACACAGAAATAGATCCTGAGTCCTGAGACCAGAAGTTAAGATTCTGCACATGTTTTTTTTTTTTTAATTTTTTTTAAGATTTATTTATTTATTTATTTATTTATTTATTTATTTATTTATGATAGAGAGAGGAGAGAGAGAGAGAGAGGCAGAGACACAGGAGGAGGGAGAAGCAGGCTCCATGCCGGGAGCCCGACGTGGGACTCGATCCCGGGACTCCAGGATCACACCCTGGGCCAAAGGCAGGCGCTAAACTGCTGAGCCACTCAGGGATCCCTGATTCTGCACATGTAAAAAAAAAAAAAAAAGATTCTGCACATGTTAATGCCATTTCCATAATTTACGAGGCAGAACCACCGGAGAGAGGTCTTGAGAGGAGGAAGGCTCCCAGCACACTGGGATCTGCTGGTCTTTTTTTCTCTCACTGCCACTGTGAACAGCGCATTTCTGGGAAAAGGCAGCCTCCTGCAACATGTTTATCATGCAAACCATTCGCTCAGCTCATAGGTTCTCCCCACCTACTGAGCATTAGGTCCTGAGCGGGGAGAGACGAGACAAATCAAGTGGCACATTTCATATGATGTCTCAGAACTTAGATTTAACATGAGAACATTTAAAAGGAACTGTGTGATCTTTATCAAGTGCTGACTCATAGTGTAGGTGGGGGCCGGGGAAGCAATAATCAGCAATTCAATCCAGCAACAATTCCCTGGACTCCACTACGTCAGAACCCAAGTGCTAGGGAAGTGAAGGAAATGGGGTGAGCAGAACAAGCCAGCGGAGCTCACCAGGTGGATGGGACGAGACAACCGCATAAATAACTATGACATGAGGTGATGTCCAATAAAAAATAAATATCAAAAAAATAATAATAAAATAAATAAATAAATATCATAAGCCTCCCGGTTCAAAACCATTAATGGTTTGGTTCGCTTCCCATCTTCTACTTGTGGTTATGCAATTAACAAACATATTTCCTTTATATACATATGTGTGTGTGTGTTTCTCCTATTTTTTTCCCTAAAAAAATGGAATCAGATGGTACATATCTTTCTACATTCTTTCCTTATGAACACACCGTGAGCAGCTCTGTTCATCCTACAGACTTTGCATGCCATCCGTCCTTCAAATACTTCCCGAGTGTCTACCGTGTACCAGGTACCATTCTGGCTGTTGTGTAGTAGGGAGTACAACATGGTCCCTCCTCTCGGGTAGCTTAAAACTCATAGATGTACCATAATTCAGTAAATCAGTTCCTTGTTGCCGGACGTTTCCATTGTCACTCTTTTTCTCTGTTTGTAATGATAAAAATAGCTGAGATTTATTGAACACCTATTATGGGCCAGAACTATCAGAAGCATTTTATGTGGATTATTTCATTTAATCTTTGTAAACAGCCTACTGTTATGATTTCAATTATAGACAAAGAAATGGAAGATAAAGGTTTAATAATTTATGCAAATCATGTAGCTATTAAGTGGCAGAGCCAAGATTCAAACCCAGGCATTTTGACTCCAGAACCCAGACCCTTCCACGAAGCTACGATGGACAAACCTGTTCATATATCTCTTCACATTTATGTGAGCATTTCTGAAAAATGGATTCTTGGAAATTGGAATTAGTGTTTCAAAGCGTGTACAAATATTTTCTAAATGCCCCATAGGTATGACCTTTGAAAGAGAAAATGGAAAGATCTGTTTTGAATTGTTGAAAGATCATTTCAACAATTTGTGTCCAGTTACCCACTGCTGTCCTGTGTGGCAGCCGCTGGCTACACGTAGCTATCAAGTGCTTGAAAAGTAGTCAGTCCAGGGACACCTGGGTGGCTCAGGAGTTGAGCATCTGCCTTCAGCTCAAGATGTGATACTGGGGTCCTGAGGTCGAGTCCCATGTCATTTATTTATTTATAAATAAATAAACAAAATCTTTAAAAAAATGAAATGTAGTCAGTCCAAATTGAGATATGCTGTAAGTGTAAAACACACATCAGATTTTGAAGACTTAGTACAAAAAAATGCAAAAAATACCATCGATAAGTTCTATATTGATTACATATTGCAGTGATAGTATTTTAGATGCATTAGGTTAGAGACAATATATTATTAAAATTTATTACACCTGTTTCTTTTTATTTAAATGTGGGACTGAGCCTTTAACCTGTGGGGTAAATAGCGTCAGAACTGCACTGAGCGGGCAGCCCGGGTGGCTCCGCGGTTTAGCACTGCCTTCAGCCCAGGGCATGATCCTGGAGGCCCGGGCTCCCTGCATGGAGCCTGCTTCTCCCTCTGTCTGTGTCTCTGCCTCTCTCTCCCCCTCTGTCTCTCATGAATTAATTAATTAATTAATTAATTAAAAAAAAGAACTGCACTGATCTGTAGCAGGCCCAGCTGGTGCCCGAGTGTTGCAGAACTGGCCATAGTTGTGGAAGAAACCCACATCGTTGTCACAAGTTTGTTGAGTACATACGACTCACACCAGTTGTTCAGCACTCCCCGTATCCCGAGCACTGTGCCCTTTACACGCACAATCTCATTCGTGTGCTTAAAAACCCTCGAGACCAGACACAATTAGCGCATCACGTTACAGACGTAGAAGTGAAGCTGAGCATGACACGGGGGCGTCAGTCGCTGCCGATCAGTGTTGGCATTCCATGAGGTCAGCACTGGGTTTAAAAATAATTCATGGGAAAAAAATAAAAAATAAAAATAAAAATAAAAATAATTCATGGGAACCCTGGGTGGCGCAGAGGTTTGGCGCCTGCCTTTGGCCCAGGGCGCGATCCTAGAGACCTGGGATCGAATCCCACATCGGGCTCCCGGTGCATGGAGCCTGCTTCTCCCTCTGCCTATGTCTCTGCCTCTCTCTCTGTGTGTGACTATCATAAAAAATAATAATAATAATAATAATAATAATAATAATTCATTAGGGGATCCCTGGGTGGCTCAGTGGTTTAGCGCCTGCCTTCGGCCCAGGGCGTGATCCTGGAGACCTGGGATCGAGTCCCACGTCGGGCTCCCTGCATGGAGCCTGCTTCTCCCTCTGCCTGTGTCTCTGCCTCTCTCTCTCTCTCTCTCTCATGAATAAATAAATAAAATCTTTAAAAAAAATAAAAATAAATAAAAATAATTCACTAGCTTACTTTTAATTTCTTGTGTAGGTAATACAGGCACATTTTACAAATGTCATCACATACAGAAAGGTGAATGGGGGCGTATTCCCTGTTGGGTACACAGCAGTGTGCACGTACTGTTTTTCCTTGGCAGTTTATCTTGGGGATCCTCCTATGCCTCACCTTCTGGTGTGTTTATTTTTTTCTGGTAATTTATTGAGCTGTAATCCTCCTAACGTATATCAACCGTTTGAAAGTAAACAATTCTGTGACACTTAGCACATTCCCAGTGCTGTGCCACCACAACCTCTATGTATGCAGAGGGAGAAGCGTTTCCGTCACTCCAAAGGAAAGCCTCCCGCCCCTGGTCACCACCACCTGCATTCTGTCTCCATGGATTTATCCATCCTGGATATTTCACATACATGGAATCATACAATCTGTGACCTTTGGCATCTGGCCTCTTTGACTCAGCATAATGTTTTGGAGGTTCATGCGTGTGGTAGCAGCTATCAGTACCTTATTTCTTTTTAAGGCTGAATAATATTCCACTGATGATATACCCCTTTGTTTATCCATTCATCCGTTGGTGGATGTTGGGCCGCTTCCACTTTCTGGCTACTGTGAAGAGTCTTGCTATGAATAGGCATGTCCATGTATTTGTTTGAGTACCTGTTTTCAACTTTAGGATTGGAATTGCTGGGTCACATGGCAATTCTATATTTAACTTTTTGAGAAACTGCCAAATCGGTTTTCACGTTGACTAAGCCATTTTACATTCTTACTGGCAATGCACCAGGGTCCCAATCTCTCCGTATCCTCACGATTCCTTATTTTCCCTTTTACTTTGTACAGCTATTCTAATGGGTGTGAAGTGGTTTTGATAAGCATATTTCTCTAACTGACAATATCAGGGAGAAAGTATAAGCTGTTGAGGACTTTCCTTGTGCTGGTGGCCATGTGTGTGTATCTTCTTTGGAAAAATGTTCAAGTCCTCTGACCATTTTAAAAGCTGGGGAGGGGGTTGGAATCCCTGGATGGCTCAGTGGTTTAGCCCCTGCCTTTGGCCCAGGGTGCGATCCTGGAGTCCCGGGATCAAGTCCCGCGTCAGGCTCCCAGCATGGAGCCTGCTTCTCCCTCTTCCTGTGTCTCTGCCTCTCTCTCTCTCTCTCTCTCTCATGAATAAATAAATAAATAAATCTTAAAAAAAAAAAAAAAAACGTCTGGTGGGGGCAGCCCAGGTGGTTCAGTGGTTTAGCGTCGCCTTCAGCTCAGGGTGTGGTCCTGGAGACCCAGGATCAAGTCCCACGTCAGGCTCCCTGCATGGAGCCTGCTTCTCCCTCTGCCTGTGTCTCTGTCTCTCTGTGTGTCTCTCATGAATAAATAAATAAAATTTAAAAAGTAAATAAATAAATAAAAATAAAAGTCGGGTAGTTTGTCTTTTTGTTGTTGAGTTGTAAGAGTTCTCTACCTATTTTGGGTATTAGACCTTTATCAGCGATCATTCCTCACTTTCTTCATGTCTGCTCAAATGTCACATTATTGGAGAAGTCTCCCCAAAGGGCATAGACTCTAGCAACTCTCCCTCGTCCTTCTCAGCCTTCCTCCTGCTTTATTTTCTCTGCAGTATTGATCACCACCTAAAATATAAATACCAAATGTCATTTCTGTCTGTATATGTGTGTGTATGGGGGGTGTAGGTTGGAAAGTCTCTCTATCCTGTGGAAGGCAAACTCTATAAAAGCAGAAGCTTTAGGGAACGCCTGGGTGGCTCAGCAGTTGAGCGCCTGCCCTCAGCCCAGGGCGTGATCCTGGAGTTGCAAGATCGAGTCCCATATTAGGCTCCCTGCATGGAGCCTGCTTCTCCCTCTGCCTGTGTCTCTGCCTCTCTCTCTGTGTCTCTCATGAATAAATAAATAAAAATCTTAAAAAACAAGCAAACAAACAAAAACCAGAGGCTTTGGGATGCCTGGGTAGCTCAGCAGTTGAGTGTCTGCCTTCAGCTCAGGGTGGGATCCTGGAGTCCTGGGATGGAGTCCCACATTGGGCTTCCTGCATGGAGCCTGCTTCTCCCTCTGCCTATGTCTCTGCCTTTATGGGTCTCTCATGAATTAAAAAAAAAATAAAATCTTTAAAAAAAACCAGAGGCTTTGTTCTTTTGTTCATCTCTATTCCCAGCTCCTGGAACAGAGCCTTAGCACACAATAAGTATTAGTAGAATGAGTGATGGATGAATGAGTGAATGAGAATAGATAGAGCTGCCTCATTCTCTTGATAGGTAAAAAGAGTTTTATAAACTACTTGCAGTTTTATAAAATGTGATTCTTAGAACACAGTGTCACCTTTTTTTTAAGGATTTTATTTATTTATTCATGAGAGACAGAGAGAGGCAGAGACATACACAGAGGGAAAAGCAGGCTCCCTGCAGGGAGCCCAATATGGGACTCGATCCCAGGAACCCGGGATCACACCCTGAGCTGAAGGCAGATGCTCAGTCGCTGAGCCACTCAGGTGTCCCAGTGTCATCTCTTAAGCTTTAAGAGAATGGTTCAGGCCTGTGGGTCTCTGAAACTAGCAGCTGCCCATTCCAGACTCCATCCAGCCGTTGGGACAGAGAAGCAGACTGTTCTCCAGCACCCACGCACTCTTTACAGAAGAGAGGTCTGTGCTGCCTCCCCTACCCTGGGTCAGGTGCCACATCCAGACCTGTTTCTATGCTGTTATGCTGTTCGCTTTTTATTTTCTCCGTTTCTGACCTCGCCTTATGTTGGATGTGACACTCGGCACTGTTTCATCAGCTCTGCCCCCTGAATCTCCATTGTGTTCTATAAATATCTTTCTTTGTTCACCCAGTTTCTGAGCTAGATTCTGGGTCCATTTTTCTTGAGCAGATCTTTTACCAATTCCTCCTCTTTTGGCCCTGTGATTTGAACCCAATGAAGAATGTTTCGTGGTAGCTGCCGGCAGAAAGCAGATGGAAAACCTGGAGAACGATTTCATCTATACTCATACTCTCTTTCGGTTGGGCCGACGTGCTGCCAGCAACACTCTCATCATCTTTGGATCACGGGGGATGCTTGCAATCTCCCCAACAATCAAGATAGAAGTTCTAGAGGTTGGGTCTCTGGACTGATAGTTTTAAGTCCTTCATTTGCATCCTGCTCACATTTCAGCAGGGGACTGGATGGAAATCATGTTGCAGGAAGGGATGTGCAGACCCTGAGCGAGCAAAGAAAAGGCATCTAAAATGTGAGAGCCTCAGCAACAGGACCTAAACGAGGATGGGAACGTGTTTATTATGTGAACTTGATCTGAACCTGCCATCCTGGCCGGGCTGTGCACTGAGGCAGATAAAAGGTTTGCCTGTGTATAAACAGTGAAGAGCTGGCTGCCCCAAGACACTCCATAACCTTTGTGGTCTAAGCAAAATTGCTGTGGACGCTTCCTTCACCCTGCCCCCCCGAAGGCCCAGCTGAGCAGACACAAAGGGAGCTCTGTTCCCTGATCACTTGCAAGAGCTTGTTGGCTGGGCTTGATAATGACAGTGACGTTGAGGATGACGATACAATGATAGCTAACACTCATTGATGTTTAGGCCAGGCACTTTGCTGAGTGACTTAAAAAAACTTCCAGTAAGACCCACAACAGTGCCATGAAGTTGATGCAGTCTTCCTCTCATAGACGGGGGAAGCCGGGTTCTGAGACGTGGAGACGCTCGTCCTATCACCTGGCTGGAGAGTCACGCAGGGCTGGGGTTGCCCTTTTGCATTGACCCTGTAGTGTTTCCCAACGAGAGCTAGTTCCTTAAGGTGGGCTTTTATTGCTCTTTTTTAACAAAGGAGAAATTTTTTATGTTCCTTTTTTTATTTTATTTTTTATTTTTATTTTACTTTATTTTACTTATTATTTTCTTTTTATTGGAGTTCAATTTGCCAACATATAGCATAACACCCAGTGCTCATCCCATCAAGTGTCCACCTCAGTGCCCGTCACCCAGTTACCCCAACCCCCTGCCCACCTCCCCTCCACCACTCCTTGTTCATTTCCCAGAGTTGGGAGTCTCTCATGTTCTGTCACCCTCACTGATATTTCTCACTCATTTTCTCTCCTTTCCCCTTTATTCCCTTCCACTATTTTTTATATTCCCCAAATGAATGAGACCATATAATGTTTGTCCTTCTCCGATTGACTCATTTCACTCAGCATAATACTCTCCAGGTCCATCCACGTTGAAGCAAATGGTGGGTATTTGTCGTTTCTAATGGCTGAGGAATATTCCATTGTATACATAGACCACATCTTCTGTATCCATTCACCTTTCGATGGACACCGAGGCTCCTTCCACAGTTTGGCTATTGTGGGTATTGCTGCTAGAAACATTGGGGTGCAGGTGTCCCGGCGTTTCATTGCATCTGTATCTTTGGGGTAAATCCCCAGCAGTGCAATTGCTGGGTCGTAGGGCAGGTCTATTTTTAACTCTTTGAGGAACCTCCACACAGTTTTCCAGAGGGGTTGCACCAGGCCACATTCCCACCAACAGTACAGGAGGGTTCCCCTTTCTCTGCATCATCTCCAACATTTGTGGTTTTCTATCTTGTTGATTTTCCCCATTCTCACTGGTGTGAGGTGGTATCTCATTGTTGTTTTGATCTGTATTTCCCTGATGGCCAGTGATGCGGAGCATTTCCTCATGTGCTTGTTGGTCATGTCTGTGTCTTCCTCTGTGAGATTTCTCTTCATGTTTTTTGCCCATTTCATGATTGGATTGTTTGTTTCTTTGCTGTTGAGTTGAATAAGTTCTTTATAGGTCTTGGAAACTAGCCCTTTATCTGATATGTCGTTTGCAAATATCTTCTCCCATTCTGTAGGTTGTCTATGAGTTTTGTTGACGGTATCTTTGCTGTGCAGAAGCTTCTTATCTTGATGAAGTCCCAATAGTTCATTTTTGCTTTTGTTTCCCTTGCCTTTATGGATGGATCTTGCAAGAAGTTACTGTGGCCAAGTTCAAAAAGGGTGTTGCCTGTGTTCTCCTCTAGGATTTTGATGGAATCTTGTCTCACATTTAGATCTTTCATCCATTTTGAGTTTATCTTTGTGTCTGGTGCAAGAGAGTGGTCTAGTTTCATTCTTCTGCATGTGGATGTCCAATTTTCCCAGCACCATCTATTGAAGACACTGTCTTTCTTCCAGTGGATAGTCTTTCCTGCTTTGTCGAATATTAGTTGACCATAAAGTTGAGGGTCCACTTCTGGGTTCTCTATTCTGTTCCATTGATCTATGTGTCTGTTTTTGTGCCAGTACCACAGTGTCTTGATGACCACAGCTTTGTAGTTCAACCTGAAATCTGGCATTGTGATGCCCCCGGCTATGGTTTTCTTTTTTAAAATTCCCCTGGCTATTCGGGGTCTTTTCTGATTCCACACAAATCTTAATATGATTTGCTCCAACTCTCTGAAGAAAGTCCATGGTATTTTGATAGAGATTGCATTAAATGTGTAAATTGCCCTGGGTAGCATTGACATTTTCACAATATTAACTCTTCTAATCCATGAGCATGGAATATTTTTCCATCTCAACAAAGGAGAAATTATTGAAAAATGAGAAAATTCTATTTTAGGGAGATAAATTAGTGTATCCAAGATAATAAACTAATCTGAAAACTCATAAATGTAGGAGGCAGCAAAACCACGCCCAGAACAGAGTTCTTTCCCCTACATTGCAATGTCCACTGCTGGCTTCTTTGCCTTGCATTCCTTTTTTTTTTTTTTTTTAAGATTTTATTTATTTATTCATGAGAGACACAGAGAAGCAGAGACACAGGCAGAGGGACAAGCAGGCTTCCCGCAGGGAGCCCAACATGGGACCTGATCCCAGGACCCCGGGATCATGACCCAAGCCAAAGGCAGATGCTCAACCACTGAGCCACCCAGGTGCCCCTTTGCCTGATGTTCCTGACCATAGTCAAAGCCCTCTTTCCTGAGAAGCACCACTTCCACCTGAAGAGCTGCCAAAGGTTGGTGAGTGGCCATACTGCAGGGGAGCTCCAAGTCTGGACCCAGGTGTTCAGCATGACCTGCTTTGACTCCTGGCTCTGACTTTGGGCAAGCTACTTCTTTCTTCTTCATTGTCTTTTAATCTGGGGGATAATTTATGTGCATTAAATTCAGTCTTTTCAGTGTACAGTAGTATGAGTTTCGACAAACGTGTATCAGTTCTCCCTGCCTGCCACCACAATCAAGGTATAAAATCCCCCAAAGGTCCCTGTGCCCTTTGTAGTCTGCTCCTCTGGCGACCAATGATCTGTTTGCAGTCTCTATAGTTTTGCCTTTTCTAGAACATCATATAAATGGAAATCAGTATATAGCCTTTTGAGTCAGGCTTCTTTTACTTAGAGTCATGCATTCGAGATGCATCTGTGTTGTCATGTGTATAGGTGTATTCTTTTTTTTTTTTTTATCGTTGACCAGCAAGGATCTCAGTGCAGCAGAAACCCATAGCAGCAACTGGAAACACCTTCCTCCCAGGCTATTGAGAACACCACCCACCAAGTCTTTGCTTATTATCTGCAAAACGGCACAACTGTCTTGGAGGTAACGGTAGTGAAGGCAACTGGAATCTCAGGTACACAAACATACCCCTTAGAGACTTCGCAGATTCTCTTCTTAGTGATGACAGATTTGGGCTAAGAGTCCTGTGGTTTGGGCACTAACACGTTCATAAGCTAGAGAATCCTAGGATACTCAGGTCACGGCAGGTAGAGTCAGAGCCAGAACTCAAACCCAGGACTATCCAGCTGTAAGTCCAGCCTTCATTCCACCATTCTAGCAGCTTCCAACCACATCTACAGGAAAGCAAGTGCTGTGAGGCCTGACTGTGCTATTCTTTGGGTTGGGAGAGCATGGGAGGAGAGCTTTTTGGTGAGGATTGGTGATAACAGAATCCTTAGCAAGGACCACTCCAGAATGTAACCTGAAGGGTTGCATCTCACACCTGCTGGATCTGCATCTCAGGCACCTGTAACTGTTTAGCAAGCTTCCCAGGAGACTGTTAGGTCACCTGCATCATTCTGTCCCCAAGCAGCAGAGAGAATTGGGTAGAGTCACATTTCTAGATATCGTTTCTCCTTCAGTTGCCTTATAATATCAGTTCTTTGCTTTTCTTCCTTTGGTACTGGCCCCTCCAAGATTCTCCTGCTCCTTAGTCACCCTCCGCTTCAGACGCACATGCAAGCATAGACAGCGCACATGAATCCACCTGCTAAACAACAAAGCAAGACAACCAGGCAAGGGCTCATCCTCCTGGTCTGAGTTTCACGGGTGATGGCCGGGAATATGGTCCCCGGGGTCTCTTTGGTTCACCCACCCACGGAAACTTGGCAAATTACACGTATGTTTTGGATATTCAGTGGCTGTTACTCATGGAAATCCTGAATCCACATGAACACTCTTTCCAAAACCAGATGGAGTTTCCATTCAGAGAAATCTTGGCACCAATTTCTTCAGAACAATCACAAGTTACAGGCAGGACCTGAGAGGGCTTGATGAAACTGGTGGTTGGCCTGGCAGGTCAGGGGCCCACTAGCAAAGGGGAAGATGCCCCTGGCTGACATTTCCCTGTCCTGCAGCACCTGGTGGCCCGGCTGTCTCTAACTCATGGGTCTCGGAAAGGAGGTAGTAACCTCCTCCAATTCCAATCTTCCTTTTTTTTTTTTTTCCTTTAAAGATTTTATTTATTTATTCACGAGACACACACACACTGAGGCAGAGACACAGGTAGAGGGAGAAGCAGGCTCCATGCAGGGAGCCCGATGTGGGACTCGATCCCGGGACTCCAGGATCACGCCCTGGGCCGAAGACAGCACTGAACTGCTGGGCCACCTGGGCTGCCCAATTCCAACCTTCCTTGAAGAGGATTGCCTTGTTAAGATGAGGGCAGCCCCACTCCAGACATTTAAGGCAGTTTGGTAGCCAGGAACAGAAAGTCCCTAAACCTAGCTCCAACACAAAGGGAAGTATATGAGAAGAATCCAAAAATATCTCACAGACTCTAAGGGCAGCTGGGTCTCCGACAGACTCATGAAAGATTAGAACCAGGAACTGGAATGACATAGTTAAGAAGCTGCTCCTCCCTTCCTCCTCCTCATCCCCTCTCCCAGGCTCACAAATCTCTTTTTCTAAACATCTCTCTCCTTCAATCGCTCTGCCTCTGAATTTCTCTGTCCAGGTTGGCTTCTGTCCTTGAGTAGCTGCATGGTGTCTCCGGCCTCAAACTCAACGTGGAATCTGAGGGCTCAAGCTGTAGACAAGGGTTTGTCTCTGGCACAGCCAAAGGGGTGGGAGAGGAGGGTCAGCCACAAGGATTACTGGATCCCACCCGAGTTCACGGGGCCGCCTATCTGTCCTGGCGTTCTCTGCTTACACTACAGAGTCTGTGAGGGCCGGACCTCAGCTCCAAGCAGGAGATGGTGGCAGGGACAGTCATCCTGTGCAATCTCACGTGACTTGCATTCCAGGAGGGAAAACAGATACTAATAGTCACACAGATACCTTATCTCTGAGCCACCTCTGGACATTTCTTTTTCCAGATTATCTTCAGAAATGTCTATCTAAAATGGAAGGGAAAGGGAGAAAAAAAGGGAGATGTGTATTCTGAATTGTTAAAGTTTTTTTTTTAAGATTTTATTTATTTTAGAGAGAGAGAGAAAGAGAGTACAAGAGGTGAGGGGAGGAGGAGAAGCAGACCCTCTGCTGAGCGGGGAGCCCATGAGACAGGAGAGGCTCCATCCCAGGACCCTGAGATCATGACCTGAGCCGAAGGCAGACGCCCAACCCACTGAACCAGCCAGGCACCTTGAATTGTTAAAGTTCTAAAAATCAGTGCATAATAGTCATCTACGCAGACTGCACACCTCTAAGTTCTGGATATCTGAGGTTTCCTTGTTTGCAAAGGGGGACAGATAAACCCCATCCACAGCCTAGAGCCGTTGCCTGGCTCCAGCCCTCTGGCCCTTCCACCCACCCCAGGAGGAAAGCTATAACCATTCAAGCAGACAGAAGGGCCTTTTATGAAGAGAAATGCCCCTCCCTGCAGGCCTGTGGGGACCCTCCCACTCCTGCTTCTCACCTCACAGCAATGGGGGCCACCGCTGGGCCTTGGGGAGGTGAGCATTTCTGTTAAGAGCAGATCTAAGAAAAGTCTATTTGGCACTAAGAGGTTTTTCATTTTGCTTTATTCTGGGCGATGGGATAGGGGTGGGGGGACTTGCCTATTGCTTTTTTTTTTTTTTTTCTTTTTTGGTTTCAGTTTATTCAATGATTTCAAACATACTGAAAATAATACAACAGACACTCCCATACACCCACATGTAGCTAACCAGCCGTGATGATTAAACAGATATCACTATTTGGACACTTCTAATTCAGAACCCTTCCCTGCAGGTACACTTTCTGTCTTAAAAGAAATAAAGTGTTATAAATCCAACTGAGGACCGCCCGCCCCATCTCTCCCTCTGCCTTCCCTCTTAGAGGCAGCCTACACATTTCTGCACTTTTTTTAAAACTATATTTGTAGGATCCATAAACAATACAAATTGCCGTTTTGTGTTTTTAAAATATGCAGAAATAGCACTGTGTACCTATCACTTTGCAAATTGCCTTTCCTGCTCCACATCATTTCTTCTGAGATTTATCCATGTGGTTGCCTAGAAATATTATTCATTACATTAATGGCTATATTCTATTGTTTGTAGAAATCCCAGTTTAACCATTCTGCTGAAAAACCACTAAGTGAATGGTTTTCACATTTTTTGCTACTGTAAATAGTGGCTTCAATACGCATCTTTATAGATGTCTTTGGAAGCACAAGGTCACAATTTCTGGAGGGCAGACAGCTAGCCAAGAAATTGCTGTGTGGGTGCTGGCTTTCTAGGTAATTTTTAGCAGGTTAAAACTGCTCTGCTCTCACTTCTCAATAATGAAATGGGACCCTGGTGTATGACTCTGTAGGCCCTTCATAGAGAAAATGTGAAAACTTAGAATTTTAAAATAATAGTGTCCCTAATTGTTATAGAACTTAAAAAGAAAAAAAAAAAAAAACAAATGTCCCTAATTGTTATAGAACTTAGACCAGTCATATAATGGAAATTGCGAAATTTTAGAACATTTCTTGCCCTAAAGATGATTGATCTGGCCGGCTCTGGCCAGCTCTCCCTGCCCTGTGTGCCCCTGGACCCCTCACCTTTCAATGGCCATTTAGAGTCAGCCACACCTGAGTCTCCTTCCAGATGACCCCTCGCTTGCTGTCTGGCTTTGAGAGGATGGCCTAACTTCCGTGAGTCTCCATGCCCTCACTATGGAGTTGGGGTGTGCGCGGTGTCCAGTGGTAAGAAGGCCCATGGACTCAAGTGTATGAACAGGACAAAGAGGCAATGGGCCCTGTAGGGGAAGAAAAATTTCTCCTCTCCCCTTGTAGGGTCTCCAGCCAGGCCTAAACATTAAACTGACATAAGGCAGATTAACAGAAGGTGTATAAATTTTACTAAAATTTCACACATACATAGGAGCCTTCACAAGAAAATGAGGACCCCAGAGAGTGACCAGGTCAGAAAGCTTACAGACTTTTCAGACAAAGAAACAATAAACTTGTGAATAAATGATAAGGCAAAGGGCTTTAGGCTCAGGATGGTAAACTGTGGAGAAGTGACCAAATGGGGGTGGGGGTAGGGACCTAGGAGAAGATAGGGTCATTTTAGTAAATTTGTTTGTACAGATCCATTTTGATATCAGGTCCCATTTTGATATCAAGTCCCAGTACCTATTTAATGATAAGGACATTCTTTTCTTGCTGGTACAGGGAAGGCACCTTTCTCACGTGGCATTTCATGGCCTATTTTTAGGTAGAAAGGAATAGTCTCAGAGTCTTTCCTGCATCTGCTATTTCTCAAGTGCCCTCAGCTCAAAATAATCAGTTTTTGAGGTGGCATGTCCTGAATTCCTTCATCCTCAAACACATTTTTTCCAAGTGGTCACCTGCACCTGCACTGAAATTGTTCATTTAATACTCCCAAGTCAGCCCCAACACTTCCCAGTTGAGAGCAGAGGAGTCTGGCAGAGAAGGATGAAGACCCTGGAGCCAGATTCCTGGGTTCAAATCCCAGGTCAACCATTTAATTGCCATGTGGCCTTAGAAAAGATTCCTTATTTGCAAAATGGGAATAAAACTAGAAGTATTAACTTCAGAGGTTGTCTGAGAATTAAATGAGTTCACACTTGTTCCTGGCACATGGCACTCAGTAATGGTATTGCTATTGTTTCAGAATAGGAATAGCTATTGATATTGTTGGGGCGCCTGGCTGGCTCAATCGGTTAAGCGTCTGCCTTTGGCTCAGGTCATGATCCTGGGGTCCTGGGATGGAGCCTCACCTCAACCTCCCAGCTCAACAAGAAACCTGCTTCTCCCTCTCCCTCTGCCTATCCCCCTCCCATTCGGGTTGCTCTCTCTCTCTCTCTAATAAATAAATAAATAAATAAATAAATAAAATCTTTGAAAAAATTAGTTTTTGTTTTACTGATTAGCTCATCCATTCCTCAAGAGCCCAATGTGTATTACGGCTGTGGCCACGGTGACACGAAGGTGAGCAGGTCATTCTCTGCCACCCAAGGGCTCCCCCAGGCCGCTGGGGGGAAATGGGCCAGGGCCCAGAAAGCCCATGGCAGGTCTGCGGCAAGGGGGCACCAGGCGCTGCGGGCACCCCCTCCCTTCCCAGGACAATGGGGAGGAGCCGGAGAGACTCGTAGTTCTTGAAAGATGTGGGGAGCCCGCTAGACCCCGGGGCGGGGGGCCAGACAGCAACACCGAGACACAGGAGGTCTAAGAAAACACGGGGCTATTAAAAAAATATGTGGGCGCTTCCTGTTCTGGGCACTCACACGCTTAAAAACATCGCTAGGAAACTGCGCGGCCCTGGGGGGCAGGGGGCCCGCGTCCCGCAGCACCTGCCCGCAGGCCCCGGCCCCGGCCCCGCTCTCCCCTCCGTCCTCGCCCGGGCCCGCGGGGCGCCCGCAGCTCAGGGGCCTCGGCCGGACCCGGCAGGTCGGCAGGTCGGCAGGTCGGCAGGGTCGCGAGGAGCGGAGCTGGGGCCCCGGGCTGCCGGCTCTCAGCCACCGGCCCTGCGCCCGGGGGGGGGGCGGGTCCTGGGCGCGTCCTGGCCGCGGCGGGGCGACCACCAGGCGGAGGCGGCGGCCGAGGCTCGCGGGGGGGCGGCCCGGGGCGCGGGCGGCCGCCGGCCAATGGCGAGGGAGCGGGCGGGGCGCGCTGCGGGTCTCCGGCCCCGGCGCCGCATCCCCGCGCTCCCCTCCCGCGCCGCTCCCGTGTGGTGCGCGCAGCCCGCGGCGGCGTCCCCGGCGAGGCCCGGCAGCTCCAGCCCGCGCACGGCTCGGTCCGCTGGGGAGGGGGGCGCGCGGGGCCGGGGGGCGCGCGGGGGGCAGGGGCCGGGCTCGAACCCGGGGCGGCGCGGGGTGAGCGGGCGCCACGGGCGTGGGGGACTAGGCTCGGCGGCTGCGGGGAGGGGCCGCCCGGGGGCGGGGAGGAGGGGCGCGGGGGCCTCGGGCTGGTGCCCTGGGGGTGCGGGGGAGAGGGGCGGGGCGGGGCGGGGCGGGGCGGGCGGCGGGCGCGCTCTGACCGGTTCCCCACGCAGGCGGCGGCGGGCGCAGAGCGGAGATGCGGCGGCTCGGGGGCACCCTGCTGTGCCTGCTGCTGGCGGCGGCGGTCCCCACGGCCCCCGCGCCGGCCCCCACGGCGCCCGCGGCTCCCCCCGAGGCCGGCCCGGCTCTCAGCTACCCGCAGGAGGAGGCCACCCTCAACGAGATGTTCCGCGAGGTTGAGGAGCTGATGGAGGACACGCAGCACAAACTGCGCAGCGCGGTGGAGGAGGTGGGTGCGCCCTGCCGGGGGGCCGCGGGGCCGGGGGTGCAGCGGGGCCGGGGGAGCGCCCTGCCGGGGGGGGGGGTGGGCAGCGGGGCCGGGGGAGCGCCCTGCTGGGAGGGGGGGGGCGAGGGGAGCGCCCTGCTAGGGGACCGGGGGAGCACCCTGCTGAGGGGCCGGGGGAGTGCTCTGCTGGGGAGCCGGGGAGCGCCCTGCTGGGGGGCACGGGGAGCACCCCGCTAGCGGGCGGGGGGGGGGAGCGCCCTGCTGGGGGGCCGGGAAAGCGCCCTGCAGGGGGGCAGCCGGGCCGGGGGGAGCGCTCCGCGCCGTAGGGGGGGGTGGGGGCACTCTGGGTTCGGCGAGGAGCCGGCAGCAGATTCGCAGCGATGCGGCGGCGGCGGCGCAGGGTGAGCTCAACGCCCACCTCCGACTGCCTGCCCCACGGTCGGGATCTGAGCCCGCTCGCCGGGAGCCTGCGGCTGGACTCAGGCAGGGGCACCGGGCACCACCTGTGCGCAGGCTGCCGGCCACCACCCCGCAGCTGCCTTCCAGTGTGCAGTTGTCCCCCGCCCCCCGGTCGTAAGCGGAGGCTGGCGCGGGCCGGTATCCCAGCGCCGGGGTTTTGCAGAGAGGCCAGGGAAGCCCCAGGGATCTCAAGTTCTAGCTTGTACGTTGGGCTTTGAGCCTGTGCCATCCTCCCAAGACGCAGTTCGGAGGCCGGGTGGGGACAAAAAGCCCGGAAAGCTTTGCTGCTGGTCTGTCTGGGCTTCCCCAAATGCACGTGAGGCCAAGAAGGAAAATCAGAATCCTCAATCCCGGCCTGTGAATTTTCAGATGGGGGAGGGGCGGACAGTGGGAAGGGCGGCCCACCTCCACCCCAGGGGTGCTTTGGAGTCAGTCCTGAGCTCAGAGTTCTCCTCGGCCAGCCGCTGACCAGCAGGGTGACATCGGACCTCGATTTCCTGATAGAATTAAATGCCCTGATATGTGTGGGCACCTGGCGTATAGTAGGTGGGCAATATACATAAGCTGTTACTATCAGGTACCACCTACCTTGGCAAAGCTTGGCCTGGCTTCTTCCTTCCATCACCTCCCAGGTCCCCGCACTGTGGGGGGCATCCTCTAGGGTGAGCACCTAGGTGTTGTCAGGGCTGCCTGGGCAGGAGGTGCCGCTGGCCTACCTGGCCCAGCCCAGGTGTCAGGAGCTGTCCCTGGTGGCTGGGGTTGGTGGGCATGGTCACTGTCGGGTCTGGCTCCGGCTGCAGCCTGTCTTTGGGGAGAAGCCAGCGTCCTAGTGAAGGAGTCAGCAGGAGACCAGATGTCCAGGCTGCAGGGCGAGGCGTCTTCTCACCCCTGCTTCTTCTCCACATTCCATTGGGACAGAGCCTTAAATGCTAGCTCTGGTCTACCAGGAAAGGCTGCTTTCTCCCCACAACCTATGTCCTTTGGGGGTATTTCCCTCTCCCAACCACAGCAGTCAGCCTGGTGGAGTATACAGTGAAGGGGACCCTGGACTGGGAGGCAGTTGTGTGGGAAGCTGTCCTGAACATCCGCTGGACAGGCCAGATTCCAAAACCCAGGGACAGACATTCTGCTTCCTGTGAAAGCAAAAGGATCATGACATGGAATAATTAAAAGGGAATAGGAATCAGATGGGCCCCTGTATTTCTTAACTCTACCCCTTCCTATTAAATGGAGCTCATGATCCTTCTGGTGCCAGGGCAGGTCATCTGCTTTCCTTATCTGGGCTCCAAGGATTTTCCCTCCAGCACATGGATTTTGGGTGAGACTGTTGAGGTCAATGCCATGTTTTTATTTTGTGTGAATTTGTTTGTGCAGCGTGGTCTTCTGATGGTAGCTCTTGCTTGAAGGAGACAGGGGAGCAGCAGGGGCCTTGCTAGTCTCTTCACTGATCAGAGCAGTTTGGGACCAGAGGGACCTGAGTGGCATATCTATTCTGTGGAAGTTGTCCTCATTGGCTCTGCCAGGGTCCCAGCTAGGCTTGTGAAGATGGACTGGTTGAAAGTTTGCCACCAGTAGAGTTACTGGCTGCTACCTCTGTCCTGCTCAGGGGTCACTCCCCAAAGAGTATCCTCAACGGCAGCGGGGACAGGTTGAGAGAGGCTGAACCCCTGCGTGTTAGGAGAACAGGCCGTGGGGATCAACCTTCCTTTATCTGACCCTAGCTCTACTACGTGGTAGGATCCAAGACTTGTCCCTCCTCCCCCGTTTAGGATAAGGGGTGATTTAAATGAGATGATGCAAGTAAAGCAAGATATCTGACCATCTAAAATGGGGTAAGAAAAATTGTGTAATGTAAATCATCCCTTGAGGTTGTTGTCAGGATTATGGGAGATCCTTGGTTCTCGATGACTCATGGCCACTCATGGTCATTATTATTATCATCTCAATAGTCCCATCCTGATGACGACAAAGAACCACCAGTATCTGGTATATGATAGGCTCTCAAGAGATTGTGGCTATTGATATTAATTTTTTAAAAAGAGACTGTCAGGAAGCCCCTTATGTCTCATAAACACAGGATAGTAGCTATTTATTTGTTGTCTGGGGAAAGGACCAGGTCAGATGAATTAGTTATTTACAGAGCTGCATCATGAATCTGCTTTCAAGTAACTTCCTGACATTTTAAATATTCCAGCTGACTCAAGCTGTTGATTGCTCCTAGGGGAAAGATGAAACTCTGCTTGTAGGATCATTGTTGGGAGAGACAAATGTCCAAATGGTTCAATCGAGGGTGTTCCCATTTTCCTGTCTTAATATTCTGTGTTGCTGACGAATGTGTTTTGAGGATAACAACCACTTTCTACCCCTCCCCAGTGAGCAGGGGGAAGGGAAGGGGATTGTGATATCTATAACTGACGTATTCTAGAATGTTCTTAATCACCTCACCTATTCCTAGGAAGAACCCCAATACCAAGCTTTGATTTATCTCTCCGATTTTTCCTATTGTACTCCTTTAACAGACCCACGGAGTCAACCAACTATAAATGCCATTTTTTATAACATGCGCATTCCTCCTCTATGAAACAACTGCTTTTGCCTCAGGCTTCAGTTTCTCTTGCTAGTGGCAGTAATAGTTGTGGTTGAAATTTCCATTGTAAACTGTACTTTGAGTTCGTGGTGCCATTGGAGGACTATTAGCTCATTCTATCGAAATAACCACTGGTTGAGAGGGAGAAGCCTTTATAAAAAAAGACTATCTGCTCACCCCAAAGCAAACTCTAGATTTGGTAACTCGTCAATTATTTGAAAGCCAAACTTCAGATTCAGGTTCCAGTGGGAATTTTTAAAATGCGAAAACATCCCCTTCTGCTTCTGGACGGCCTCTTTTTCTCCTACTCTTTTCCAGCTGCATCTTTTCTATCACTGAACATGCCAAGATCTCTCACTTAAAAAATATTTTCTTTGAAGTCCTTTTTGTGTTCACCCTGTCTCCTATCTTAGCTCCATTCCACTTCTCCATTTTGTTGGCGAATTCTTCAGACGTGTAGTATCTGCTGTCTGCTCTTCCCACCTCTACCCGAACATTCCCTAGCACGCTAGCTTCTCCTAAAACTGCTTTCTTTAAGGTCTCTAAACCTTAGCTTTCTTGTTTGTGTAGTGGAGATGGCCCCACTTGGCTGAGTGGATGTAAGAATTATGGATCGCGAGATCCAGGTGCGTGTCACAGCACCTGCCCACCCAAGCACAGATGTAGTAACACACAGCGACCTTCAGAATGCTGTCCTGTGGTATCTTGCCCAAGGTCACATAGCTGCTTCTTGGCCGACCTGGGATTGCCCCCGCCTTACCTAACTCCAGAACCCAGGCACTTCCTGCCGTGCTGCCCTGTGACATGCTGCCCTATGACATGCCACAGGCAACTTTTGCCTCACCTTGTGGCTAACTCGCAGTAGCTTGACCCACCTAGACTTACTTGTAACCTCTGCTGCCTTAGCAGGCCTCTCCCCAGGTATAACTTCCTACTCCCGCCCCTCACTCTGGCCAGTTCCCTCACTCCCCTCTTTGTCTTCTCCAGAACATATATTATCTACCAACCAGTCTTTAGAACTTGTTACAACTTCCCGTGGCCTGGAGAGAGATTTTCTCCTGGGTAAGTGGCGGGAGGGACTGCCTCTTCATTTGAGCTCTTTGATACCTGGGGTTGCACCTGCAGAAATTCTAATTCAGCAGGTCTCAGAAGGGATCTGTGTGTGTGTGTGTGTGTGTGTGTGTGTGTGTGTGTGTGACTATATAGTCACAAATCTCCTGGTTATAGATCTATGATATCGATGTTAGAGTTTCAGACGTGACTCCGATGCACTCTCCTCACCATGTCAACACCCTCTGCTTTATAGAACTGCTCCTGCATCTGCCCGCCAGTCCCTCTCTAATTCATCATCCACCATGTTCTCTCACGCCCAGCATGGACCCTGTGCCCTGGCCTACGGCGTACCCCGTTCTCGTCCAGGCTGCCACAGCTTTGGCCTCCCCTGTGCTCCTTTCTGGTCAAATCCTACTCATCCTTAGAAATCAGCTCAATCATGCCTCTTCCTCCTGGAGACCTTTCTTTCTTTGAGCCCCTGGCTTGCTTCTAGAAACCATCATAATCACCCTCAAACTGGTTTAGTTGTGGGGCTCTGCTATCTCCCCAGTAGACGCATGAGCTACTCAGGCAGGACAGAAGTACATACTGGACAAGGCCCAGAATTTGGAGTCAGACTGACCTGAGTTCTATCTGAGCTTTGCCTCTTGTTAACAACGTGATGACCGTAGAGGTCCCTTCACTTCTCTCCAGCTCGTTCTCTTCATCTGCAGAATGAGGGCCCCAACACTGTCCTTGTGGGAGTGCTTGAATATCCAAGGAGCCATGGAAGATAATGGTGCGATGGCGCAGGCATAGCTGATGCCCAAACATGGCGGTTGTTGGGGTGATGATGATCGTGATGGATAATGGTGGTGATGATGGTGGTGATGGTGGTGGTGGTAATGATGATGATGGTGATGATGGTGAAGCCAGTGATCGAGTCTCAGACATCTCAGCAACCCTCTCAGGGTCAAACACAGCAATAACTGACTCAAGTTCTTGTTTGATCATTTGAGCTTTTGGGAGTACCAGACTCTCTCCACTTCTGGTTCAGTGTTTTTGTGCTGCACTGAGGCATGGCAGTTCTGTCCCCATATCCAGCCCAGCTCGGTAAATCTAGCTGGGAGAGACAGGAAAAGAGGTGTCTCATTTAGTACATAAGGGAATAGAAGATAGTGATTTTTTTAAAAATAGAATCTTTTTGAGGATTAGTTTTAAGAAGTAAAAATAGCCCAGTTTGGAAAACTGCCAGCCAGCAACTAGAACTTCTCTTTGTGTCTCGTTTTAAATTCCTCGAGAGAGTATCTGATTGGCTCAGCTAGCCCATGATGTGGCCTCTCTTTGAGTGCAGTCAGCTGTGACCCGGTCACACTGTCCACTGCCCCCTTGGGGTGGGGCACAGTGGTAAATGCACGAGGGGAAATTGGGTATAGATTCAGGTTGATCGATAAATGTGGTAGAGATGTCATGGAGGCTCCTGACACTGGAAGATTTGAGAGTAGCAGCCTCAGGAACCTGGCACCAAACAAGAGCCAGGAGGAGGGTGGGTCCTGGGAACAAGTCAGCTGACCCGCTGTACCCAAGAGGTGGGGTGGGGAAGGAGACATATCTGTGGCCCTACCTAGATCAGGTAAGGGACTGTCTTGGGGGGCTGTTTGGGTCTTACCACCCCCACCCCCACCACCAGATTCTGCCACAACAAAGGTTTAGGAGCAAATAATTTATTTGGTAAGTGATCCCAGAAACACCGGGAGGAAGTGGGGAAATAAGATGGGAGAGAAGAGAGGGAATAAAGGCTGCACTGATGAGCAGGTTAGTGGCCGGTGCTGCTGGGGTTCAGTCCCACTGGGTCCTCGGAGAGAGACTGCCCCTTTGAGGGGAGAGGAAGCTGGGGTACTTGCCCCACAGCCCATCCCTCACTGATGGAAGATGGTTCCTGGGGCGTTAGCTCCCCAGCATCTGGGCCAGCTGAGCCCACTGAGCAGCCAGAGAGTGCTCTCAGAGGCAGAGCTGCCCGTGGGTGCGTGAGGCAGGTGAATGCAGGTGCGTGCAGGTGACTTCCAGGTTAGGTCACAGGGAGATGGACAGGTCGCCAACAGCAGGTGTACAGGGCCGAGACCGTTCCACGGAAGCTTGCTCAGATACCAACTCTGCCCTTGCCCTTCCCTGACAGTCTTTTGTTTTCTTTCTTATGTGTCTTGTGGATATGCCACAGTGAATTTAAAAATTTTTAATTTGGGCAGCCCCGGTGGCTCAGCGGTTTAGCAGCACCTTCAGCCCGGGGTGTGATCCTGGAGACCCAGGATCAAGTCCCACGTTGAGTTCCCTGCATGGAGCCTACTTCTCTCTCTCTCTCTCTCTCTGCCATGAATAAATAAATAAAATCTTTAAAAAAAATAAAAATAAAAAATAAAAATTTTTAATTCTAGTGAGCATAGTGTTATGTTAGTTTTAGGCATACAATACAGTGATGCAACAATTCTGCGCATTACTCAGTGCTCATCATAATAGGTGTCCTCTTATTCCCCTTCACCTGTTTCCCTCATCCTCCCCCCCCTGCCCCCGTGGTGACCACCAGTTTGTTCTCTAGGATTAGGAGACTGTTTTCTTGTCTCTTTTTTTCTTTGCTCATTTGTTTCTTAAATTCCACATATGAGTGATAGATTCTCTGGTATTTGTCTTTCTCTGTCTGACTTATTTCCCTTAGCATTATACCCTCTGGGTCCACCCAGGTTTTTGTAAATGGCAAGATTTCATTCTTTTTGCGGCCGAATAATACTCTATTGTATATATGCACCACATCTTCTTTATCCATTCTTCTATTGATGGGCACTCGGGCTGCTTCCATAGTTTGGCTATTGTAAATAATGCTGCGGTAAGCATAGCAGTCCATATATCTTCAAATTAGTGTTTTTGTGTTCTTTGGGTGAATACCCAGTTCGTGTGATTACTGGATCGTATGGTAGTTCTATTTTTAATTTTTGAGGAACCTCCATACCGTTTCCCACAGTGGCTGCACCAGTTTGCATTCCCACCAACGGTGCAGGAGGGTTCCTTTTCCCCCACATCCTCACCAGCACTTGTCGTTTCTTGTGTTTTTGCTTTTAGCCATTCTGACAGGAGCGAGTTGATGTCTCGTTGTGGTTTTGACTTGCATTTCCCGGATGATGAGTGATGTCTTTCACCAATAGTTTTGGGAAATTATCCAGTCTCCCTGAGCCTTACTCTCCTTATTTATAAAATGGGTGCATTCACGCCCACCTCCTAGGGAGGCTATGAGATTTAAGTCTCTGATACATGTAAAACATTTAGTACAATATCTTATCCTCGTGGACGTGCAGTTAGCGGTGCCTCTTACCACTACCATTATTTGTAATTGCGGAAGAGGAAAAGAGAAGTGGTTCTTTATTTCTAATGGACTGATTTATATCCAGAGAAAACCGGTTTGCTCATTAAGTTCGTTGATTTAATAGATGGAAGCCGAAGAAGCCGCTGCTAAGACATCAGAAGTGAACCTGGCAAACTTACCTTCCAGCTATCACAATGAGACCAACACGGAAACCAGGGTTGGAAATAATACCATCCATGTGCACCGAGAAATTCACAAGGTAAGGGGGGTCACGGCCAGCATATCCTCCCCTCTGTAGCACCCTGTCCCATCAGAGAACTAAGGCCACAAGCCAAAAATACAAGTGAGTTTGATAAAATACATAGAGGGAAGGGGATCCCTGAATGGCTCAGAGGTTTAGCACCGGCCTTCAGCCCAGGGCATGATCCTGGAGTCCCGGGATCGAGTCCCGCATCAGGCTCCCTTCATGGAGCCTGCTTCTCCCTCTGCCTGTGTCTCTACCTCTCTCTCTGTCTCTCATGAATGAATAAATAAATAAATAAATCTTTAAAAACAACAACAACAACAACAACCAGAGGGAACGAGGGAGCTATTTAAGAGGGATCATTGTGTATCAAACCAAAATTGCTTTTGTATTTAGGTAATAAATTTAACTCTAGGCTGCCTGCCAGCCCGGTTGCAAAGGAATGGCCATGGGGTGGAGGGGGGGTTATCATTTGATAAAAAGGTGCAAACAAGTGTCTAGAGATAATACTTCTCTAGTATTGAATTCAAGGAATTTATCTCATAGGTTTTAATGTGTATTTTAGTAGAGAATGGAAATAGAGCCCATGGTGGTGAATAGATCTCCCCTGCTTCCTTTGGAGGAACTCGATTGTGATATACTCTACATCTTTGGAAGGGAAAGCCTCTGTTGTCATAAGATTGAACGTTTGTTTGCTGGTTATCCATTCAGTCTTCTGTAGCAGAGTTTTTTCCAGCCTGCCACATGTCTAATTGTCTCTTGGTTTGATATCTGGCATGATGGGCAAGCAGGTCCATTGCCCACCTGACTTGAGGAAGAAAACGTCGCAAATGCAGAGGCACCTGGCATTAACCTGCCCTGGCATGAGATGTGTCTTGCATAACTTAGGCAGGACTGGGAGGACAAACCTTGTGAGCCTGGTTTCTCTTGAAAAGAGTCTGGTGTGCACAGAGTGAGGGTCATTGGTAGAGGCTGTCGAGTTGATGTACTGTTGTGCACATCAAGGAACTTGACCTCGGATCTCATTCCAACTCATATGTGCAAGGCTCAATGGCTCTCACGAGAGTCTCACTTTTTGTTCAAATGCCCAGGTCATGACTTGGTTGAAACAATAGTGTTTCTGTGTCATGGAGCATAAACAGGTCAATTTTTATGGGCCATCGCCTTGACTGTATGTAGCCTTTGTGTGGCTTTTCTCCCACTGCAGACTGATGCGCCCAGCTTCAGGATGTACCCCCATCACCACCCCACCCCCAGATAAATGAATGAGTCACCTGCTGAACAGAATCCTTTAGCATCGCTCATCTGAGCGCTGGAGAATGTTTCCAAAGGTCACTTTTATTTTTGTCGAAACCAATATTAAGTCGTTCTCTTTGACAATAATTAGCTAATAGGTTTGGCTCTTCTTAAGGTTGCTTCTTGTAGATGTTGGAATATGCAAGCATGAGTCCTCCCAGTAACTAGTGTGATCTTGAAAAATTATTTAAATGTACATCCCTCACTATCCATATATATGAAATAGGGACATCAATACGTACATGACAGTGGCATGAGAGTCCAATAATCTAAAGTACATAAGAGCTCATTATAAACTACAAAGTGCTTGCAGCAGCAAGTTGTTCTTATACTCGTTTCTTTCCATAAAGTTATGTTATTGGCACTGTGCAGCAGCTCTCCAGTAGGTTCCAGGGAGCGCCTGTCCTGTGCAGTGCTTCATTAAAGAGAGGCTGGGTTGTGGTTAAGCATATTCTGGAAACATCTTACTTATTTCTTCTCTTAGAGATAGAAAAAAGCACTTGAGTATAATGAAGGCTCTTAGAAGTCCTGCAACCCATACCTGCACTATAGGACTGCACAGTTTAAAAAACACATATACCATCAGTTAATTCAGCAAAAATCTGGCTGAGAGGAAGAAGACACTGCCTCTTTGCTGGGGAGAGGATTTACTTACTTAAAAGTATTAAAGTTTGTTTATGAAGACATGATCCTTATCTCTGCAGAACTGGGATTTGGTCCATTATGACAAAATGGCTGAGTTCCCACTCTGTTCTGGACACAGCTTCCTTTTAATGTTATTGCTGGCGGGAGCTCTACAATGTCCTAGAAATGAGGACATCATGAATCAGAGAAGTGACTTATTCCAGGTTACACACTAGGTGGTTGTTGGTAGCTGAGCCAAGGCTCAAAGAACACAGATCTCCTACCTGCTGGGCCGGCGTCTCTTCTGTTCTTCGTGCCCAGCACAAGCATTCCTTAGACGGGACCTCGGTCAGGGCAGGAGCAGCCCAGGGGGCACGTCAGGATGAAGAGGCTCCACTCTGAGGTACCTGCTGCTGCTGAGCAGAGTCCGATCCAGACAGCAGATAGGGGAGCCTCCCATTGTACGTAAGCACTTTCTTGGTGAAATATTTCACCAGAACCGGGAGGGGGGCAGCTGTAGCTAAAACCCGCTTGCTTCTCATGAAACATGTTGGATGAGACACCCAGACCTGTCATCATTGAAAATCAGGATGTTGACATTGAGTTTCAAGTGATGAGCCTCAAGCACAGTAAAAACAACTACTGCTGGGGGACGCCTGGGTGGCTCAGCAGTTGAGCATCCGCCGTCGGCTCAGGGCATGATCCCGGGTCCGGGGATCGAGTCCCACATCAGGCTCCCTGAGAGGAGCCTGCTTTTCCCTCTGTCTATATCTCCGCTTCTCGCTGTGTGTCTCTCATGTCTAAATAAAATAAAACCTTAAAAAAAAAACAACAACCAGCTACTGCTGAGTATTTGCTGCAGGTCAGGCTCTGTGCTGAGCGCCTTGCCCTAGCCTGCTCATCTCCCTGCAGAGCAATCCTGGGAGGTAGACTCCGTTAGGCTTCTGACTGCTGCACAGAGAGGGGGTTGCCCACCTGACGGCTGCTGCTGGAACTCAGAAAGCAAAGGGGAGTGGGCATCCTGTCCACTTTGGCAGATGCTCCTGCTTCAGAGAATGGAACCAAGAAAACATGTGGGATTTGCCCAGAATTCCTTCTGTTTCACGTTCACTGTGGTTGCTCTGCCATAGGTCACCAACAACCAGACTGGACGAACGGTCTTCTCAGAGACGGTCATCACATCTGTGGGAGATGAAGAAGGCAAAAAGAGCCACGTGAGTTGTCATCTCTCCTGGGCTCCCCCTCTTAGCTTGCAAAGGGTGACCCAGACTTCAGGCCACGGGCTGAGGGAGCTGACTCTCAATTACCTCTCCTGTCTCCTTTCTACGGAGATTCCCCGGGTCCTACATTTCCGACCAGAATGATGTGGTCTGCTAGCAGGCTGGAGCGGAATGCTCTCTGCCGCAGAAACAATAGGGAAACGAAGTTCAGTTGTCATGGGCGTGGCTCCCTTTCAGCCCCAAAAGGGAGCAAGGAAGTAGCAGGTACAATGATCGGGGGCCCTGGCAGCAAGATATGGTCCGGCCAGCCTGGACTCCCCAGAGCCAATGGTGTGGCCAGGCCTTGTATAATCCCAGCCCTGGTCAGGCAGCGTGAGAGCAAGAGAACCTTAGTTGGTGGAGCCTGGTGGCCTAAGGGAAAGGGGGTGCCATCCCGCTCCAGGCTTCACGCTCTGGTCCCCTTGTGGTGTTCCTACGACACAGTTACCTGTTGCTTTGTCCGGTGGCGGGACTGTTTTATAAGATTACAGAGTCCTAATGCTGGAAAGGGGCATCATTTCACAGAAGGAAAGCCTGGGCACAGGTCAGGAGATGACCCAGCGGAAGTCACTGGTCTCCAGACTCCCAGGCCTCAGGGACTCAGCTGTACTTGACCTTCTCAAAGAGGTGGCTGGCTTCAGATGCACACGGCTGGTGAGGCGTGGACAAGGTGACTGCTGTGTGATGTGGCCAGCAGTGAAAATGTGCGTCCTCTATGGAGACCCCAAGACCTGGTCTTTCTGTGTCCAGGTGTCTGACACAAACTTCAGCTGCAAGTTCTTATCCTCCGAGCTGCAGAAGTCGTTCCTGGCCTGCAGAGGGGGTCAAGGATTTTTTTCCTCACCCCTTTTGGCATCATCACAGAAAGAGAAGCAGGGTGCCGGTCATAGCTAGGGAGGAGGTTGTGATGTGGTGGGTAGTTGGTGGGTTCTTTTTGATTGTTTCTGGCACAGAGCTCGGACATTTACTTCAGGCTGGGGGTTGAGGGAAGAGCTTGGTTGGTCCTGTGTGATGATACGTGAGACCCACCATCCAAGGGGCCTGGGGGCGAGGTCTGCGGTGAAATGGAAAGAGCTCTAGCAGGGGGGGCTGGAAGCATGAGTTTGTCACGTGCTGGGTCATCCGGGTCACAGAAGCCTTTGAAGTGAGGGCAGGATCGATTAAGGTCAGGAGGAAAGATAGGCTAGCTTTCAAAGGTAGGAGGGAAGAGGGAAGGAAAAACAGAACAAAACAAACACCCATAGGATATGGTCTGGTACCAAGAGGGAAAAGCTTCGGAGTATTCCAGATTTAAGTCTCTGGGCCCCATGGGGCAAGGAAAGCCTCGAGCCATGGAATAGAAAGGGCAGGGGAAACAACTCTCAGGGCTATGAATTAGGGTTCATAAAAGTCTTTGTTGAAAAAGACTTTTCAACAACAACAAAAAGTCTTTGTTGTCAAGTGAAGAAAACAAACAAATGCATATTATTACACAGGGGTACATCTTTGCTCTGGGGAGCTTCTCGGAGCCCAGAGGGCAGCAAGCCTGACTATGAATAGCACACCTGCACCTGCCCCAGGCCAGGTGCACAGACGGCCTCCAACACCCACACCCATGCCTAGCCTCTTTTGGCCCCCAGGTGAGGCGATTGTGTCAGGTTTTGAGCCCTGTAGTAGGGGACTGAGGCTCCGGGACAGGTAGGCAGGGGAGAGGCAAGATCTTGCTCGGGTCAGGGAGCCGCTGACACCTGTCCATGCTGCCGCCTGGGAGTTTGCTTACTAGCTTTCCCCACTGTGCATGGTCTTGTGTGCCCATGTGTGTTCATGCTTCGGCCCCAGCTGAAAAGGCCCAGAATCTCCACACCTACACACACAGTGTCTTAGGTCCATCCTGTGATGGAGGACACGCGGTGCCTTTGTGCAGTGTGTAATCCAAACTCCCATAGCTGACGGTCTTGGGAGTGCAGGAGGGTGATGGGAAGAGATAGATCGCAGAAATCCAGTTTTTCTTGAATTCTCTTTAGGCCCTTGGGATATTAACTCATTGAGTTTCTCTGTGGGAATGAATTTCAATTTGCGTGGCTAGAAGGGAGATGTGGAGCATGTGGTGCTTGACTGGCCAGTGTCTGGCAAATCCCATGGGTCTTAAGAGACTAGACTGGAGACTTTTCAAGCCACCTGGGGAAGGGATGTCGTGTGGCAGAAATGGTGGCATGTGTACCTTACAACAGCTTCTCTCGTTGTCATTGTGGCTGGCCAAGAAGGGTCAGAGAAGCGAGGTCTAGTTTCAAGTGCCCACAGAAGTCTTCCATTCAACCCCTCTTTGGTTCCTGGTTCACCATTGTCCCAACACAATAGGGCTGGGGCTTGAGCCTCATCTTTACAGAGACGCAGGGCTCCTTTGAAGGCGGCAGGAAGCTGTAAAGACTAGATTGCCTTCAAAGGGATGCGTATGGACAAACATTGTCATCCTTGTCCCATTCTGTAGTTTCTGAACATAATGAGTTTTACAGTTGGCTCTGAGATGCATGAGGCGCTGAAGGAACTTTCTCTGAAATGGAAAAGAGAGATTTGCTGTTCAAAAGGATAAAATCCTACGCGGCTCAAACCTTAAAATACCGTAACCCGGGGCTGAATTTTCAGGATTTAAAATTCCCAGATGAATTCAATTCAAAATAAGCAAGCCCCCCCCCCCTCTTTTTCCTTTCTTCGAATGCTGGTATGTGCATTAATACGTATGGTAACCCGAGGAGGCCCTTGGGAAGTTGCGGACAGTAACACTGTGTGCCTGTCTAGGAAATTCAGCACAGCATGTGCCAGTATTGGTCTGTTTTTACGTTCAGATGTGCAAGGGGAAGAGGCCAGCGGGGCTTGTTATTTCACCTGAGTGCCCCTGCGACAGTGATGGGGTCTGACGTCTCTCTGTGAGGCTTTTGTTGGGAGCCCTCGGCCCGGCTCCCTTCACGGGCCAGTGGGTGGGCTGATTGATGTTGGGCTACTCTTGAGCAGAGGGGTTCGGAAGCCAGAGAGCGGACAGGCCATTATGCATGAGCGACAAGCTTTTATTTATAGAACCGTGTCCCTAAACATGAAGAATCTTGCCCAATTAGCCAAGGCACCATTTTGAAGGGACATGTCCTCTCATTAAAATACAGCTCACAGCTACAAAGCTTATTAGCCCATCGTGCATTTGCCGGCTTTGCTGTTTTCACATCAGAATGTGATCTAGAAGAGTGGGTTCATCTGCTCCGCCAGCTGAGCATGGCTAGTCCGAAGCTACAGGTTCAGTCGTGTACAGCCAACTCCAAGGGGTTGCTCAAGACTCATGAGGCCACAGGTACACTTCACACCCCAGACAGCCACATGGTCGCAGTTTGAGCGGCTGAGACTACCTTGTCCCAGAGAAGGATCAGGGCACAGGTGGGGTACCAGCTGCGTCTGCTCCCCATACCCCGACATTTGACACCCGAGTCGCCCTCATCAGTGCGGTGGGATTGCTGGGGGCACCATGATAACAAGTCACTGGGGGTTTATTTTAAAAGAGGTGCATCGGGGAGGGCACGAGTCTGTTAGGGAAACTCCATCAGCTCCCAAGGGCCCTGCCTCCTGGAGAGTCCTGTCGGGCGGGGTGGGGGTGGGCGGGATTGGTCGCCAAGTCCCAGGAAATGCAGTCCTTGCCCGTCTGTCTGTCGTCACTGTGAAGTCTGAACAAGGTGTGAGGCCCACCTGGGTTCAAGCCCTGCCCTGACCCTCACAAACCCTGACCTCTGGGATTCGGTTTCTTTATTTACCAAATGTGGCTGAGAATCCTGGGTTGACAAAATTGGGTGAGAATCTAGGAAGGGAAGGCAAGGTTTATAAAAGCTCTTTGTGTAAGGCTCATTATTATTGAAAAGTAATTAAAACTGGGTTCTAATTGGCTTCTCCCCGGTTCCCAGCAACCTACTGCAGAAAGAATGGAATTTGCCTGGGAGCTGGGGGTCTGCGTGAGGCCTCCGAGGGCTTCTCTCCTTTGATGTGTGTAGCCTGGGGCTAAGCTCTCCAGAGGCCCGCCTCACCCTCTGAGTCACCGGCTTTGCCAGAAGCTCTTCGCTCAGGTTGACTCACCCTGCTGTACTTGTCCTTGCGAGGCATTCGTTCCATTCGTGTCTGTTCTGGGCTTTGGGGGATACACACTGAAGGAAGGATGGGCCGCAGGGAATGGCAAGAACAGGGCATGGTCGGGTGCTGACAAGCTGCAGGAAGTTGGCAGGATGTGGGCCGGTTTCTATAGAAATCAGAGACTTCTAAAAAAAAAAAAAAAGAAATCAGAGACTTCTGCTTGTGAGAGTGATAACTTAGTCTTGTGCGAACGTGCAGGTCTCCAGTCCTATGATCAGACATCTGGGTACGTTTGCATTTCTAGACTTACAGTTTTGAGTTGACTTTGTGGTTTCTGGCCAAGTGTAAGGCTCTCGTGCCTTAATCCAGTAGGAAAAAAAAAGCTATAGGAAAATTTGAGGAGTTCTGGATGTTTCTGAGAAGTGGATAAACAATCCCCAAATAAAGTTGAGGTGGGTGAGCAGACTCGAAGAGGGAGTAGGCATTTCTTTTTACCTATAACCTGACTATATCACATTGTACTCTCCTCGACCTAAAAATCCTTCCAATGGGAATTCATTAAATACACATGATTCTACATCCAAAATCAAAATACTATGAGGTTCACAAATCAGTTTCATATGGGTTTCATAGAGGTTGATATGAAGGGACGCCTTCAGTAAAACGTTAAGTGAAAAAAAGCAATTGCAGAGCCGTGTATGGCCCATTATATAAAATATAGAAAGTACACTTTACATGCACAGCATCTAAAAATATCTCCTTTTTAGAAAGAAGAAGTGTGTGTGTGAAAAGCTAAGCAAAAATATATGCTAAAAAATCAACAGTAGTAATCCGTGGAGGAATTGAAATGTGCAGACATTTTTCCTGTATCCATGTATACATATTTTTAATGTTTTATTTATTTATTTTAATTTATTATTTATTTATTCCTGAGAGACACACAGAGAGAGAGGCAGAGACACAGGCAGAAGGAGAAGCAGGCTCCCTGCAGGGCACCTGACGTGGGACTTGATCCAGGGACTCCGGGATCACCCCCTGGGCTGAAGGCAGGTGCTCAACCACTGAGCCACCCAGGGATCCCCTATTTATTTCTTTAAATTATTTTTTAAAATATTTTTGATGTTTTAAAAAGGAGCTTATGGTTGATAGTTTTGCCGTAAACATCTTTCTGTACTTTCAAATGATTTTACAAATAGTTTCATTGTGTAAGTCCTAGGAACTAAGTGGCTAAGACAAAGGGTGACATATCTAACACTTTGAGAGCTATTGCCAAGTTTTCCTCCAGAAAGGCTGTACTGGTTTTACCCTTAGTAGCAGATGCTGAGACCATCCGTTTCACAGGCCCTCACCTGTGGGGGTGTTACAGTGGGCGATCATCAGATCTTCTTGTTTCAATTTCTTTGGTTATTAGGTCAAGGGGAATGGCTGTTCGGGAGTTGTAAGTTGTAGCAAATACAGAGGCTCCACAGACAGATTTCTTCCTTATTTCCTCTTTCAGGAAGTAAGGTCAGTGTTGCATTCCAGGCTGTTCCCAAGGCCAAACACCATCTGCCCCACTGTGGGGCTGGCCGATTAGGAAGGCGTGATGTTCCAGTGGGAACTAGCTGAGTGTTCAGCATCCATGTGAGGGAGGAGGCTGATGGACCATGAGTCACACGGGGAGTGGGTGACGGTGACATGCTGGCTCGAGACAACAGCACTCCCTCCTTCCTTCTCCCCCTACCCTCCACAAACACCCAGAACAAATGTTCCCATGCCTCCTGTATGAGAAGCACCTCTGCAGGGTGGCTGAGGGCTTGGGTACAGGCAGATCCAGGTCCAAGTGCAACTCTGTTGCTTAGGAGCCCTGTGATTTTGAAGAAATTCTATTTTTTTTAAGATTTTATTTATTTATTTATTCATGAGAGAGAGAGAGAGAGAGGCAGAGACACAGACACAGGCAGAGGGAGGAGTAGGCTCCATGCAGGGAGCCCGACTTGGGACTGGATCCGGGGTCTCCAGGATCACGCCCTGGGCTGAAGGCGGCGCTAAACCACTGAACCACCAGGGCTGCCCTGAAGAAATTCTTTAACTGCTCTGAAGTCTTTCGTTTCCCCATATGTACAGGCGGCTTAATAAAAGTACCTTTCATATGCTGTTACCCTGTGGATAAAACAATCCACGCCAAAAAAAAAAAAAAAAAAAGCCATAGGTTGTCTGGAATGCAAGAGTAAGCAGTCAGTAAGTGCCAGCCATCTGTTGTTATTATTTAATTGCCTCCCAAAACCAAAGCTATCAAAATTCCCAGTATTACATACTCGACTCATTGTATTTGCACATTTATTGAGCACTTCCTGCGTGTCTGACAAATAAATGCAAAAGACAGTCCCTAACATCAGAGAGCCCCCAGGCTGGTAGTGAATCAGAAAAATACAAGGTCATTGCAGTGTGAATTTCTGTTTCCTAAGGCAGAGGTCGTACGGGGCATGGTGGGAGCACTGCACAAGTGCCAGATCAGGTAACCAGGGAAGATTTTGTTGGGAGACAGTCCTTCATAATTTATGGCATTTCTTCTCATTTTATAAACAGAGACACTCCTAGCCCTTTTGCTCCAGACTGTCTTTTCAAGGATGTTGCTACAGCAGGCAGCCTTGGAAGACAGAGATAGCTCATCTTCCTGGGCAGAGGGCAGGTGTGACTGCATTTCATTATAGAAGATTTGAGTTCTCTAAGCTTGACATTCCTGAGCCCACTGAGGGCACAGCACCCACCGAGGCCCCTCTGTGTTGCCCCATGGGACTGGGAACTGTTACAGACGTGCTGCTTCTGTGCTGTCAGCAATGAGGTCCCTTGTCTCTGAGCCGGGCAGCTCATGTCTTCTGCTGCCATCCATGAAACTGTGGAAGGCTCACTCGTCATCTTGCAAGTAGGCTGAAGTCGAAGACCCTTCACGTTTCTCGGCAGGTTTCCTGCAAGGGGTGACAGTTGAACAGTATTTTGAATGATGTCCAGGATTCTCAATTGTGGGAAAGAAGGGCGTTCCTTGCAGAAGCATTCTTTGTTCAAAGTCAAGGAGGCATGTGGCAATAAGACCATGTTTGAGGAACGCTGCATAGTTTAGAATGCCAGAGCTGGGGGACGCCTGGGTGGCTCAGCGGTTGAGCGCCTGCCTCTGGCTCAGGGCCTGGTCCCAGGGTCCTGGGATCGAGTCCCGCATCAGGCTCCCTGCATGGAGCCTGCTTCTCCCTCTGCCTGTGTCTCTGCCTCTTTCTCTGTGTCTCTCATGAATAAATGAATACAATCTTAAAAAAAAAAAAAAAGAAAGAAAGAAAGAAAGAAAAAAATGCCAGAGCTGGATGTGTGCTTGGGGGAGCAGCAAATGAGGTGGGGGAGGGGCAGAAATTAGATCAGCCAGGGCTTCCAGAGCCCAGCCAAGGTGTTGGAAATACATGTTGAGTTAGTAACATCCTCGTCTGAAATACTTCAACATGCCCTGTGCTGTATGTACAGTGTACTGAGGTGCCACATAATCCCCAGAGGAAAGAACCAGGAAGACGGTTTAAATGGTGGAAACATGGGTGGAGACAAAGTTTTGCTTAATCCTGCTGAAGTTCAAGGTCTGAGTCCCTCGTGCCCTGCAAAACTGCCTGGCCTCAGAGATTAGACTCTGGAAATTTTTACCTAGAAGGGGAACAGTCTGCTTTTGCTTGGTGCCACTAGCTAAGTGACAGTGATTTAATTTGAAATTTCATTAGGCTGATGGCGTCTGCTGCAGAACAAGCCGGTTTCTGTGGTTGCTGGGTAGCTGGAGCGTGTCGGGGGCTGAAAAGCTCCCCATGCAGGTGTGTGGCTGTCCACTGCTACGTGGACCCAAGGACCCCTCGAGAGCAGCCTGGGCAACATGCACCACAGAGCCTTTGCATCCTGGCGGTAGGATATGTGGCTCTGCCCTTCCTTGCCGCTAGGCATTATTCTGGGACACCCACAAAGCTCATGAGTCCATTTTGTTTTGTTTTAAAAATAACATCAAGGAAAACAAAAATAGTATCAAAGGCCACAACATCCCACCATCTCCTCTCATTTAGTAGATATGGCTCAGAAAGTGACCATATGAACCACCTCTCTCCAGATCCACCTCTTTCTCATTTTCAGGGTAAATTCTGGTAAGAGTTCAGACCAACCCCATCAGGGTGTGATGTCAAGTGCTCACTAATAATTAGTGACCATGATGACATTAATAGAGATGATGATGATGAAGGTCAGAGCTGCCATTTGTGGCATCCTGACTGTGTGCCAGGCATCCTGCTTGGGATCCAACCAACTTCCCCTCCCATGATCCGCATGCATGACAGCCATATAAGGCAGATATCCTGTTGACCCCATTTTATAGATGAAGTAACTGAGGCTCAGAGAAGTTGTACAACAGAGGTACGTGGCAGAGCCAGTACTAAAAGGAAAAACCAAAACAAATCACTTAGGTCTTGTGGGTTCCTAAACTCCTAAAACCCCTGTTCTCAATGGAATATTTTCTTAAATTGTGGCAAAATATATACAACTTAAAACTGATCATTTTGGGGTATGCAGTTGAGTAGTAAGTACATTCACATTGTTGTGCAACCAGTCTCCAGAAATCTTTTCATGTTGCAGGACTGGAACACCATACGCATTAAACCAAAACTCCCTCTGGCCTCTCCTCCCCCAGGACATCCACAGAGAGGGTTTTGTGGTGGTGGCAGCAGTGTTTTAATTCCCACTGGTGTAGGGAGCACTTCCTGGGAGAAGGGCCAGAGGAGGGGGCCAGTAGAGACCTTGGTCATGCCCTGTCCTCCTCTGGCTCACAGGTAGGGCTGGTGGAAGGGACCTGGGTGAGGCTGGGGACTCACCATCAGCCTGGGATCCGATGAGCTTATCTGGTCTCCCTGTCAGGCGGGAGGGAACACCTGCTCGTGGTGCCATGTCCAACGGCCTGTAGGAAAAATAATTGGGGTTGGGGTCATGGAAATGTTTGCACAGACCTCATGGCTCAGTCTAGAGCCGCTGTCAGTTTCATTTGTCACCTCCACTTCCTGGAAGAGAAAGGATAAACAAGACATTTGGGTACATTTAGGGGAGGACAGTGCAGTGGGATTTGGAGTCTGAAGTGCCACAGGTCGAATCCCCGCTCCTGGGGGAGCTCCCCTCACTGCTCTGAGCACTGGTCCCTGCTCTGTGAAAGGAGGATTTAGTGACTGCCCCAGGGGTGTTTTAGAAGTAAGAGACATTGGGGATCCCTGGGTGGCTCAGCGGTTTAGCGCCTGCCTTCGGCTCAGGGCATGATCCTGGAGTCCCAGGATCGAGTCCCACATTGGGCTCCCTGCAGGGAGCCTGCTTCTCCCTCTGCCTGTGTCTCTGCCTCTCTCTCTCTCTCTCTCTCTCTCTCTCTCTGTGTCTATCATGAATAAATAAATAACATCCTTAAAAAAAAAAAGAAGTAAGAGACATTGCGTGGAAAGCATCTGATACTTAATAGATGCTTAGTAAACGTAAATTCTTCCTTCTGACATGCTTTCCCAGACCCCGGGGCAGGAAACAGTAGCTTCCTAAATATGAGCGCGTCAAGTCAGTATATGTTGTACTGTCACTTGAAACACAATAATTGAGAAACTTTCTCAGATGATGGCCACCGAGGTGCTGGACAAAAGCAGATGAAAAAGCTATTGATTGTGAAGATAGTCCTTGTGCCAAAGATTAAAGTAAAGCGGTATTGCACTGAATCACAGAATTATAAGTGGCAGAAATCAGAGGGACCCTCGAGCTCCTATAGACCAGGGAGGAAAGCCTGTGGCCCAGGCATTGTCCCCCCACCCCCGCCGTGACTATGGCAACCACCATCGCTAATCAATTGCAGTCGTTTCCTAATGAGCCCAGACAGGGCCTCAGAGCTTGAGACAACCCAGGACTTCAAGCAGCCACTGGTGGTCCATGGGAAGCATATTAAAAATCCATTTCTCATCCCTGCTCTAGGCCAGACCTCTCATTTTACAAATGAGAAAGCGGAGATGAATTTTCTCCAAATCATGTAGCTTTTGGAGTCGGGACCTCTTGTCCTGTTCAGTTGTTTCCTGTTCAGGAAGCAGGGGCGGGGGCCGCTGTTTCTGTGACTTCTCCTAAGGTTCGTAGCAGAGAAGTGGTCTAACACTGAGAAAGATGGTGAAGACCCGTGGGGAAGAGTCTTCTCAGGGCTGCGGAGAAGAATCAGAAGTTCATAAAGTGGCAGCCGGGAGAAGGGTCTAGAAGACGGTGGTGAGCCCTGGGAAGGAAGGGACCTTGTCACGTTCACCTCCATATGGACGAGGGGTAGGTGCTTAGTAGTGGAGTGAACGGATTTAGGGATGAAAGCTGTAGGACCAAGGAGTAACTTGGGAGCAGAAATCCTTGAAGATAAGGTTCAGCAAAGAACTACAAGTATGCAGAGGACTTCTTTGCTAGAAAAGAAGATCCCCTCTGGGTTTTCTTGCTTTTGTGCATGTGTCTACATTATTGAACACCTCCTGTTTCTTGGGCTGCATCCCAGGTGCTCCTCCATGTGTTACTTTCTTTCTTTTTTCTTTTTTAAGATTTATTTATTTGTGAGAGAGTGAGCACAAGCAGGGGAAGCTGCAGGCAGAGGGAGAGGGAGCAGCAGACACCCTGCTGAAGAGGGAGCCCCATGTGGCGCTCCATACCAGGACCCTGGGGTCATGGCCTGAGCCGAGGGCACATGCTCAACCCACTGAGCCCCCCAGGCGCCCCTACGTGTCTTACTTTCTAATCCTTAGAACCCTGAGAAGTAGATACCATTTTACAGAAGAGAACACCAGAGTTCAGAGAAGTTAAATTCCCAGGTCTGTGGTGGATGGTTGGTTGAACGGTAGAATCGGACTGTGAGCCCGGGCATAATTTTTGGCCTTTTCAATCAAAAGATATATTTGTGGGATCCCTGGGTGGCTCAGCGGTTTGGCGCCTGCCTTTGGCCCAAGGCCTGATCCTGGGGTCCTGGGATCGAGTCCCACATCAGGCTCCTGCATGGAACCTGCTTCTCCCTCTGCCTCTCTGCCTCTCTCTGTCTCTCTCTCTCTCATGAATAAATAAATAAAATCTTAAAAAAAAAAATATATATATTTGTGATAAAGTCATGAAAGTTTGCAGCCGTGAATCCAAGTGCTTTTGAAGGGGTTGTCACGACCCCTCCACCCCTCATTACATTCCTGTCGTTTATATCGAGTCATTGAACACCCCCCACCCCCGAATATGCCCAACATGAGAAACCAAGCTCACCAAAGCACCAGTCCCCGTCCGTGGCAGTGAACCCTGGAACCGCACCCCAAGGCAGAGCCCCCTGGGGTCACCGAGAGGGGAGGGCAGAGGAGGGCACTCGGGAAACCGTGGAATGTCTCACCCACTTTTGTTCTTGCCGCCCACCGGGCGTGAGCCCCGCTGCCACTGAACGGGAACGTTCTAAACCCCTGGAGAGAAGCATTTTAAGTGGGTGGCATCCGCCCGTATCTGGCCAAGTTGGCCACCGAGGAATCTCAGCCACGTGATGTGGAAGGTACAGCCGCAGGGTGACAGCCCGAATTCCCCGTCGTCTCAGGGGTCAGGGCCCCCCTGAGGAGGAAGCCGGGGCCTCGTGAGGAGTGGCCGGAGGGAGCGCACCTCTGCCGGAAGGAGGTAGGCCCAGCGCTGGGCACAGCCCCCCCGGACGCCCCGACCCGTCCCCCAGGGGTCACACCGTGGCGGGAAAGGCCGCTCGGCCTCCTCCGCGCCTGCCTGGCCCAGCTGCTCCCCTGCCCCCCAAGAGCTTTGCTGAGACCTGAGGGTGAAGGGCACCTCCTGGGTGCCACAGACTGTAACCGGTTCCCAACCCCCCAAAACGGGGAGGCCCTGGCCCCGATGCGAAGACCTGCCGGTGGCACAGCTGGTCAGCAGCGGAGCTGCGCTGGGCACCGCCTGGTACTCCGAGGCCTGGGCGCCTGGTGCCAGGAGGGCAGATGGGGCCACCACAGGCACCGGGCGGCGGGCACACGGGGGCTGGCCCGTGTCCTCTCACAGGTGAGGACGCTGGGGCCCCGTGGTGGTGACCCACCTAGCCCGGCTCACCCGGCGGGGAGAACTGAGGAGGCCCAGCCGTGGGTGCCGCCTGGCTCCGGGGCGCCCTGCCCGCGCTCCTGCCTCCCCCCAAGCCCCCGCCCGCGGGAGCCAAGCGGGGCCCCCGCGGCTGCCTGTGGGCAGGAGGCCCGAGCCCGTGTCCCCACGCTAAGGCCCGCTCCACGCTCTTCAGCACGAACGGTTCAACTTGGAAGGTTTCCCAGGCCCAGCAGCCCCCTTGCCGCCCTCGAGGTCGTAGGACGTGGTGGGGTGTGTGGGGAGCAGAGGGGGTCATTGCTCAGGGCTGCAGGGTGGCCCAGCGTGACTGCCGCCTGGCAGAGGGCTGGGAGACGACTTGTTTCTGCGGGGAAACAACTTGGCGTTTGTGTCGTGTTGCTTTAAATTTTCTTTTTGCTGTTTTTTTAAGTAGAAGGATTTCTTTGGGGTGTATCTTTAAAAGAGGGCACGAGATTGGAGGCACCAAAGCAGTGTTGTTGTTTTTTTATTACTATTTTTTTAAAGATTTTATTTATTTGTTCCTGAGACACACAGAGAGAGAGAGAGAGAGGCAGAGACACAGGCCGAGGGAGAAGCAGGCTCCCCGTGGGGAGCCCAGTGTAGGACTCGCTCCCGGATCCCGGGATCACACCCTGGGCCAAAGGCAGATGCTCAACCGCTGAGCCACGCGGGCGTCCCTAAAGCAGTGGTGTTTTAACCTTGGATGTGCATAAGGATCCCCTCCTTAACCTGGATAGAACTTGTGGAAAGGAAATAGACATTTGTCTCCACTGACTTTGAAATTAAAGTGGCGCTTCCTCGGATCTTGGGTGTAGGCAGCGAAGCGCGGTGCTATTAGCAGTGCCTTTGTGGCCGGTGTCAATTTCCTATTCTCTTACTGTTCCAGATGTTTTGAAATAGCATCTGCCCTCCTCACTCCTTAGAAGTTGAGGTGTGGTCAGGCCTGCTGCTAGGTCTTACTATGGAGTGACTTAGTAAAGAAGCTCATAGCACCGTATCTCAAAATACTTTGGTAATTGTATTTCAGTTTTTCTTTGTAATCTGGTGTGTTTTCCTCCGTTCACCTAAATTCGTTCTGAGCAGGGGTCCGTAGGCTTCATTCAGCTGCCATAGGAGTCCATGGCATGAAAAGGGTTAAGAAGCTCCTGTTTTGAAAGAGGCCAGTGGCCAGTGCCCACACTGGAGCCTCTGAGTCATTTGGGTTTAGACATGGCCTCTCGGGCAGAGGGGTTGTGTGAAGGGGATCCATCTGTTGCTTTTCCTGGAGAATCCCCACCATCGGAGATGGAACTTGACCGCCAGTCTCCGAGGAATGCCAGCCTCCGTTCAAGTGGCTTGAATCCTAAAGACCATGAAGACCCATTCACAGGACACTGAAGTTTGAACAGATCCTGGTCACCAACATTGTGGGGGGTTCTTGAAAATGCTGAGATTGGCATCCATCTCAGATGGAGGAGTGTGCTGGTGCTCCCCGATCTGCCGTTTGATGCCCGTGTGGCCCAGTTGGGAAGGCTGGAGGCCTTCGTCGCTGCTCAGCAGGTGAACCACCTCCTGAAATATCCCGTGACCTCTGTCTCCCTCCGAGGCCTGTGTCACTGATGGCTCAGCTCAAGGATACAGAAAAGACGTCCAGTTGGAGATATCCAGGATGGCAGCAGGATCACTGCACTGCCCCCAGAGCCTGTTGTTTCTCAGAGAAGACCTCACTCGCTCCCCTGAAGACTCCAGCCCCCCGCGCCTTTGGGATGGACAAGAAGAGAAGAAAGCTGAGCTAGTCTTCACCACCTCGCGGTTCCCTCCAGTACACGTGCGTGGGGGGCCGAGTCTCAGTACACCAGACTCTGAGGAACTAGATCTTTTATAGGCACCATCTCCAAGGACTAAGAGTAAGAAGGGACATGACGACACATTTATTACTTTCTTCCCAAGGCAAAGGAGAATCCCTGCGAAGGGATTGGGCTAGGCTGAGTCAGCTCACACTCATATGAAATGAGTAAACAAGATACCAACTGAGTAAATACTGTGAAACTCTATCCATCCCAATGACGGAGGAAGGGTTGTGCGCGTAACCAAGATGTGTCTGAGCGGCAGGAACACTCTCAGGACCCAGTCAGCTGTTTGTAATTACTGCCAAGCATAGCAGATCCTGCACCCTGCCCTGAAACCTGCCCTGGTCCTACTCTGCATTTTCCATGTTATTCTTCCCCTTGAGGGAATGAAGGAGTCACATAACCAATCGCATGAGTGAGGCCAGGGTTAGTGGGCACAGGTAAATGATGAGAACGTGGCTAACTTTAATCCCATTAATTGCTTTGTGGAAAGCAAGGTGATTTCATTAGGGGCCGTGTAAGATTTCTGAGGCTGGGGACACAGAGTGGTGGCTACCCCCCAAGGCCCTGGCTGGCTCCCACCCGCCATGGGCATGTGGGAGCAGCACGCTGGTCTGCAACCCAAGACGCTGGCTATGGTCTCCAGTCAGAAGTGAAAAGGCCCAGGACACTGTTGCCAAGGCAACAGCTCTGCTGCCCTCCGAGGCTGAGCACTGTTTGTCTGGGGCAGATGCCAGCACCACGGGGAGCTCCGATTTTGGTTGAATGTGTCACAAGAAGTGGCCGAGGCCTGGCGAGACTGGAGGCAAAGGGAGGCAGAATCGGAGCCAGACAGCTACATCAGTTCAGAACTAGAGAAGGAAGAGGAAGGCGATGACGCCCAGATGCCTGAGGTAGCTCAGTTTGTAGACAAGAGGCCAGGAGCTATAAAGCAGCTGCAGCCCTTCAGACCAGTGCCAGAAAGCTCATGAAAAACAAGAACCACGACCTGCCTTCCCAAGACATTACTGCCATGGCTTCCTGGGGCGTCTCCTAGGAGACCTACCTGTGAAATCCCCGATCCCTCTCCTCCCTGGAGGGCTGCTCACAATTCTGTGTCTCCTTCCAGACCCCCGGCACATCGTAGTCAAGGAGCACTCTTGGCTCCTGAGGCAAAGCATGACCCAGGGGGACCCACCATCGCTCCCCAGATGTTGCTTCTGACACCTGCCATTCCTTGCTTAGAACATTTATTAAAGATTTATTTATTTATTTATTTATTCATGAGAGACACACAGAGAGAGGCAGAGACATAGGCAGAGGGAGAAGCAGGCTCCATGCAGGGAGCCCAACATGGGACTCGATCTCGGGACTCCAGGATCATGCCCTGGGCCAAAGGCAGGCGCTAAACCGCTGAATCACCCAGGGATCCCCAGAACATTTATTTTAAAAGGCAGAAAGCATCAAGACCCTCACCATGGCCTTCTCTTCCTGCACCGTGGGGTCAAGACTAGGATTAGGGGGTGGCCTCCTCCTCAGAGACCAGTTAGGACCACGGGGGGCACCCCTAGCAGCCAATCCCAGAGACTCAGCATCAACGAGGATTGGTGTTTTATGAAAAATCACTTGAATTCCTAGAAATGCTAGCTCTGCTGGACTTTTAAACAGTGAGTGGAGTTATTCAGCCAATGGAAATGGCATCAAACCTGCTTGGCCTGGAGGGCAGCCAAGGGCCACAGAGGCTGGAGAGTGGCTGAGTCCAGAGAGGACCGAAGTGGAGACAAAAGGTTCATACCATCAGCCCGCAAGCTCTAAGGCGAGTAAGCAGAAGGATGTGGAAATGGCCACCTCGCTCTAGGTGGCGGCTTGCGATTGCTGAGAGCCCATAACCCGCCATACTTCTTAGCAGCCTACCTGTAGGGGAGCGGGCCCAGCAGAGGCACTTACAGCTTTGGGAAACGTTGCTCTAGTTATCTCTTCCCCCCAACTCAGCGGTGCAGGACAACCATTTGTTATGCTCGTGGATGAAGGGTCAGGAGTTTGGGAAAAATATGGTGGGGATGATTCATCTCTGCTCCACACTCTGGGAGCTCGGACTTGAAGCCACAGGTGACTTCAGTTGCTAAGACCAGAATCATCTAGGGTCTCTTTGCCCTCAGCTTCAGCTGTTGCCTGGGCCCCTAGCTAATGCTGCTCGCCTCTCTGTGCAGCCTGGGCTTCCTCCCAACATGGAGGCATAGTTCAGAGGACATCTGAAGAGGGAAAGAGCCAAGTGGAAGCTATGCTGCCTCTTGTGACTTGGCTCTGTAAGTCATGCGGTGTCACTCCCTTCACTGTCAGTTCATTCAAGTGAATCGCTGGAGCCTGTGTACTCTGTAGAGGTGAGGATGGGATGATTAGGTGTTGGGTACGCTGCCCTTCCAGTTTCTCCTACTTATTTCTAGAAATAATCCGTGGGTCCAAAGAGCTATAAGTGCTCTCTGGGTGAGAAGATGCCACGGCCTCAAGTGCAGGTCTCAGGGGGCTTTGGGGACTGCAGTGTTTCCCAGCTTGGGTAGCCCAGTGACACCAATGACCAACACCCAAGGGTCACCTTGGCCTACCCATCAGAGAGAAAAGATCCCCCCCCCCACACACACAACCTGAATCTTAGCTTTTGCATGGTGGGTCTTGACAAGTCTTAAAAACCTCCTTTGGTCCTTTGAGTCCAGATGCCTTTCCTCTCTTCACAAATTTTATTGGAGTGGACGTGGAGGGCCAGCAGCACCAAAGAGACAAGTGCTAGCTGCCCAGGGGGAGAGCGAGGGAGGGCTTCATTGAGGAGGAAACATCTGTGCCGCTCCCTAAAGATGAATCAGTGAGGGCATTCTAGAAGTAGGAACTATTGGACCTTAGGAGGGTGGTGAGGAACTCCAGTGGGAAAGCAGGTTGGGAGCTGACCTGAACTTAGAGGCTCTGGACGCCATGCAGAGTTTGGACTCCAGGTCATGGTTGGCAGGGAAGGTGGAAAGAATCAGTTGCAAGGTGGAGTGTCCTCAAGCTGAAGGTCTTGTGGGGACTCAACAATCTTCATGAATTTGCTAGAATCCAGGACCTCTGAGCCCTGTAGATCCAGAGAGTGGGCATTCCTGGTCCTCTTGCCAGCTATATCCGGACCTCACTGATGCGTACACCAAAAAGCAACGTTATTTTATAAGAGTGAGTGCACCTCTTCCCAGTGGCAGAAATGTTGAGACCCCATCCAGGACACCCCCAATCTGGTGCCGAGGTCCTGGGGAGCCAGGTTGGTTGTTTGAAGGTTGCTGGGTAAGAATTCAAACCACCGGAGGTTGATACTGTGGGGGGCAATTCATGGGTTCCAGGCTTTGCTGCTGCAGCTGGAGTAGCGAGCTCCCTACCGCCTGAACCCCAGGCCCGCCTGCCAGGTCACCGGGGGACACACCTGTTTTTTTTACTCACTCCCCCTTGTCACATTACTTTATTATGCTGTGTCACAGATGCAGTCTGGCGGTTCCCGGGCCTGGAGGGCCGTCTGTCTCCTCCCATTAGGTGTAGATTGAATTAGTCCGAGCTCAGCTTTCTCGAGGGTTCCTCTGCTCGAGCAGCTTTCAGAACAATTATGATGAGGGACGTGCTAGGAAGACAGTTGAGGCTGCAGCAGGAGCCCGGTGGGGAGGCTGGCCACCAGCCCCTCGGCTACCACTGTGGTGCCAAGAGTGAGGCGTGACCTCAGTAGAGGGTCCGGGGTGGGGGGGCCCTCTGTGAGGCCAGTGAGCCCTTCCCCCCAGGGAGGCAGCCGCGCTCTTCGCTCTTCGGAGGCTGAGAGTGAGCCCGTCTCCCACTTCGCAGGCCCTCGCAGGAGCAGGGCAGGAGCAGAGACGGCTCCTGTGCCGCGTGCAGGGCTGCAGCAACCACGGCCGCGGGGAGGGGCAGTCCTGGGAGCGGGGCTCCCGACCAGGCCCAGCCCGGCCCCCACCTCCCTGATGGGGGTAGAAGGGGGGCTGTGGAGGGAGGGCCCCGCAGGATGCCCCCCGCCCCGTGACCTCGCCAGGAGCCGGCAGGTCTGGCTTCTGGGTTCCTGCTGCTCACACACCTCTGTGAGTCGCGCAGCGTCCTGGGGTTTTCCGGGCATCTGTTCCGCACCCCTAAAGTGGAACGGTAGCAGCACTTCTCTCAGCGCATCGTGGGGAGGACCCCAAGTTAGTACGTCGAGCGCAGGACAGCGCCGGCCGCCAGGCCTCGGGGCCTAAGCTCTGCCTTACAATTCCTTGTCGTGATCGCGATCATCGTGGGGAATCCGGAGGCCTTTCCCCCAAGTACAGAGGCTGTGCCTGCGCACGCGGCCCCTCTGCGCGACTTGGGCTCTCCGATGGCCTTGTTGGCTGGTCATCGTGGGTATCGTGGAGGCCACCCCTCTTCTGTGGTCACTGATCCCTCCTCTCCCAAGGCCAGTGTCCCTCTCTGTCTTCCGAGAAACACTCCTGTTGAATCTTCTCCTTGTTAATAGATTTGGCAGATAAAACACAAGATGCCTTGGACGCTACCAAAGTCATTTTTAGTATAAGTCTGTCCCGTGCAGTCAGTCATTGGTGCATACTCTGCTAAGATATTATTCATTTGTCTGAAATTCAGATTTCCCTGGGCATCCTGTATCTTTATTTGCTGAACCCAGCAGTCCTACCACTGTCAAGGCCCAAAACTAAGGGGTCTCATGCAAGTCCCAACGAGGAGTCAGGAGTCCCGGTGGTCAGGACTGGGTACTTACCTCATACTGGGAGCCTGGAGGTGCTCCAGGACTGGGTACAGCGACATTATTGGTACTTTGGGACCCGGAGTTCCTGGCAGGCTCCTGATGACTTGAGCAGCAGGCGTCTCGTGCATGTGGCACGCTGACCGCATCCTAGGTGCGTTTGGCAGAGGTCAGACCCAGCCAAGGCCCAGTGGTTCCACCCCAACTGTCTGCAGGGGAAATGGGGGGTGGGGACGGTGCAGACTCCAAGACCCCAGAAATGGTGGGTGCTAGAAAGGGCTCCCTGCGTTGTTTGTAGCCTAGGTGGGGCGACAGTGCTCATTCGGTTAGGGAGGACTCCGGCTCATGGAGAAATTTCCTTTGGAATTAAATACAGGCATGACTTTGACAGGGGAAACCTCACTCAGGCCTAAAGAATGTGTTGGGAAGTTCTGAGCGTGGGGCTGGCCGTCGCTGGAGGCTGGCAGGAGGACCCAGGCTTTGGTCTGGAACACCCCGTCTGCAGAAGCTCGGTGGGTGTGCAGGCCTCCCCAGCAGGCTGGTGCGGGGAGGGGGCTGTCAGAGGGCCCGGTGGCGGGGGCAGGGACGGGAGCGAGGGAGGGGCAGGAGGAGAGGGAGAGCTCAGGACATTTCCCGGAGGATCCCTGGCACTGAAGGGCGGGGAGCGGGTGTTCTCCGTACTTGGTGTGCCAGCGCAGGCGGGACACACGCGCCTCTTTCATGGGCTGTGCAACTTGGGGGGAGGCCCCAGGAGCCCCGGGCTTCTGCAGACATCGCAACGTCAGGATAAGAATAGCTGGCGTCCGCTGCTGGCTCCTGCCCGGGTTTCTCCAGAGGGCCAGCTCTGCTTCGTGGGTCAGGCCAGCACTCTCGATGAGGCTTGGGGCCCCCACCCGGCCCGAGCTGGCTTAAAGTTTCCAGCACAGAGTCCAGGGGAGGCTGGGGGCGCCCTGCTGCGTGCGAGACAAATGTGCATTTTACATGTTCCTGCGACTGCCCTGCTTTTAAGGTCAAAAAAAAAGGCTGAAGAAGGGGAAAACCCGCCTTGGGAATCTCGTGGGATGAAGGGGAGGCTTCCTGCGGCTTTCTCGCAGCACCTCTCCTAGCCTGGCACCAGGGCCCAGCCCTGGGGACCCTGCTGTCCTGCAGAAGCAGCACCCAGGCCCCCAGCATGCCTGCACCCCGGGGTCCAACCGAGCTCCGTAGAGCCCTGGGTAGGGCTTGTGCGCCGTCCTTGCCACTTCTTCCCCCATGACCTTGATGAGCGATGTCAGCTCCCTGCCCTGGTTTCCTTGTCTATAAAATGGGGCTCCTCTTGTTGTCTTTGGAAGATGGAGGGGATAGACCGTGGGTGCCAAGGTGCCCGGCACCCGTGGGCGATGGAGGGGGTTGTTTTTCCTTGCAGGCCTGCTTATCCTCCTCGGTCAGATGGCAAGTCCTGGGTTTCCTCGTGGTTCTGTGCGACTGGAGCAGAGGGCTCCAGGGTGACGCGGGAGGTAGTCTTGTGGTGCATGAGGATCCCGGGCTTGACCTGATGTTCTGGGCCTTTTCAGTAGAACGGTATTCTGTTAATAGGATGAAATCCACTGGCTCAGGCTTAAGCTCAGAAGGTTGTTCAGGTGTTTCCATTGGCACCTTTAAGCTCCTGGCGTGGGGTAAGCATTGCAGATGGAGGTGCACCCTGGGGGCTAAGTCCTGGCGGCCAAGTCCTGGGGGCCGGGCACTGTCCTGAGCACCCGGACCTGTCATCCCTTCTAATCTGTGCAACAAGCACAGGAGGTTTTCGTCTTACGGATAGGGAAACCGAGGCACAGAGAGGCTCTGTCATTTGCTCAACATCCCCCAGCTTGTAAGTGACCCTGTATTCAAGCCCAGGCGTGTGCCCTGCACCTGTGTCCGCCCCTCATGCTGCTCCAGGTACACTTGGTGCCAGGGGGCCGTGAGGGGGTGGAGGAAACAGGGGGTGAGGCAGCGGTGTGGGGAGTGCAGGACAGGGCTGGAGAGGGTGGCGTGGGAGCATGCACTCCACGGGGGTGGGGGGGGCGGCTCTCCTGGGTGCCCAGGACCTTGCAGGTGCAGACACGCGGTAGGTGCTCTCTGAATGTCCCCTGGAGGGAGGCCCCCTCCAGCCACAGTGAGCAAAGCTCTGAGGGTGAGCCAGTTTCGGTGGGTGGAGGCCCCCCTGGGCTTCCATTTCCTGTGTCCTCACTCCTTCCCCAGAGGGTGTCCTGTCCGGAGCCCTGGGCTTGAGCCGACACCGACACCACGGATGGCCCTGGGCCCCGAGGGGTCCACCCAGGTGGCCTCCTCCGTGGGGCCTCACGAGAGCGCGAGCGCCCAGGTTCCCTGGGAGTGTGGGCACGGGGGGGGGGGGGGCGGCCCAGGAGACGCCCCACGTGGTGCTGAGGAAAGCCGTGGGCTCGGGCTGTTTTCTCCCCGCAGCTGCTCTCCTCTGAGAAACCCTGAGCTGGAAAATCCGGGAAGCAGCAGGGCCGTCCGCAGGCCCAGCCCCCGGCCCCTGGCACAGCCTCTGGACGGAGCTGCAGGGCCAGGGCCAGAGCTTTCTAAATATAGCTTCCTCCTCCTCCAGACCTCCAGACGGCAAAGACCAGATCCTCTGCGTGGCTTCCGTCCTGAGGCTTAGCCTCCAGGCTGTTCGTGGGAGGGAGGAGCAGCCTAGACAGGGAGTGGCCAGGACTGGACACAGGGGACACTGAGGTCCACATGCCCAGGGGCCGTGGCCCTGCGTTCCTGCCTTCGGTCCCTGAGGGGTCTGGGGTCTGGGGCCCTGTCCCAGAGCAGGCTCTGCTGTGACTGAGGGACAAGAGACGGGTCAGCGCTGAAGGAGGAGAAAAATGATGATCTCAGGAGGAGGAAAGAGCCTGCGGTCAGAGTTGAGCTCCCAGCTCCACCTCTGAGCTGAGTGATGGCAGGTCCTTCATCTTAAACTCCTTTCTCATCTGTGCAGTGAGGGTCAGAGTCCCCTGTTGAGGGGATTAGAGAGACTGTGTGCCGGGTGGCCGGCACTCGTGCCCCCGCTGGGCCAGGGCTGCGTCAGGACGCCATGGGTTCCCGTATGGCTCTGGAGGATGGCACGCGGTGTGGCATCTCATCCCAGCGGCTCTGTGGCACTCAGGTGACCCCTACAGTCTGCACCGGGGTATGTCTTTCATTTGCCTTGGTGTAGCATGGGGTCCCCTCTTCCAGTCCTAATGGTCTGAGAGGTACCCCAAAGCACAGAACCTCCACGCCATTTAGATGGGGGAGCAGCCAGTCCTCCAGAACTTAACTCCTCAGCCAGCCTGTGCCCAGCTGGGTGCCGAGAGGCCCCTTTACAACATCAGCCTGTATGGGAACAAGGGAAGAGAAGCTGGAACTACTGAATGGAATAAAATCCCGGATTTCTCAGCTCCAGGCCTGACTCTGCTAGGGAGGCACCAACCGGTGTGCTCCCAGCCCCCAACCACTGAGTTCTGTTTAAGGCAGGAGGTCCTGACCTGCTCCCCAGGTCTCTAACACTGGGAAAGGCGGGACCTTGTCTCCTTCAATTTAGGAATATTTAGAGGAGACCCAAAACTAACAGCCTTATCATATGGAAAGCCTGGTCTTCGTACAAGGAGAGGCCTCTCTGCTTAGGAACTTTACCTCTATTGGGTGTACAGGCCACTGCCCATTGATCTGACACTCTTTGGATAGAGATAAGTCAGGGCTACATGTGAAATCGCCAAGTGTTGCCAGGGACAGAGACAGAGAGGCGCTGTTTAGACTGCCCTTCTGCTGACAGGCTGGTCCTCTGGCAGGGGTGCTCCATGGGAATAAGGCGTTCGATGGGCGGAGGCTGCACAGCTTTCTGTTGCTATGGCTACTGTTCACAGGCACTAACTCAACACACAGTCCTGTGGAGTTGGTCCTGTTATCACCCTAATTTTTTTTTTCTTAAGAGAGAGTGATAGAAAGTGTGAGCTGAAGGTGGGGGTGTGGGCAGAGGGAGAGGGAGAAGATCTTAAATAGGCTCCAGGATGGGCTCGACGCAGGGCTCAACCTTGGGACGCTGAGATCATGACCTGACCCAAAATCAAGAGTCAGACGCTTAACCAACTGAGCCACCCAGGCACCCCCACCCTCATTTTCAAAAGAGGTTGAATCCGTATCCCAAAGTCACACAGCTATTAAATGACAAAACCAGGATTGGCCTCTAGGGTTTCTTCATACCTTAGAGTTCCAGGCTTTCCAGTATAATCACAGTTTTTTTTAAAGGATTTTATTTATTCATGAGAGACTCACAGAAGAGAGGCAGAGAGATAGGCAGAGGGAGAAGCAGGCTCCTCTTGGGGAGCCTGATGCGAGACTCAATCCCAGGACCATGACCTGAACCGAAGGCAGATGCTCAACCACTGAGCTGCCCAGGTGTCCCAGCATGATCACAGTTCTTAAAGAACATTTCTAGGGGCCACTGAGCAGACACATCCACATCAAACAGGCTGGCAGATGATTAGAAGAAAAGCACCAGGCTTTCTCCAGGGGAAGTCCTGCTGAGCCAACCTAGCAGAGCTCTGGTAGTTAGCAAAAACATGTCACCAAAGGAAACCTATAGGTTTAGTGTACCGAGACACTTCAAAAGTGTTTGGCAAGGTTCTGTGCCAAAAATGTTTTCATACCTGGAAGAACATGAATTGCTTCACTGTGGCTTTGCAGGGAATACTTTGTCATTAGGGAAAGGACGATGTTCCAAGGGATGAAGGTGCACTCCTCTTGATGGAGAACGGGAAGTAGCAGTGCCTCACAGGGATTGGTGCTGGAAGGGTCTTTTTTTTTTTTTTTTAAGATTTTATTTATTTATTCACGAGAGACACAGAGAGAGAGAGAGAGAGAGAGAGAGAGGCAGAGACACAGGCAGAGGGAGAAGCAGGCTCCATGTGGGGAGCCTGATGTGGGACTCGATCCTGGGACTCCAGGATCATGCCCTGGACTGAAGGCGGCGCTAAACTGCTGAGCCACCCGGTGCTGGAAGGGACTTATTAGCTCATATGTTTTTTTTTTTTCTTTTAGCTCATATGTTTTTAATTTAAGATCTGGAAACAGAAGTGAAAATGCCAAATCTATAATCTAAATCTCATTTCCTGGGAAATGAGAAGCCCAATTAGTTGAATTGTGTTTTTTGCTTTGGTTCTCAAATCCTTGCTAATGATCAGCATCTTGTTGACCTGATTGTCAGAGTAACATACCTGTCGTTTCATCCATTCCAACTTAACCCTCATGTGCCCCCTATATGCCAGGCGCGGAGCCGGGCACAGACACGCATCACACATAGTTACTCTGCTTTATCAAAGTGGGATTCTGTGGGTCTTCCCTTGGCTTCTTTTACTTACTGAGCTGTTGTAAACAGGACAATGCAGAGAACTACCTCATTCTTTTCCATGTCTGCCCCGGGGGGTAGACTTCCCTGTGAAGTGACCCCGTATACAATCATTTAATCGGTTCCCCTCTTACTGGGTCTTTGCATTATTTCTGGATTATACTTAGATATTTGCCCACCTGGACAAGTGTTTCTTTCTTTAAAAAAAAAAAGATTTTATTTATTTATTCATTCATTATAGACAGAGAGAGAGAGAGAGAGAGAGAGAGGCAGAGACACAGGCAGAGGGAGAAGCAGGCCCCATGTAGGGAGCCCGACGTGGGACTCGATCCCAGGATTCCAGGATCATGCCCCGGGATGAAGGCAGGTGCTTAAGCTACTGAGCCACCCAGGCTGCCCTGGACAAGTGTTTCTGAGGACAGTCACCTGGAAGGGAAATTACAGGTTCAGAGGAGACACATATTTCAGTTTTTTGAAAGATACTGATGAGTTGCCTGCAAAAAAACATCTAGTTCAATTCTAATTACCCCCAAAGCATCTGGCAATGCCTATTTCCTCAAATCCCCCCTACCAATATTGGATATTAATTTCCTGTTGCTGCTGGAACAACCTACCATAAATTTAGTGGTTTTAAAACAACACAAATTTATCACTTACAGTTCTGGAGGTCAGAAGGCTAACCCAAGTCTCACCAGGATGAAATCTGAAATCAAAGTGTAAGCAGGACTGTGATCCTTCTAGAGGCTCTAGGAGAGACTGTTCCTTAGCCTGTGGCCCCCTTCCATATTCAAAACCAGCAAAGTCTGGGTGCACCTGGGTGGCTTAGTCGGTTGAGACTGTGACTCTTGGTTTCAACTCCACTAGTGATCTCAGGGTTGTGAGATCGAGCCCTGCATTAGGGTATCTGGCTCTGGGCCCAGTGAGGCATCTGCTGGAGATTCTCTCTCTCCCTCTTCCCCTCTCCCCACTCATGTGCCTGTGCACACACACACTTTCTCTCACTCTCTTTCAAATAAATAAATCTTACAAAGACCCAAAAAAACCCCAGCAAAGTCTGGAGTCTCTCTCACGCTGACACTGACTCTTCTGCTCCTCCTTCCATTTTCTGAGCCCCTTAGGATTACATTGGATGCACCTGGGTAATCAGGATTCTCTCCTTATCAGGTCAGCTGACTAGCATCCCTGAATTGCACCTGTAACCTGAATGTCCCCTTACCTGGTCACACAACACGTCCATGGGTTCCAGGGAGTCGGATGTGGACATTTGGGGGCGGGGCAGTCTTCTGCCTACGCAGATGTTATCAACCTTTTCAGTTGTGTCCACTCTAAGTGAAAACATGCTATCCTGCCCTTTTAAGTTGCATTTTGTCAATTATTTGTGAGGTTAAACATCTTCTGTGTGGAGAGGTGGAAGGTTTCTATTATTGTTGTCTGTGTCTTTTGTCTCCTTTTCTGTTGGGTTGACTTTGGTTGGGTTTTTTTTGGGGGGGGGGCGGTTGTTTTCAGTTGAATTATAAAGTCTTTCTCCAGGGGAAGTCCTGCTGGAGGGCAAGGAGTTTTTCATACTGACATTTACTTCCCAGTGCCTGAAGATGTGGCCAGATTCAAAGAAGCTCCTCAATGCCTGTCGGCCTTCCCTCTGGCCTTCCCACCCCATTCTCTTGCTTTTCTGCTTTGGAAGGTGTCTGGACCTGGATGCTTCCAGCTGAACTGGCTGAGTTGGGTGTGTCTAGGAGGGCGTCACGGTCTGTGGCTTACTGCACTGTGGACTTCTCAAGCCATGATGGGCTTTGGGGTCAAATGGTGCGCAGCCCTCCGCCCCTGTCTAAGCCCTTCTGGCATTTTAGGGTTGCTGCTATGGGAACAGGATAAGCATTGACCCCCTCCTTTTGAGAGGGAGAACCCCTCTTGCTGGGCCACCCACCTTGCCATGGTCAGGCCATGACAAGACCCACCACCGATGACCTGGCATGGTGCAGCCCCAGGGGGTCAATCTACCTCGTGACCTCACCCAGCAGGCAGCAGGTAGAGATTACTTTCCCCTGTTGCTGCTCCACCTAGAGATGGAGGCTCTCAGAGGCCAAGGGCCCCGCCCCCCAACATGATATGGCTGGTTTCCCGTATGGGGACTCTTCCAACACCAGCCCTCTCCCATGGCCTCCCTCTCTCCCCCATTTCTCCAGCCTGATGGGCAGGCAGCCATGAGAAGGCAGCTGGGTTGCAGCGCCCATGCAGCCGCACCCCTCCTTCCTTTGGAAACCAGCAGCTGCCTTTGCCAGGCAGACCCAGACCCAGGCCTTGGAGGAGGGGGGCCACAGGGAGCCCTCCGCAGCCCCTTTTGCATGGGCAGCCGCCTGGGCTCCGGCTCCTCCTGTGCAGCCGCCCCGGGGCTGGAACTCATTAGCTCTTTTATTAAATCCATCTGCTCTGCATGGAGACTGGCCCGTCTCTGTGCTCCCGCCCTGGATATGTGGCGGGGGGCTGCACACAGATGCCATTGTGCGAACTGGGGCGGCATCCTGGAGGGCAGACGGGCGAGCGCGCTGTGTGGGCGAGGGCTCCGCCTCGCCTGGAGCGTGCGGGTGCTGAGGAGCAGGAGCCAACTCTGGAGTGAGGGGAGTCTGGACACCCTTCTGGAGCATCCAGAGCCTGTGGGGCCTGGGATAAAACGGGGCCTTGCCCTTCCGGGGCGCTGTGGGTGTGCTGCTCTGCCTTCTACTGATGAAGCTGCTCCCTCCCTCCCCCCAGGAGTGCATCATTGACGAAGACTGCGGGCCCACCAGGTATTGCCAGTTTGCCAGCTTCGAGTACACCTGCCAGTCTTGCCGGGACCAGCAGACAGTGAGTGTGCCCAGAGGCCTCTGAGGCTGCAGCACCAGGACCATGGGGGCTGGGCTGGGTCTCAGAGAAGAGCATGTGGGGGAGAAGGCCAGGAGCTCCATGGTTCTCAGTTGGGCTTCTGGAAGCCTTCAGTGGGGCTCAGAACCACGTCCATGTCCATGCTTGAGCGAGCCTCTCCATGGCGCCCAGTGGGACGGACTCTGGGAAGCCATCTGCTGCATGGTCCCTGGCTCCACTGCCTGCCTCCTGGATGGCAGAGGGAGGGCAGGAAGACACAGCAGGAGGCCCTCCACCTGTCCCTTCCCCTGGGGCAGACCCATCCCCCTGGATACAGCCAGTGACCCTACTGCAGCCCCCAATCCCATCCTCCAGATCCCATTCTTTTCAGAGAAGGCAGGAGGAGAGCCAGGAAGAAGCCAGAGTACTTCCCCGATAGACGTTTCACCGAGAAGCTGGGAGCCAGGGAAGCGGAAACTCCCTCCACCCGACAGATGTTTTGGACAAAGCCATATGGGCTCATAGACTTTTCCTGTCTTTTCATTATTGAGACAGTAACACAGCAGGGTAACAAGTTTGGAAAATAGAGGGCTTCTTACTCCCCCATCCAGTGCCTTCTGTGGTTAGGCAGCTGCACTTCTCCCTGCCGCCTGCCACGTCGGAGCGCGACTGTGGGGTCGCAGTGGTCAGTCCCAGACCCCAGGGGGAAGCCCCATGCGCCCTCCCCATCCACAAGGCCTCCGGGCTCTCAGAATCTGGCTGCTGCCTGCATCTGTGGGCCCCTGACCTAGGGACCTAATAGAAAGGAGGCAAGTCTGGGAGGTGACTGCAAAGACACACTGTGTCCTTTGCAAAAACTGACTTTGCATAGGAGATTCAGACATGTGACCCCCCCCCCCCGCCGTGCTATTTTTTTAGACTCTTTTTAAGGTTTTACTTATTTATTTGAGACAGAGCACACGAGCGGATGGGGACCCGAGCCAAAGGCAGACGCTTAACCCACTGAGCCACCTAGTCCCCCCACCCAGGTTCTATTTTTCCAGTGTTCTCACCCCTCCCATCTCTGCCCCCTTGACTTGCACTAAAAGCTCGCACACCTCAGACCTCGGTTGGCCCCCCCCTTCCCTCTCCAGAGTAACGGGGTCCCTCCTGTGGTGTGCTCAGGCTCTCGGGGCTAGGAGCGTACCAGCCGGGTTCTCTCAGGTCTGAGAGCCGGGGTGCCATTGTCTGCCTTCCCTCCCCACCCCCTGCAGCTCTGCACCCGGGACGGTGAGTGCTGTGGGGACCAGCTGTGCGTCTGGGGTCGCTGCGCCAAAACAGCCACCAGAGGTGGCAACGGGACCATCTGTGACAACCAGAGGGACTGCCAGCCTGGGCTGTGCTGTGCCTTCCAGAGAGGTGGGTGGGCTCTCGGCTGAGTACTGGGCACGCCCGGTCCAGGCCCAACACACCTTTCCAGGGGCGCGCCTCCTGGGCAGGCTCCCGGCTCACTGTGCGTGTGCCAGCCCCACCACCTCTGCCCGAGGCAGCCTCGGCCTCCACTGGGCCACACGTCTCTCTCTCTGCCCCCGGTTGCCATCTAGAAGAGCTCAATCCCTTCAGGATGCACGAGCCCAGGGCAGGAGGACACCCCCAGATGGAAGATTTGAGCAGCCCCTCTCCACCCTCTCCCCTGTTTCCTGAGGATGGATGGCCCCCTTCTACTCCGCTTCCACTCTCACCGCCCCTCCCAGGGAGGCTGCTCAGCCACTTGCCCTCCTGAGCTCTCAGTGTGGCTCCTGGGGCTGCAGGGCTGCGGCTGCCCTGTTGTCTCCTTAGTGAGGCTCCTCCTCTGCCTCTCAAGGCTCCGGCCAGCTGCAGCTTCCGGTGCCTTCTCCCTCCGGGGCTCCCAACCTTCCCCGCTACGCCCACCGCCAGGCCTTTATTGGTGCTGGGTCCCAGGCTCGAGTGCTTTTACACATTTCTCTAGAACTTTGGCCTCAAAAGCCAGCATAAGCCTGCGCCTCCAGGCAGTCCTCCCTAATTGCTCCAGCCCTCGGGACTCATTCCCTCCTGAGTCCATCCCACCATAGTTTCCTTTCATCCCACCTCTTCCATTTTAATGAATCTCCACTTTGCGGTTGAGGGTGGAAGGTCGGGGCTGCCCCCGCATTTGTCGGCTCCCTTCTGTGGAGCCTCCCTGCTCGATGCTGAGCACTCAGGGGTGACTGTCCACTGGCCCCAGGTCTGTTGTTTCCTGTGTGCACACCCCTACCTGTGGAGGGTGAGCTGTGCCATGACCCCGCCAGCCGGCTTCTGGACCTCATCACCTGGGAGTTAGAGCCTGATGGAGCTTTGGACCGATGCCCGTGTGCCAGTGGCCTTCTCTGCCAGCCCCACAGGTGAGGCCCCACCTGCCCTCCCTGTCAGAGGTCGAAAGCAGGTGACCTGCCGCCCAGTGGGATCTCAGAGGCAGAGGGGGTGATGCAGTTAGTTTAAGGTAGGGTTAATTTGAGGTGTCCTTGGGTCATTCAGGTGGAGGGTCTCCGAGCTGTCAGATGTCAGCCTGGGGCTCAGGGGAAGGTGCGGCTGGGGGTACAGATTTGGAGCTCACCTGCGTGGTGGTTGAAGCCTTAGGAGTAGGTGACCCAGGGAGAGGGCGTGGAGACAGAAGAGCTGAGGGCTGAGGCAGGAGCCCAGGCCCCTGACAGCGAAGGACAAGCTGAGGCCGAGCGGCACAGTCAGAGGTAGAAGGGAAACCAGGAGGGAGTGGGCCACCCAGTTGGAGGGCACCGCTAGTAGTGTCCGAAACTGAGAGACCGTGAGGCATCTGAGTATGGCCCCCTGGCAGTCTACTCACCTGTCCGTCCAGCAGAATCCGGGGGGCTGGGCAGACACACAGAACTCCCTGGCCCTGCCCCGGGCTGCCCCCAGGCTCCACCCTGCCGTCAGGGGCTGCTCTTACCTGGACGCCCAGAGGGGCAGGCGGCTTGGAGGGGCCACGCGTTGCCATACACCGTCAGGCCCTGCAGTGCTGAGGCCTTGCCCCAGAGAGTCTCTCCATGGAGGTGGGGGAGCCGCCCCTCAAAAAGTGACCCTCCCTCAGCAGTCTTCTGGAAGGTCCTGACAGGAAGGGGAGACTCCATTGAGGTGCTAGAGGAGGTGTGAGGGTGAGCTCAAAGGGAGGAGCTGCCCCCATGTGAGAGCCCAGGCCCCTGGGCTGAGCCCCAGCCCTCTCCCCCCAGCCACAGCCTGGTGTACGTGTGCAAGCCGGCCTTCGTGGGGAGCCGTGGTGAAGACGGAGAGAGCCCGGTGCCCAGAGAGGCCCCCAGCGAGTACGAGGATGGCAGCTTCATTGAAGAGGTGCGCCAGGAGCTGGAGAATCTGGAGAGGAGCCTGTCTGTGGAGATGGCCCTCGGGGAGCCCGATGCTGCCTCTGAGCTGCTGGAAGGAGGAGAGATTTAGACCGAGGCCTGTTGTGCGGGTAGACGTGCGATAGAAATAGCTAATTTATTTCCCCAGCCGTGTCCTCTAGGTGTGGGCTTACCGGGCTTTTTTCCATGGCCTCTTCCCAGTACGTTTTCCCTCTGGCTTTAAATAAAATGAGGTGCTGTGCATTTGCCCAGCTCCCCCAGGCTGTACACCCTACATGTCACAGTTCGGGTGCCTGGGGAAGACAGGGCTGTGTGGGAGGGTGGAGGTGGAGGGCTGCTAAGCTGGTCCCGATTATTGGCCACTTTGCCTCCGATGGTTGGCATGTGGCACACTTCGTTTTGTTCTACATCACCTTGGGGATTGTTGGAGGGGTGGGGATGGGATGGAAAAGGATGCAGGTTTCCCCATGACGGGTTTTGGGGAAATGTTGACTCTTTCACATACGGAGAAGTGTGTCCTGCCTTGCAAACATAAACCTGGTGAAAATGTAACAAATGAATTTTCCATGTACTTCTTCCCATGGGCACAGGCAAGCTGTGCCTTCAGCTGCTGCGGGCGACGTGTTCTGCTCACTGTGCATCGCGTGCATTCCTGTCCTGTCCTTAGTGTTACTCGCCTCCTACCTCTGTGCCAGGGCAGCAGTTTCTATCACTCACCACAGTCTGGCGAGGAGGGTGGTGGTCTCCCCATCTGTCAGGATCTTGGAGTCTCAGAGACATCAAGTTGCTTGCCCAAGTCACACAGTGAAGACCAGAGCAGGATTTCATCCAGGTGTGATTCCAAGTGCATGCTTTCCCTACCACTCCCTGTCAGCCTCATTGCCACCAGAAGTACCCTCTAAAAGAGGATAGATGGGAATTTTTTTTTTTTGAGGCATATCTGGAATTAAGGTCAAACTAGTTCACTGTAAGATTAAACTTGTACTGTTAGAAATAGCATTATCCGTAATGTGGGGGTGGCCATCATTCTAGTGGAGACAAATGATATTGACCCTGTCCCCCTATGGCAGTTAGTTATGTTAGTGACTTTGAAGGCACATGACTGGTGCATAGTATATATGTTAACTTGCCAGAAATAGTACTTAAGTAATTGTAGGGCCAGGATTATAAGTGAAATTTGCAAAATCACTTACCAGCAACTGAAGACCATTACCAACCACATGGAGAAAATCAAACCAAGCAAGGCTCTATGAAATATGGTTGTAATATCCAAACTGAGAGCACTGGACTGGATGTTATTCCATAAATGATATTTTCAGGTGCCATGGACTGTTTCCATCATGTATTCATCCAGAGTTATTAAAATTTAAAATTGGACATGATTGTATAAGCATGCTTTGAGTTTTAAATTATGTATAAACACCTATGTTGCATTTAAAAAAATCAAGCATAAATCACTGAAACTACTCCTTTGTAGTTCCTGGGTGTCTTTTTTCCTTTTGACTTTGAATAAATACCCTTTTAGCCAGAAAAAATAACATGGAAATGAACTGCATTGTCAAAAACAAAAACAAACCCCCCCAAAAAACTCTTCCACCTAAGTGAATTTTCCAGACAAGTGAAGCATACCTGTTTTAGCATCAAAGTATTTTATTTTATATATATTTTTTTCTATTTGAAGGATTTTATTTTTTTATTCATGAGAGACACAGAGAAAGGCAGAGGCAGGGACGTAGGCAGAAGGGAGAAGCAGGCTCCCCACAGGGAGCCCAATGTGGGACCCAATCCCGGGTCTCCAGGATCACACCCTGGGCTGAAGGCGGCGTCAAACTGCTGAGCCACCCGGGCCGCCCCAGCATCAAAGTATTTTAGAAATGCTAACCATTTTTGTCAGGGATTAGTCTTAAGAGTGTGAATACTTCAAATTTTTTTTTTACTTTTTTTTTTAATGTCCTTTGCTTATTCTAACTTTTTTTTTTTTTTTTTTTTTAAGATTTTATTCATGAGAGAGACACACACACACACACAGAGAGGCAGAGCCACAGGCAGAGAGAGAAGCAGGCTCCATGCAGGGAGCTCGATGTGGGACTCGATCCCAGGTCTCCAGGATCACGCCCTGGGCTGAAGGTGGTGCTAAACCGCTGAGCCACCCGAGCTGCCCTACTTCAGTCTTCTGAAGGAGTAAATGGAATGGATAGGATTCTTTTTATTTTTATTATTATTATTATTTTTTAATTTTATTTATTCATGAAACACACACACAGAGAGGCAGAGACACAGGCAGAGGGAGAGCAGGCTCCACGCAGGGAGCCCGACGTGGGACTCGATCCCGGGTCTCCAGGATTACGCCCTAGGTGGAAGGCAGGCGCTAAACCGCTGAGCCACCTGGGCGTCCCAGGATTCTTTTTAAAAGATTTTATTTATTTGACAAAGAGTGTGTACACATGACTGGGGGGTGAGGCAGAGGAAGAGGGAGAGAGAAGCGGACTCCCCACTAAGCAGGGAGCCGGATACGGGGCTCAATGCCAGGACCCTGGAATCATGACCTGAGCCAAAGGCAGATGTTTAACCGACTGAGCCACCCAGGTGACCCTGACTCTTCTTTTTACTCAAATATAGTTCTGGACTATGACACATCTTCAGGAGCCGTGATAAAACTACTATATATTAAGGTCAGCTGGTGGCAGGTGCCAGCTTAGGCAGTCTACCTATATAACCTTCACTGAATCCAGGACTAATTTCTTCATTTAGCAGATGAAAAAAATGCAAGTTCAAAAATTAGGTGATAGAGCTAAAAGTCCAACAAAAACAGTATCTAACATAGTCTGCCCAGGGTATGCTGATGATTTTAAGACCAAATATAGAGCTGTTCTCTTATTCATTGTCAGAAGGGATCACAACCACTCTACATCCTTATTACTCAACAGGTATTTATTGAGCCTGCTCAGAACCAGGTGCTGCGATAGGCTCTGGGGGTGTGAAGGTCATACCCTGAACATCACAGCCTCATGAGGGATACACATTAAACCTAGCACCCACAAAACAAAAGCAATCAACCCGATATCATAACCGTGTTATGGGAGCCTCAAAGGAGCACTTGGTTTGGGAGAGCTGGCATGGGCATGGATGCTCAAAGATCAAGGGAGTTTATCAGGTGGTCAGAAGGAATAGCAAAGGACATTCTGAGCCAGGGGCAGAGGGAGGGAGGCAAGAAAAAGGGATGGTATACAGAGGAACCAAAGTAATTCACAGTAGCTGGGAGGCAAGATAGATTTCAACAAGTGTTTGAAGAAGAGGTTTAAAATGGTTTCATCATGCAATAAAAATCTTATTGAGTTCCTACTGTATGTCAGGCCCTACTATCTACATTAGCTGCCAGGAGACGGTGGTACATGAGATAAAACGAGGTCCCTCCCTCATGGAATTTATGTGCAGGTATATCTTGCTCCACTTTGTCATCAGAGTCCACTTCCAGTGGGAAACTGCAATCGACATAACACAGTTGGCAGAGTTACTGGAAAAACAGAACCACTTCTGTATCTCAACAGACTTGGTTGAGATACTCCTTAACCAGGAGTATGGTACTCCTTAATTAAATGGGTTACTTAAGCATTGTAAGAGGGTGAACATTGTGCTCTCTGTACTGGGGCAAGAGGCAGGTTGGGAGCAAAGGAAGCAGATGGGGAGCATGGTCCCCACTTCTCATGCAAGGCTGTAAGGGTCCACTGATAATTCTTGGCCTGGTGAATTCTCAGGCTATGACCAATCAGAAGACCTGCTTCTCAGTGCTGTCACCGGGAGGGGGAGAACCCTCCTCCCCGATGCGTTTTTGCCCTTCCAGCTTGGCCACTGAGATTGCTGCGGTTTTTCTAAATGGTCACACATGCTTTCACACACTTGATTTTGTCATGTATTCTTGATTGTTTCTAAAAGCCAAGTTTTGAAAACACTGTATCTAACCAAGTGGTTGTATAGCACTTCTTCCCAAGAATGAGACTAAAGGAACATCTGGTTTCCTGTACACCCAGTCTTGATGGCCACAAGCTTTATTTGGGCCACGAACTCCTTTGCAAACCTGATAAAAAATATTTGACTAGTCCCCCTAGAAAACTACATTAGGCACAGTATTGCTTTTTTTAAAAGACCTGAATTGCCTTATAAGGCTTCTACTAGTGACCACATAATGATTTTTCAAAAATTAAACAATTTAGTTTTATTTAGCAAATAAAAAAAATTCCTACTTCAGATTATCCTCTATTCCATATACCTTAGACTACATACAATTTGTAAGTCACGAGTGCAAAAGAGTTGGTTAGGGTCTTGATGCTAAACAAAGGGACACAACTCAGGAGAACTAAAGTAGCCAATCGGAAAGGAAATACTAGCAAATGAACCAGAATAAACGATTTTATTGTATTCCATACATTCACAGGTCACTTCCAGAGTTAGCAACAACACTGATTAGCAATGCTCTGATTCTGTGCACTCGTTTAGTTTAGACCGCGTTGCAAGTTTAGTTCTCTCCTGGCCTACAGATGCCACACCCTTTCTAACAATGCAGTCTGGCAATGATTTTCTAGCTGTGGCAGAGATTCCACAGCCCCCCTCCTCCCGCCCTCATCTCAGAATCTTATGTAAGTACTTTCCATCCATTAGCAAAGAGACCACCGAATACTCTAGTGTAGGGCTTCTTCACTATTTTAAGCTCATTATGACTATTAGCCCTTACTTACACTCCCTAGTTTGGCAGGTGGACTTCCAGCTAGCAAGCTTTTGCACAGACCAGCTAGACACAGGATGGTCCTGAAACCACAGCGTTTGCTTCTTTGACCAGGATACATCCCTCACCTTCAGCACCTGCCTCAGATATGTCGGTACTTGGTCCTCACCTGGCATGCCTGGTTGATGCAAACCCATCTCTCCCACGGTAGAAGCTCTTCCAAACTTTGGCGTGACCTGTGAGAAACAGGGTCACAATTTATTGCATGTGGCTTGTGTCACCTGAACCACACAGCGCTCTGCTTCTTGGCTGAAGGGTACTCGCGAGATTCTCTGAATCTGAGGGGGGGGCGGGTAGACACACATTAACCTCCCTCACATAAATTACCATTCCCATCACCACAATCTTTAAAAAGTTTGCCACCCCCTTTACTGAAATTGTTAAAGTGCAACATTGTGTTCTCATTCTAACAGGCACTGAAAAGCAGGAAGCTTTTTCTTTTTGATAATGAAATATATTTTCTTTACTCTTGATATTTGTAGTATGCCTGCAATTAGAAACAGCAAACACAAAAACAAAAAGCAGGGCAGAAGGCACAGAATGAGGAGCAGGTGTGAGAAGAATTTTACCATTTACTCTTAAAGGAACACTGCCCCAAACCAAACCCAGAGCCCATTTTGTTTACAATCAGCCTCTTCTGCTCACAGAGAGTGGGTCCTCCAAAGCAGAAACTATTAACCCCTACATTCCAAGTAAGTAGGCCCGTATCAGAACCAAAGAGCTGTCGTGTTACATCAGAAAATCCAAGTGATCTAAAAGACAATGCACCACAAATGCTTCCAACTTCTTCCTCTGAGAACACCAACTCAGGGCCACTAATGCAAACTTGGAACATACTTCAATGAAATTTAGCAGAATGCTACACAGTTTACATGGAATAAAAATTAGCCAGAAAAATACCATAGAAAAGTTTTTTTCCCCCCCTGTGGATTTCAAGAAACTTTAAAGATATTATGTAATTCTCAATTATTATATTCAAACTACAGAGCCAACATCTGCTAATACTATTTTCTATCTTTCTTAAAAGGAAATAAGGCAGAAACCTGATTTTAAAATATTGACAGGATCCTCCAAAGTTAAATATTAACATCTTTTCATCTCTCTTATGAGAACTTTACTGTAAATGTATCTTACAGAAATAAGATAATTACTGAGTACAGGTTACAAAATGTTAAAGAAAACAAATCTATTCTTAATCCAGATTCTTCATCCACAAAAGTTTAATGACTAAAATAACACAACAGAATGAACAAATGTTTTATTGGCATGTTCATTGTTGTAAACAGCATCTGGCATGAAAAAGTTTTACCAAAACCTTTTTATTGATTTTTATAAATTAGATGGCATTTTCAAAAATTTATGTAGAATCGTGTTCATTGAAGTCATATTTAGCAAAGCAAAAACTTGCCAATTCTAATAGACTTTGCAATGAAATCATGTTGACTGCATCAGCCTGTGCCATGACCTGACTTACTAGCAAGTTTTTCAACACGATGTTAAGACGCTTCCGCAGAGTTAAACTACATGTAACTACAAATCAACTCCAAAAATTAAAGTGAGACTTACAAGGGTTCTAGAAGATTCAAACTTGAAGTAAATCTTCAAAGATAAATGTACAAAGAAAAAAAAACTGAAGCCACTGAACAGAAAAACCTCATTAACAAGGGCAAATACAATCGTATGGGACCCAGCACTGAGGAACCTCACTGAGGATTACATTTACATAGACTGCTATACTCCTCAATGTACACAAATGTACATCATGAATGATATATGAAAAGAATAACCATGGGAAATAGTTGAATTGCAATTATGATAACTCAATAGGATCAATTTTATTTACATGCTGAATGAACGAGTGAAACGTATTCTCTACATCCATAACTTAAGTACAATCAATTATAATTACAATATTGCAGCAATTTGAGCTGCTACCTGCTGGGAGCGGTCTAAGGGAAACGTTTTGATGTTCCAGAATAATGTTCTTAATACTTTGCAAAAAATGAAACAAAATAAAAACACAACTTCACAATTCTTTACTGGGTTATGGCTGGTTCTAAGAATTTCTTTCTTCAGCTCCTATTTTTGCTGCTTTCCAAAGGTCAACACACGTTGCATTTACTTCCGAATTGTCAATGAGGTAATGTGTGTATCAGTGAAATAAACAGAAAATTCATTCATTCATGGCCTTTGCACAGCTTTTATTATGAAGCTATGAGCATCCTGTTTGAGGCTAGTTTTACTAGCGGCTATGTGCACATTTGTCCGCAATAAAAGAAGTGTACTCATTCCCCTTCCCCCTTTTCTAGTAGCAGGTTTTGCTTTTTTGTTTGTTTTGTTTTGTTTTTATTTTTTTGCACATCCCTTTTCACTTTACAGTACATTTGACTATAGTGCACAACATGATTCCAAGTCAAAACAGTGGCCCATTGGGCACTGAGCTTCTGATTGGTGAAGGGCAGTCCAATCAGTGCTGGTGTCACTGGGTTACCCCTAACCATGTCCGGCCATAATGGCACTACACAGTAGCAGTGAACCATCTAATTAAAACCAAAAATCCCCCAGGGAAAATGCTACACTAGCAGAGTCAGTCTTGAGTCAGATCTTTATTTGGTGCTCCATCCAGATATATTTTTAGTGCTTTCTCTTTCCGAGGTGAGTATGTTACACGATGTCCCGTCTTCTGGAGTCGACTGCTTTCTTTTTTCATCAGTTCATTTCTTTGCTCATCTGTTAACTCCATTAATTCTTCTGTTTTATCCCTGTATTTAAAATATTAATTACATATTAGATCCGTATAGCTATCTGCATTGATTTATGCTCGAATGTTGTAATGCTTCTTGGTAGAAAATGAAATCTGAATGTCACTGGTGAATTTAAGTAATCTCACACTAAGATGTCTTGGATTTCTGATATGTTTATTAACAGAGCACTCATTTTTAAAAATGGCATAGAATAATTTCATTGCTAGTATTAACATAATAATACTTATCATTTATTGCACATCTATATATACTAAGTACTATGCCAGTTTTAAAAAATGCAATAGTTCTATTTCTTATAAAATTCTGCAAGGCTCACATCATTGTCATCATTTTAGAGATGAGGAGCAAAGTAAGGAACAAAGCTTAATGTGAACTCTTTATCTGCCAGGCTCTAATGACTGTTCTTTTTCTTCTGTATCTGTACTGGCTCATACAGTAGCCACTTGCTACATGTGCCTACTGAATGCTCGAGACCTACTGGAAGTGTAACATTATTTTGAAGACTTACTATAAGAACGTAAAACATCTCATGAATGACTTTTTATATTGATTACATGTTGTAATGATAACATTTTGGATATAACTGGGTTAAAATATTTTATTTTTATTATTTTAATATTTATTAAAATTAATTTCACTGGTTTCTTTTTACTTTTTTAAGTGTGGCTACTAGAAAAATTCAGAATGTAATATGTGGCTCTTGTATTAACTACTGATCAGGACTACTCTATATCATAAACATAGTTAAGGTATTTATGGAGAAGAAGATACGCACAACAAAAAATGTTGTATCACTAGGAATAACAAGTAGTTTGTTAACGTACCTATAAAATATGACTGCACCATCATCACAGATATAAAGAGGCCAGACATTCAGGGTAGAAACTTTAGGATTCCAGTCCAAATCCTGATGAATATCAAGGACAGAAATATCACAGGGAAAAGTTCCTCTACCCTAAAGGAAAAAAATGAGTGAATGAGTAAATCATGCTGTTAGCCATGTTTATTGAGCACTAGTACCCAAATGCAAACATTCTCAGAGCTTTACCTTGGCAAATTCAATATCTTCCAAAGGAATTCCACTGATTTCAGAAAGCTATAAAAGGAAACATTTTATATGAGTTCATTAAAAAATAAATTTGCTAAAATAAGTCAACCTTTTAACCCACACAGATATAGACTGATTTTTTCAAAAATGTAATAAATGTTTGATATAAAAAATTAGAAAAAAAAGCAGAAAGAGTAATGGTCTCCTGTCCACCCTGCAAATGCCATGTCCCAGAAATACCAATTTAGTATATTCCTTCCAGACCCCTTCCTATGCATATATAAACTACATCACATATTTCTAAAATACATAAAATATATTTTGAAACATCTCTATAGAATAATTTTATATATCCTATTTATAAGAATAGGGCACAGAGTAACCTCATTCTCTCCAACAGTTGAATATACTATTTTATACCCTATTGATGGACATCAAGCCTGTTTTTAGTTTTTCCCAGTTACGATATTGCCTGTTTCCCCATTTTATGACTAGGCATTTTTGATGTTCTAAATTTTCACCATTTTAAGAGGTAAAGAATGTTGTTACTGTTTTAACTATTTCTTCAACAAATTGCAAGTTCTTTATTTTAAAATTAGATTGTTCATCTTTTTCTTATTAATGTAGTAGTTCCTTATAAATACAGACCATTGGGATCCCTGGGTGGCGCAGCGGTTTGGCGCCTGCCTTTGGCCCAGGGCGCGATCCTGGAGACCCGGGATCGAATCCCACATCGGGCTCCCGGTGCATGGAGCCTGCTTCTCCCTCTGCCTGTGTCTCTGCCTCTCTCTCTTTCTCTCTGTATGACTATCATTAAAAAAAAAAAAAAAAAAAAGAAGAAATTCTTGTGGGACAACTGGGTGGCTCAGCGGTTGAAGTTGAGCGTCAACGCCCCAGATGGAGTCCCATATTGGGCTCCTTGCAGGGAGCCTGCTTCCCCCTCTGCCTGTGTCTCCACCATTCTCTGTGTGTGTCTCTCATGAATAAATAAATAATATCTTTAAAAAATAAATAAATAAATAAATACAGACCATCATGTTTCATAGTTTCACATCTATTTCAAGTATTTTCCCCCTTTCTTGTTTTTTAATCTGTGTTTACACAGGTTCTTGTTAAAACAACAAGGTTGTTTTAAAAAAAAAATGGGGAGGAGGCTCTGTGTGTAAGTTTTATGCTTTTACATGATCTTTTCTTTTTTAGTTTTTGGTATTATGCTTACAAATATCTTTCCTTTTCTAAGACATAAAAATATTTTCAATATTTGTATCTAGTACAAGTTTATTGCATTTTTTATATTTAGAATTTATTTTGGGGGTGGTGCAGTCCCAAAAATTGGTATGAATTATGGAAATAAAGTTTTTTTTCAAGATGCTAATTGTTCTAGTACTGCTTATAAATGATTCACCTATTCCCTAGAGAGCCATAGAAGTTATTCTAGTAAGTTCTAACTAATCCTAATTACTTAGGACAAACTTGATTTAAGTAACTAAAAGTGAGGGTCCACTTCTTGATGGCTAAAAGCCAGTGTAATTTTTCACAGCATCAGAAGCCTGAAGAAACAGAAGAGTGTGTGACAAGGTGTCACAAAATGCGAGAGAGAAAGGTTGCCATGTTAGTGTTTGGCACTCACTTCCTAGTTCCTCTCTTAAGCAACACAGAGAAAAACACATGTTAGTTCAATTTGTTTAAAATGAACTTACCTTCTCTCGCAGCTCATCGACACTACTGCTTTCCAACACAACCTCCTGGAAGGGATCCAGTTTCATCTCTGAAGGTCTCCACCGTCTTGACAGAACAGCCAGCTGGGACATGGATTTCATCTTCTCCACCCCTAGGAAGATACAAGATTAGGTCATCTTTCTCTTTTCTCTAGAGGTTCATAATTTGACTTTTTTTGTACTACCTGACTGAACAAAAAGATTTACTTCAAGTTTTATGCTTAGATAGGGGACATAAAAGAACCCAATTATCCCAAGGAGTTTTTGAGAATAAAATATTTCCTCTCTTCCCTCCAGTCTCTGAAGAGTAATTCATTACTGTTTTGCAAGCTCTCCTTCCACCAGGACTCCTAATTCTCTTCCATCCTGAGTCCCACTGGACATTGCTCTACCAACTACTCTCTTCTCTGGATTGCCAATCTTTACTTCGTGTTGGCTACTACCCCCACAATCTAACATGATCAAATCATCTTCACTTTAATCTTTTTTCACTCAGGCTATCATTAGTTAACCCCTCTCTTCATTTACTCAAAGCTTACTGTTCTCCAAAACCCAGCTCAATTGTCACCTTTCTCTCTGGTGTACACACAAAGCACCTACTGATTTGGTCCTCAATACCTATGATTTTGGTATTACAGATTTACAGTTCTGGTTCTCTTATAGACTATGCATCTAGAGGGCAATCACTCGTTCCTACTCATTTTTTGTAGCAACAGAGATTAGCAATGGCTGACAATTCACAGGTCAATAAATGTTTCTTAATCACATAACTTATGGCTTACTCAACTATTTTGATGCTAAAATATATACTGAAATGATACTAAGGCAGGCACCTACCATCCAGTTAACATCTTGCAGCTAATCCATCTTTGCCAATACACACTCAATCCTTCCTAACAAGGGGAACTTCCATGTCCTTCATAATCTCTTCCTGACCTACCCAGACACAGTGATTATTCTCTAAGGCCCCAGATACTCAGAGAAAGAAACAATCCAGAGCACCTGCCCACCACAGCATGGTAGACAGTGTCCTACTTGATCCTGTCTCCTCCATTAACTTATTAATCATAGTTTTAACTAAAATTTAAAACAAATTGGACCCAAAATAGCTTGAAATAGGTGAGGTATCAGTATTATTGAACCTTCTGAAAACTATCATAATCTTATATTTTAATTTCTATGGGGAAAAAAAGTTAAATTAAAATCTTTCTAGGCAATAGCAGTCACAAAAGAACACAGAATAGTTGTTTCCTTGATATGATCTCCCCACAGCCAATCTTTCTTCCATTTCCTCCTCCAAAAAATCCAATACTTGAAGTGTTCCAATGTTGAACATTAACACCAGGAGGTTTGACAAACACAAGTCCTCGACTAGGTTACTGTTACAGGTTGAACTGTGTCAGAGACATTTAAAATCCTATACCCTAGTACCTCAGAATATGACCTGCTTTGGAAATAGGGTTGTTACAGTGGTAATCAAGTTAAAATGAGATTATTAGGGTGGGCCCTAATCCAATATGACCGGTGTCCTTATGATATGGGGAAATCTGGAAACAGACACAAGCCCATAGGGAGAACATCATGTGCAGATCAAAGCAGAGATCAGGACGATGCATTTACAAGCCAACAAATGCCAAAGCCTTGCCAACCAACCACTAGAAGCTAAGAGAGGAGCATGGAACAAATCTTCCCTCACAGTTCTCAGAAGGAACCAACCCTGCTGACACCTTGATCTCAGACTTCCAGCTTCTAAAACCATGAAACAATAAATTTCTATTGTTTAAACCATCTAGTTTGTGGTACTTTGCTATGGCAGCTTAGGAAACTAATACAGCTACTGTTCTCAAAATCTCTGATCAATTATCAATACTACACCCTCTAACAAAATAAGCCATAATGAAGAAAGAAATTAAATAACAGGGTGCTTGGCTGGCTCAGTCGGTTAAGTGTCTGCCTTAGGCACAGGTCATGATCCTGGAGTATGGGGTTCAAGTCTGGCTCCCTGCTCAGCCAGGAGAGGGCTTCTTCCTCTGCCCCTCCCCCACTTGTGCTCTCGCACTCTCAAACAAATTCTTAAAAGAAAAAAAAGGAAACTAACAAACCCAGGTAAGAAAATGTTGGCAGAATTTTCTGTGAAAAGTACTAAAAATGCAACTTTGAAACTGGAACTTCCGGTAAGGAAAAATTAATATTCTCACAATTAGAGAAAATAAATATTTACTTTTATTTTTTTTTAAAGATTTTATTTATTTATTCATGAGAGATACAGAGAGAAAGAAGCAGAGATATAGGCAGAGGGAGAAGCAGGCTCCATGCAGGGAGCCTGATGTGGGACTTGATCCCGGGACTCCAGGATCACGCTCTGGGCCAAAGGCAGGTGCTAAATCACTGAGTCACCCATGGATCCCTGAGAAAATAAATATTTAAAAGGCAAATGGAACCCAGACTAAAGATAAAGAAAACCTGGTATTTGATAAAAACTACAGGCTTCTATTAGAGCATTTCTAACTGATATTTCCCCCACAAAAATACGGATAATACCATCAAGAACTTCAAGGAAAACCTCCCAGTTGCTGGAAATATTAATATCTTCTTCATAAATATGATAATCCAAAAAGACAGTGCCAGGATTCTTCCATGTTTTTTTCCTTAGACGAAATCTACGAACATGATAAGACATTTTAAACTACTGTATTTTGAGATTCTTAACCTAAAAAAATGACATGAATCTGACATTAAGGAAAAATGAACTATGTTTAAATACAATAGTATTTATTCACTAAAATTTGGGGAAAATATAATAAGATACTCCTTAAATGTCAAATTTAGTATGCCAGAGGAAGTCCAAACAAATTCTAATAGTTTTGCTTAGTTCTATTAAAAATACTGAATAGTTCAGAAATTTTTAATTCTAGTTTTAGAAAATTATACCACTCCATCCACACCAACTGACCACACACAGTCTTCCTTCCAATTGCTGAGGACACTAATTTTACTTTACCTGTCAATACTGAGCTCTAAACCACACTGCTCCCTGAGTTGAGGAATTAATTCCTCTTTTGATTGCCGTACAGTCATTCCTTTAGCAAACACAGCATCTAGCAGAAACTTGCATGGCTAGGAATATAATCATCAGAGAACTGAATTACACATTCAAATAGGGATATATGAGATATCTTATTTGCACTTTATAGTGTAACAATTACAGGCCTGAGTTTAGGAGTCTATCTTCCTAGGTTCAAATCTTGGCTCCACTTCTTACTAACTCTGCTATCTTGGTCAAGTTTACTCAACATTTCTGTGCCTCCTTTTTTTTCATCTGTAAACTGGGGACAATGTCTTCCTCACAGAGTCATTGGGAAGATTAAATTATGCATTCATATTTCTCTTCTCAAAACAAAATGATCACAATTTTGAAAGTAAAAAGAATCACCTTTATGGACTAAATGAGGGAAATGCAAACTAATTCTCCAAACACATTTATTCATTGTCTCAGAAGGGACACTATCTCTGCAAACCCCAAACTCAAAAGAAACATCCACATATGAGAGATATGACAGGTGCTCAATAAAATATGTTGCCCTTTCTGCATTTTCAGTTACTTGTAGCCAACTGGGGTCCAGAAGCAAAAGATCCTGCTTCTCACAAATCGTTAGAAGGCTCATAATAGCCCAATGCTACACTGTAATAGTCACAGTGCCTACATCATTCACCTCACTGTATCTCATCATACAGGCATTTTATCAAGTCACATCATCACAAGGGTAAATATAGCACAGCAAGATACTTTAAAAAGATATTTTGAGAGACCACATTCACAAAACTTTTATTACAGTATATTGTTGTAACTCTTCTATTTAATTATTGGTATCTGTTAATCTCTTATCATGCCTAACTTCTAACTTAAACTTTATCAAGGTTGGCATGTCTTGGTAAAAGCACAGTATACGTAGGGTGTGGTAGTATCCAGTTTCAGGCATCCACTGGGCAGGGGAGATCTTGGAACACATATCCTCTGGATAAGAGGAGTGGGGCCACTATTATATTTGCTATTTGGTTTTCATACTTGTCTAGGTACTCAATAAGATGTTATAAACATCCTGAAAACAAGGACTTTGCCTTTTTCTGGGTATTTGCCATAGCTTGGCATATACTGTATGACCTTGGGCAAATGACATAATTTCTTTGTGCCTCAGTTTATCTATAAAATGGGAATAATAAATAGTACTCATGTCATAGCTAACAGACAAGGGTTAAAGGAGTTAAATTCTGCAAGCATAAGGTAAATGCTAATAGGTAAATGCTTGCTAAATACAAAATGACTCTCTGAACACAAAAGGTTCTGTATAAGGACTCTACAGATTAACTGCTATCCTAACTATAGGATAGTGCTAACTGCTATAGTACTACATGATCATATCTAGAAAACAAGTACAAACAATTCCCCCTTTAAAAGCAGGATATTTTTGCTTCACTCCAGCATTTATAATAACACTTTAATGCAGAAGGATGGCAAAAAAATGTTGAGGGCCACTTCACCTGCTGCCTGTTTTTGGTAAGTAAAATTTTATCAGGACATAGCTAACCCCACTGGTTTATGTATTGTTTATGTCTGCTTTTGTGTTACAGTGGCAGAGATGAGTAGTTTCAACAGAGGCAGTATGGCCTGTACAACTAAAGTATTTTCTGGAAATAATGTGCTGATCTCTGCTTTAAAGAGATAAAAAGAAATGACTAGTAATAAAATCTCTGTACTATTATGTTTTTATTAACTACCAAAAGTGACTTTACAATGCTCTGAAGGGTATTCCTTACCTCTTGTTCATTGACCAGAAGCTGGTACACTTTAACTCTGTATTCTCCTTTTTTAAGTGCTCTCCCCAGTCTAATTGTAATCTATAAATTAAAACATTTTTTTAGATGCATTATGTCAGCAGAATAAACAACCCATTCTCCCCACACTGTTTAGTTTGGTCTTCAAAAATTCTCTAGATTATGGACTTTTGAGAACAGGTATATTTTTTACCTCTGATTCCCAGCACCTAGAATAGTAACTGACACACAGTTAACATTTAACAAATGTTTGTTAGATGAATGAAAAACAACAACAAAAACAACCACTAAACATAAAAATAAAATGACCCTCTTAGGGTTATGTATTTCACCTTACTTGGAAAACAGGGCAAGATGTTCTCAAATCTATCATTTAAAACAGATTCTAATTATTCAAAATTATTTTAATCAACCTTATTGTCATCTGAAAATGATGAAAGTGTCTCATTCAGTCGGACGCTCTCAAACTCTTGATTGCTGGCATACACTCGAAAGACCTTGAAGTGAGAGGACAAAACTCCAACAAAGGGCTCTAAATGTTGTTTGAAAGCGGCCAGAGTAATTCTTTTATCAACATGCACCATCAACCCTAAGTACAAAAAAACCAAAACAAAACAGAAACAAAAATGTAAAAGAAACCTCTGAGAATATAAACAGATTATATGCTTTTTTATTATACTGTAAGCAGAAAATAAAGTACCCCCTTCAATTATTTGACTTTTAGCTAATATACACAACATTGAATGGACAAAAAACATGGACACTGAGCATATGATAGATAAAATCCAACAGCTTCAAATGTTCAGAGACATTTAAGTGCTTATTTATTTATTTAGGCTGCTGATTCCAAACCAAACTTCCAGGAATTCGTTTCAACTGCATAGATTTCTAGTTCTACACAGTAATAATGTAGGCCCTGGCTGGGCTCCAACCCTGTCTCTTCTCCTTCCCAACTAGCTATGTGACATGGAGCAAGCCCCCAGCTTTTGTACATCCACTTCTTCATTTAAACAATGGTACTGCAGTGAGAATTCAATGAGGTAATATGTTTATCATGCTCTTAGCACCGTGCCAGGTATCTAGTAAGTGCCTCAGAAATTGTTAGTAAATCTAGTTCTGGGATTTCTACTAGAATAAAAATGTCAAGACTAGTATACGAAGAGGTCTTTTATTACATGGTTGGACTGTAATAGGAAGAGTAAATGATCACAAACTCCCACCTCTTCAAGCTTCCATATAAGCTCTCCTGGTATTGTATTAGGATTATTTTTGGCAAGCTTTTTTCTTCTAATACTTATCTTTCGTCCTAAGCCACTCATAAACATACTTCTGGAATATTTCTATATACTCTGGTCTTTATATTCTATCTAGTAAAGAGCAACAACTTCACTCATTTTTCTCTTTCTCTTACAATAGGCCGTGCAGAATACACAAGCTGCCATGCTGCTGTGGGTCCATAGTTCCTCTGCAGCCATAAGCTGTAAGGCTCTCTCTAGGGTAGGCTTTGGTTTTCTGTGAAATTCACATCTAAAACATGCCTGGCTTATGTTCTCAGGTCATCCCAGCTTTCGGGTTGATGAATTTTTGAGTGGACTTTTTCAAATAAATTAATGTTCATTTACTGTTTTTCTGGTTTTAAGATTCAGATCCGCTACAGAAAAGGTGACAAGTATGAGTTAGAATATAAACGTGATGAATTTTATTATATATGTTTTAGGCAGCATTTCATTTCTTTAAAATGTCCATTTCTAAACTTTAAGGAGTGGCCCCTAAATGTTAATGCAGCTTTTGGCAAATAAGCCTCTATTTATACCACCTAGCAGGTTCCTGAGAGAAGAATATAAGGAAAAATTACTTGATTAAAAATAATAAGTCAATGGCTGGATTTAGCTTTACCACTTTTGCCTGATAAATGGCTGTCACTATGCCATCCAATGTCTCTGAGCCAGTTTTTTCATGGGATCATTACACAAGTCTCGCTGATTGCTGCTGACAAATGTAGCAAATTCTAAATCATTACTCAAATAATATGCTATTATTGCCATTTTGATTTCTGTGATAACTTGTAGTAATGTATCACGGGAAGACACAAGTGTTTGATGTGGTCCAATATGGTGATTAGGACCAAGTGGTATTGCAGTGAAATGGCCTGGCCTGAATGAATTCCTGGCTCCTCCTTGTACATTAGATTTGGGATTCTGATCTGTACTTCAATTGCCTCTCGTATAGTGGAGACAGGAGTATTTATAACCTCATGTATTTTGGGGTCAGTATAAGTAAAATGCTTAACACAGCCCTGGCCAAAATTGTTGGCTTAACTGATTGGCTATAATTATAATTTAGAGATTACCATCATACCATTTTTCCTATTTATCTCTTCAAACTAAAGAGTTCAGTCTCTTTATGCTGCAACCTCAAAATGTCTTTAAGGTTTTTCCTTTTCTTTCCTTTCTTTGATGTATTTCTTGAACAAGGTGGTAACCTCACTTGTACAAAGGATTTCCAGGGCAAATGCACTGCCATTTTTATTACCATGACCTCCTTGTTTACACCTGAATGCCTTCAGACTGCAACTAGGTCACAGTAGAATAGCATTTTCAGAGAAAGTCTGTAATTACTCCTTTAAACAGTTTCTGGATTGTAACAGATAGCTTAAAGACCACCTCTTTGGGGAGCCTGGGTAGCTCCACTGGTTAAGTATCTGCCTTTGGCTCAGGTCATGATCCCACAGTCTTGAGCCCTGAGTCAGGCTCTTTGCTCAGTGGGGAGCCTGCTTCTCCCTCTTCCTCCCCCCCCAACCCTCTGCAACCCCCCCCCCCTTGTGCTCTCTCACATACTCTCTTCCTTAAATACATAAACTCTAAAAACAAAAAAAACCCCACCTCTTTAAGTGTATTTTAGTTGTTACCTAAATTAATTGCTTATACTGTACACAGAATGTCATTCTGTAGGTATCAAATTCTTTGTCTACTATACTTTGCCATTTCAACCCTCTGAAGAATCTGTATTATATTATTCACGTTACCCAGGCATCTACTTTCAGATCATTGAGGAACTGTGATGAACTGTTCCTTTCTTAGTACAGACTCCTGAAACACCTGGTTGCTGGCTATCATCCCTACTGCTCTCCCTCTAAACCAGTTTCCATGGTTTTCATTTTTTCTTTTCAAACAGCATCTGAAAGCTGAAGTAAACTGTAGTAAATGGGTTCTCTTGATCATGTTTACTATTTCAATTAACGCTAGTGAGTTAGTCCACTATGAATTTCCAGAAAAGTGGAATAAGACTCCTCAGACTACAATTCTAAGTATTCTTGTTAAATTCCTAAGGTTGAGACTCTCATGCAGTCAAATATCCAGCATACCATTATAAAATAAACCACTGGAATTTCTAACCTTTTCCTAAAGAGGAGCTGTTTCTAATTTTTCCAATGCCCTTGAAAAGTTGAGGATGGTAAGAAAGCAGAGTAGCTACTAGCTATTTCTCCTTTACTAGGATGTGAGGCAAGTAGGCGACAATGGTAGCAGTTATGAGGTGGAGGAATGCATACCAGGCTTACAATCAGAATACAGGAGCTTGATCCCAGCAGTGTGACCGACTAGCTGTGTGACCTCTGACAAATTAGTGAGTGTGAGCCAGTTTCTTCATCAGTGATAAGTGTCTAACATCAATTTCACACAGTTATTGAGAACTACATGAAATAAAATTAATGAGCCTTATGAAGTAAAAGCTACATAGGAAGTTAAAGCATTATTATAGAGTTTCTGCTCCACTGTGGCTCACTAATTCATTATTTTCCCACTTGAGTTTCTGGAAGATATTTATGTATGGGTGTCACATAGTTTCAGTGTTATTTGGAACTAATCAGTTAAACACAAATTTATGTATTTTCACAACTGATTTCATAATTTCTACCACTTCCTTTTAAAAGACTAAATTTTGGGACTATAAGCATCATAGCACTTAACTTTTATACTGGTTGTGTGCCTTCACTACCAGATGAAACATAAGGCTGAATCTCTGTCATCTCTACTTCTAAAATCTACATAGGGCCTGGCATATTGAATGGATCCAGGAAAAATTAATTGGGTGGGTGAATGAACAGATGGATAAAGAGTGGGACTCCCTTCCCATTGTTACAAAGGTAATGGAGCAAAGGCATTCAATTCAAAGACTTAAATTCTAGTAATGGTTCTTCTACTTACTAGCTACACATGTACTTTTGGGCAAGTCATTCATCCTCTATGAACTTCAGTTTTCTTATCAGTCAAATGGGGATATCAATGTTTGCTTTAAAAATTTCAGAGAAGCTTCAAGTAAGATCAAACAACTGTTTTGAAAACTAAAATATAAAAATATAAGGGGTAATATCAATATTTGCATTGTTAAAGATTAATGCAAAGTATTTATTTGAGCTATCCCTTGCAAACCTGAAGAAAAACTTTTTATATTGAACCTGGTTATCTTAATTCTCTGGCTGTTTTTAGTCTCATGTTTTTATAAAAGTTTAATTTTATTTATTTTAAAGTTGGTGTGTTTTTGTTGTTGTTGCTTATCCCAAAGGCCCAAATTGACAGATCTCTTCAATCTTTTTGTGATTATACAATGGAGAATTTCTAGTTTACTTTGCCTGGAGCTTATTTCAAAGTATCAACTTGTTTTTCCTACCCCCAAAGTATGAACGTTAAAAAAAAGCCCCCTTTTCTTTTTGACTTTCCCAGATACTTATGGACTATTGAAGGGATGTAGGAAGGGAGTTAGCTGAACTGTGGGATAAAGAAAGGGGATGCACAAATAAAAAATTTTTCCTGGGCAGTGAATATCAGTGACTAACAAATTTCCTGGAGTCTGATTAAAAAAAAAAAAAAAAAAAAAAAAAATTCTAGTGTCTGGTTCTTCCTTTTTTTTTGGTATATCATTTACTTTTTAAGCTATTGCTTAAGTTCATACTTAGTATTTTATCGTAATTCTTTGCCTTTAAAAAATACTTAATTCTTTTATTTTTTTCACTTATCTTTCCCAGAGCTGTGACATCGCGGTTGTCACAGGTCTGACGTGTTGCAGACATCCAAGAACACTTGCTACTACAACTGCACCGAACATGAAAGCAAAGGCAACAGAGGACCTTCTTAAAATCCAGGAAGTTATGGGTGGTCTTAGAACAAAGTACCTAACTCTTAGCTGATTCTTTTCTCAACTAAAAATTTATATAAACTGAGAAAACAACTGGTGCTGTTTCAAAGAGCCTTTTTCTTTCTAAGTACATACATTTATGTCCTTCCCCAGAACCTTCGTCTGCAGCATAGGGTTCTGCTTTGAAATACATGTACTGTATTTCTCCCCTGCTCTTGCCACTCTCATCGTATTCACTATCAGTTCCAGAGTCTTCTTCTGCTGTATCCCATGTTTCTTTTTTCCCTTCATTTGCTTTAGTTCTTCTACTACTTGTGATGCTATGAGAGTCAAGTCCATTAGCCAAAGGAATCTGAGCATTATCTGCATTGCACAAAGTGTCACTGCTATGACTGGAGCTAAGAATGTCACTGTCCACTGAACTTGTACTCCTGTCATTATTCACATCTGAGTCTGACCGTTCTTCAGACTGAAAATTTTCAGGATCAGAAGTTTGAATGTGCTGTTCAAGTTCTCTATTGTCCACTGATGTTGAAGAGTCCCTCTCATTGAGAGGTGATTCTATGTTTTCAAAGTCACTTGTCTCAGTACTTTTGCTGCTGTCCCCATTATCTCCATCTTGCTGCTGCTGTAGTGACAAGCTTTTGAGTTTTTCAGTGCTTTCTTCTAGAATAGCTTCCACAGACTTTAGGCTCCCCACAGGTCCTTTGACTCTTTCACAGTCATCATCCACATTACCAGAATCGCCCCCAGCTTTCTGGCATGCTGTCCTTTTGGAATAAGATCCTGGGGACTGTTCAGGTAACAAAACAAATAATCTGATCGTATTTGCATGACGATCCAGGAGTTTCCACAAATGGGAATCTGTAAAGGCCATCTGGTAATCCAAAGTCTCAGAACTTTCAACAAACACCTAAACAGTAAGCCAAAAAGTTACATTACATCATTAATTTTAGTGACATTCATTCTCATTCATATCATCTCATTACAAGATAGAGCATAGTAAGTTGTAAAATTTGGGATGAAAACATTTCTAAAGGGAATGTGTATTATTTTAGGAGACTAAATAAAATTAATATTATGTTCATGTCTTTTTAGCCATAAAACTGACAAGACAGTTGGGATGCACACATGCATATGCAGATTATCTTGTTTACTGAATTGCCCACTTTCAGAATGTTTCTGTATTCCATATCTTGCCCATTAGGAAAATAAGCTTAGCACAAATACAGATAGAGGAACGTGTAAAAGACATGTTGGGAATGCAATACCAAAATCCAGATTATAGGGAAAAAAAAAAATCTAATGGACAAATGACTTGATTCTAGAGCGAAAAAATGGCAAGGAAATAAACACACATAGGGAGATCTTTAGGTTAAAATAGACTTGAGCGGTATATCCTAGACTTTATTTGGATCCTATTTGAACAAAAAAATCTTATCAGAAAAAATTTTACAAGATAACCAGGGAAATGTGAATACTAACTAGAGATTGCTTGATATGAAGGCATTTCTGTTAATTTTCCAGATGTAATAATATAATTACGGTTATGTTTTTTTAAAAGTTCTCACCTTTTAGAGATATAATAAAGATTATTTATAAATAAAATATTTCATCTGGGGATGTTTTTCAAATAATCTTAGGGGGAAGTAGGTGGTTAAATATAGATCAAACGGGAATGGACTGTTCAATAAATGCTACAAATCAGGACTATTAGCTGATCATTTAAAGAAGAAATAAAGTGAGATCCCTCCCATTTTTCACCCTAGAATGCTATTAGGATAGATTAGAGATTTTAATGATATGCACACAAGCAGTGCATGAAAGTATCCAAAGAAAACAGAGGTAAGTAAAAATTACACATTGGGATTAATATGACAACACTAAATAAGGTTAAATGATATAAAAGTCTCAAGACTGCATTAAGATGAATGAGACTGGAAAAGACAATAAATAAAACATGACTAACAAGGAAAACTTTGGATGCAATTTATCCAGAGTAAACTGATGGCATTAGGAATAAACACACAGGAAAAACAATAAATGACAGAACACATAATGCTATCAAGAGATAAAACAAACAGATCAATGTGAACTTCCTTTTTCTATCAGAGATAAATAAGTAGGCAAAGGGAATAATGTTGGGCGAACTCAAAGTGACAATCCTCTCTAGAGTAGGCATATGTTTGACTTTCACCATGAGGTACTGTTTTAGGGGAGAAGTTCAAGAATGAACAAAATTCACAGAATTCATGATTCAAGAATTAAGAGGACCGGACAGTTGTGGATAGAAATAGTTAGGAAGGCTTCACCAGGAACTAATCTGGGGCTTGAAAAAAATTGGAGGATGGGGGAAGAACACTGCAGGTGGGGGTAGCTCATGAACAAGACAGAAGAACCAGCAGGACTGACTGAGAAGGATGGAAAGAAGCCTGATCTCACCTGATTACAAAAGAAGGTAATTACTGAGAGAATGGGGGAATTCAACAAGGTAAATTATAGACAAATGGTGGATAGCTCAATAGGCCAGCCTTGTAATATAAAACCTGATTTACTATTATCAGCATAGAAAATAGTAACGAAAAACTAAAAGACATACCTTGTTACTTCTAAAAAACCCTTCAGCTTTCAGGGTCTTACTCGGCACAGTGAGAAGACGCAGATCATTGTAGCAGCGTTCCAGCACTATCCGCATTGTTTCGGCAGGTAAGTGGATGGCCTGTAATGGAAGAGATTTGATTTAAAAAAAAAAAAAAAAGTCTCACAAGGATAATTCTGCTTGACATGGAAATGTGGACAATGAGACACTGCTGAGTTCTTAAAAATAGAAAGAAAATTCAGAGAAAATAATTTTTGCAGAGGTTTACAAAACTTTTAAGAATTTATGGAAAAATTTTAGTCCTACACATTAATTATGCTGTACATTAGGTAAACAAAGCATCCCTTACAAATGTATGCTCAAACTATTTTTAAGGTAATGTTTTTCACTAAAAATTCAATTCCTCTCATACTTGCACAAAGTAAATGAGGTGATCTGCTTTCAATGAAACAAAAACTGAGAGCGGATGTCAAACCAATACCCTGTTTAACTTCTTAACTTTTGATAGGTTATTCTGTATTCTGTGAACAGTTGTTAATACTTCCACTAAATCATTTTTCTTCTGTGTAAAATGGCATTAAATTAATAAGTAAAATTTAGTTATTCTAAAATTACATGTCCTTAATTTGAGGTGTCATTATAGGAATTTCACAAGAAATGAGCAGACAAAAAAAATTCACATTTTAAAAGCATGATTTGTTTTCAACACAATTACAGATAACTAATTCTTAGGCAGTCTAGTTATACCTTTTCCACTGCACTTCTTGGCAAAATATTTTGAAACTGCCTTTATTCTCTACAGATGTATTTTTCCCCAACAAATTATTATTATTTTATTAGCTTTTACAGGGAAGGGAACATCACGTGTTTCTTACGCAGTCTACCTCAGGGCTCAAACTCTAGATTAAACTGTAATATAGAGCAAGCACACTAATGTAGTCCTTTTCTGAGAAATTTAATTGTAAAATGTAACTTCAAAACGGGATCTGTCTCCTCCAATTATTACTTAGGCAGAAGAGTTAGAAGTCATTGCTTTGTTAACATAATGATATTTAAAACCCAACTTTTATATAATACTTTATAATTTTTCCCCCACAAAGCATTTATTTGTTCCATTAACACCAACCCTGTTAAAATAGGCATTAAAAAAACCCAGATGAGATAACAGACAATACTGCAGTAAGATGAATGCCTAGAAAGTGGATCAACTTCTTGGCTTGCAATTACAGAACAATTTCCACTACACGAAGGCATCTGAACCTGGGCCTCAAGAACCCTGAACAATTTTAGTTATGTTACCTACAGAGACCAGTATAATCATTTTATTTGCAGTGGACTACCTTTAGGTCAGGGGAAATTGGAATGTTTTCATCATACTTTTCCAGGTCAAAGATTCTGAATCAGTCTATGTTCTTTATCACTAAGTCACCAAATGTGGCCAATGTTTAATTCACCACCTCCCCTGTCAAATGTGCCCCTCCATATCTATTAATAGATCATTGCTTCTTCGTGGTGACCCAAGTCTGAAACTTCTCAGGTCATCTGTGCTCCTTCCTGCCTGACTCCAACCAATCACAAGTCTGGCAGATTCACCTTTTATACCATTCTAACAAGCCACACCTTCTCTCATTTTAGTCCTATGCCTTCACCCGAATTATTTCAAGAGCCTCCTCATCTACATTCCTGACTCCTCCCCTCCCTCTATCCATTTGAAATACTAGCCTAGTGTCACTAGACAACCATTCTACAGTAGAATTCTCATCATACCACCGCTGTACTTTTAGGAAAACAACCTACTTCCTATTGCCTACGTCAAATAGAGCACATCCTTTTGTGTCTACCACTTAAAGACTCTCTGTGAAATAAACTACCTTCTACTTCTAGGCATGTACTTGACAGAGATCTAGCCAAACCCATATGCCATTGCTATGTGCACTTACCTCACACTTCCTGACCTCCATACTTTTGTCAATTGATGTCTTCCCCTTGAAGAGTCCTTCTAACTATACTTGCCTCCTGCTAGTAGATATTAATTCCTATACCTTACTCGAACTATCACATAATGCTTTATACAGAGAAGCCACTAAAAAATATTCACTGACCAATTTTAAAACTTACCTTTGAAATAAGTTGTTTGAACTCCGTGACTGTTTGATTTAAGTAAGCACGAACAGTGACAGGAGCTGCTACAGATTCTGCCTTAAGATCAACAACATGAACTTTCACCATCACTTCTGTCACATTTGAAAAACAGAAAAACATAACTGGAGGTTATTTTTAAAACATATTTCACATGAGCACTGCATTTTTAATGTGTTTCCAATAAATGGCAAAGAATGTTTTTCTAATCACCAAGATGATAAACACACAATGTTATACATGTAATAATAAAAGTTAAAACTTCTCTTTCATAGTTTATCATATTACAAACATCTAAAAAAAGAAATAGAAATGAAGCTAATGGAAAGGTTCTCCTATATCTCTTTAAAACAACAGTCAAAACATGATTTTTTAAAAGTATATACTTTGTTTCTTTGTAAAACATAACACAGTCAAATTTATCGAGCATTATTAAAAACACCCAAAGTTCCAAAATACAGACCCAAACCACAACACTAAATAAATGTAACTAGAGAACATAAAACAAATTCTAAAGGGGACATAGCAGCCTACCTGCTTTTGAACAACTTTCATTATACCACTCCAGATCTTGTTCATACTCAAAAACTTCCTCTCCTCAAAATAATACTCTCTACATCCTACAGAAAATTCTACAGAAAAACTGCTTTGGTTTACATGGTTTGTTTTTTTCACTTAAATTCATTTTACAATTTAATCCTATATTCTCCCTCTTCTGTTTTCAGATTGTAGATAACTGAACTTTCAGTAACTAGGAAAGCAAACGATCTTCAAACACTACATTGGCTTAAATGTTTTAATTTCTTTTATGAAGTATACATAAATCCTCAGTTTTTCCCTAAGTTGCTAATTGAAATCAGACAAAATATTCTGCTAAAATTAATTATTTATAAATAAAGAATACTTTATCAATCCATATTTGGATAGTAAAATCCTAATTTTACAATCCATACTCACATGGAGAGTTCTTGTTAAAAAGTGGTTTTATTCCTGACCTGTGTTACACTTGTAATCATAATTTTTGTTACCTAGTCCAAAAATCACCTGCAAGCAAATGCTCCAAAGGAACTCTTTATAAACAGAGCAGAGGGCAGCCCTGGTGGCCCAGTGGTTTAGCACCACCTTCAGCCCAGGGCGTGATCCTGGAGACCTGGGATCGAGTCCCACGTTAGGCTCCCTGGGTGGAGCCTGCTTCTCCCTCTGCCTGTGTCTGTGCCTCTCTCGCTTTGTGTCTCTCATGAATGAATAAATATTTTTAAAAAAATAAATAGAGCAGAGTCTGACTGATGAAGCCCTTTAGAGAATATGGTACTTAATCTACTTAGAAAAGAGGAGCCCTGATTAGAGAGAGAGAGAGAGGGAGAGAGAGAGAGAGAGAGAGGAGAGATATGTAGGATCGATCCAAAGAGGAACAGAATTTGAAAGAGTAGAAGGTTTTATAAGTTCAAATTTTAGGAATAAAAGTAGAGAATATAAGTCTGAATTCTGATTAACAATCAATGCAAGGGATTTAGGGTCACAACAACAATAGTAAGAATTCTCTAAACGTTTTGATTGTCTTCTATTTGTTACAGTTTACATATAGTGATTATTAGAAGACTTTGGACATGTAACTGTCTTTAGGGACTACTCCTGGTACAGCTAGGGGTGTGGTCATTTGCTTTTAAGATCAGTCTCAAGCAAAGAAAAAAACACCCAAGATATTGAGGAATGTACTAGATTTTAATGAAAACAAAACAAAAAGCTGAAGTCCCTGGAGAGTATGGAGAAAAATAAAAAGTGTTGGCAGTGATGGCTTATGAAACCACCTCTTCAAGGAGGCCCTGAAAAATAGACTCTACTTCTGAAACTTTATGGGAATATGCTTTTCTTGGACCAGGGTCTCTCCTATAAATAGAGAGGGTTGAGAAACAGGAGGAGAGAAGGGAGTACTAAAAGAGAAAAATCCCACTGAAAACTATAAGCTTGAAAAAAAAAAACCCTATTTTAAAAAAATTTGTGCATAGCTCTTTGAAAGTAATCTAGAACCTCATTGCAAGCTTGTTGCTCACTACTTCCTAACCTATTAAAATTATTCTGCATTTTAAGAACATATAAAATTTAAAATTAAACTCATTTTTAGTAGCAAAAAACCTTCTCATGCAAATTTTAAGTTTAGTACAACTTAAAAATACCATAAAATTCTTTACCTCCAGGTTTATAAGACTGGAAAACCTGATCAGGCTTTCTCGTCTCCAGTAGCAGATCAAACATATATGTTGACTTGACTCCTCCTAGTAGAAGTCCCATTGGTGTATCTTCTTCTCCTTCATATGATCGTTCAAGGTAATCATGAAACTCATCATATTTAACAAGGCGACAGCAATCCATGGGTATGACCTCTTCTAAATCCATCATCTAAAAGGAAACAATGCCCAAGAAACAAGAAAAAAATATATACAGTATTTTAGTCTGATGTTTAACTGCACTACCAATAGCTCCTAACAAAATTCATATATTTATGATTTGCATCAAGCCAAAGACATCAAAGTTAAAGGCACAATGCCAATGCTATTTTTAAATAATCATCATTTCATTATCCCCCAAATCATACAATTTATGCATCAACAAATTTTAAAGACATCTGGTTTTAAAGAAAGTTAACATTCTAAACTTTAGATAGACTAAAAATCTATGTGTTATAAGCTACTGCTCTATAATCGCTAAACTGAAACACGGGAGAATCATCAGTGAGAATATGAGGCTTCTGTTTAACCCAACCTGGAGAAGAACTGGCAGCTCACATGTTTGGGTTTAACCATTCTGCTAAGCGCAGGGGAACAGCATGCCTTGGAGAGCCACCACAGAGGCCACAATTTTGGTGTCTCCCATGTACCACTCTTCAACTCCCTTTCCATATGAGCCTCCAGAGTCCCTATGGTTCAGGGCACAGGAATTTCATCAATTTCTCCCTAGCTCACATCACTGGTAGATGACATACTATGGATGCAACATCTCTTAAGTGAAAAATAAATGGCCTGGAGACACATGGGACTACTTCAAAGTATTTTATACTTATTTATGGTCTGTGATTATGATTTTTAAGAAAAACAGTAAGCGGGATCCCTGGGTGGCGCAGCGGTTTGGCGCCTGGGCCTTTGGCCCAGGGCGCAATCCTGGAGACCCAGGATCGAATCCCACATCAGGCTCCCGGTGCATGGAGCCTGCTTCTCCCTCTGCCTATGTCTCTGCCTCTCTCTCTCTCTCTCTGTATGACTATCATAAATAAATAATAAAAAAAAAAAAGAAAAAGAAAAAGAAAAACAGTAAGCCTTGCGGTGTGTCCCCACTGACACATTCACCCTCACCCTCAATTCTCCCCAAAGATAGAGATCTCTTTCTGGTACATAAGACTGACTTATTTCTCTCTTCCATTTGACTATTTATGAACTTTTACTTCTTATTTTTAAGACATTTTTTTCCTTCCTGGATTAAAAACCGCTGGAATACATAAACTACGGTTACTGCTATCACTAATTGTAAAACAGTTTAATTAAGATGTTTTCTCCATTTTAGTCTCATTTGGCTTCACTATTGTTTTGCAAAGATGATACTTAGAGTCCATCACTGTGTTTAAAGGATTTTTACTTTTAATGAGGTAAATCCAGAACCATCCATCCATTTTACTATTTGGTCATTCATTTACTCATCCACATACCCATCCAAATTCTGAGTCTTCTGCATACCAGGTAAAGTACTGGAAATGCGACTGTGAGCCAAACCAAAACACTCTTTGCCATTGTAATCACTTATAGTTTAGTAAGGAACAGTGGCATTAATTAGAATAGTTATACAATCAAATATGAATCACACTTTGAGAAACAATGTCAGCTATCTTGTGTACTACTTTTAGTTCTCTCATTGGTTCTATACATAAATTACAAATGAAATGATGTAGTATGCCATTTTTTCCCTAACTAATTACTTTAATTTCAGTTCAGTGATGTTAATATTTATATGGAATGGGCAAAAGATATTTTTGTCAAGTATTACAGATGACATTTAGAACAAGCTGATTAAAGAATGCTTCCTTTTCTAAATGCCTTTCAAAACCCCACTAATAATTTCCCATTATTCTTAGAATAAATTGCAAACTTCTACTCATACAAAGTCTCTAATTTGATTTTATGCTATTCTATTCTCAGTCAAGCCACTCTGAATATACTGTTCCCTTTTTCAGTTTTATGCCAGCCAAGCCCTCACTGCAGTTTTTACACATGCTGTCATCTCTATTAAAATACTCTTCCCTAACTCTTTGCATAGCTGCTTCCTTCTCCTGGTTAATGTATCAGAAGAAATAATCTGAATATATTACTGATTTACTTTATAGCATCTAAACCATAACATATTTGCAAATTGTGGGGAGGCTCTCAATACATATCTGCTAAATTAATGAAAGGAACAAAAGAATTTTTGTTTCTAACTCTAATTCTTGTTCTACAAAACTGAACTGGCTTTCAGAGTAATGAATTCCTCAAACGCATCTGTTCTATGTTCTATAGGAGAGGTATGAACTACACACTTGAGACAGATTCTGTAAATGGGCTATGAACATAACTGCAAGTGCTTGTATTGCTACTAAATAATAATAATTTTGGAAAAAATGTTAATACTGTTATCTGAGATATCGATATTATAAACAGTACAATTAGACATACCTTATAAGCCATTTCTACTGCCTCTTTTAATGTCTTATCCTTATGAACCTCCAATTTATTTTCCATCATTACTTGTTTCACAGGATGCAAACAGAATAACTTTATCTGGAAAATGTAAAATATCATCATCACCTCAGCAGGTCATCAATCAAAACATAATTCTTTTGTAGACAGCATTTTTATCCTAATAGTCAAAATACAGCAATATTTTAAAGATTTATTTATTTTAGACAGAGTGAGTAAGTGAAAGAGAGTGGGCAGGGGGAGGGGCAGAGGGAGAGCAATCTCCAGCAGACTCCCAGTCGATGTAGAGCCCAACAGGGGGCTCAATCTCATAACCCTGAGATCACAACCTAAGCCAAAATTAAGAGTCTGTTGCTTAACTGACCAACCCACCCAGAACCCCCAAATATTGTAATTTTTAAAAAACATAATTGAGATCATTCTCTCCTGTGTCTATTTTTCTCAGTAATTGATAGTGATTATGTCTCATTAAAAAAAGAATTAAAAAACATTAATTTTAACAACTGTACGTTTCTTGGTAAGCACATATCACAACTTAAATAATCATTCTCCTACTCACATATAGTTAGGTGTTTCAAATTTTTCTCTACTTTGGAAAGTATTGTGATGAATGTCCTTGTGGTCAAAGTTTGTATAGCATGTGTGGTTATCTCATTAGGTATTTCCTTAAGAAAATTATATAAGAATATATGAATTTGCTTAAGGCTCTTGATAAATTTTACTCAATTTCTATGCAGTAAGGTTTTTACCAGTTTATTATTCTTGTGGCAGAATGTGATGTTCATATCATTGTAACCTTACCAGCACTGAGTATTATCACTACATGTTAGCGTTTATGAACATATAAAACAAAACCATAAGTTACCTCAGTAATATAGTTGGTTACATTGCTTAATGATCATGATAGCATAACTGTCTACAGAATCTCTCAATGAATTTGTTATGAGAATTGCAATCAAGCAAAATTCAATAGCACTTTTTAATTCAAAGTAAAATTATGAAATCTAACCTTGCATGTATTGCGTTCAATTTCTCGTTGCCTTTTTTCTTGTTCTTCCAATTCTCTCTCTCTCTGCACCAAGTTTTTAATATGTTCTGGATATTCATCTACTTCTAGAAATTCTATTGTAATAAAAACAGGGTAAGACAGAGTCACTGAAAATTGATCTTCCTTTACTTAATTTTGTTCTACTATGTTTCCATAGTATATACTTCTATAACTGCTCTCATCAAAATATATCTCAGTTCCATCAATCTCTCAACTTGGAACATCAGCTTCTTCCAGACAGGGGTACAGAGGTAGTTGATAATGACATAAGGTTAGGTCTCATATTTTAAAAAGCCATATATTTAATCCATAGTATCTCTTGGCTCCAGGACAACTGTAACATGTAGATTAAGACTTTTAGATTGAAAAAGGCTCCCTGAAACTTGGAAATAAAATCATTTCTAATTTCAAATTGTGCTATCACCATGAAACCATGTGACCCTGGGCAAGTTTACTTGTCCAGACCGCAGTTTCTTCAGCTTATTAGCACCTTCAGCACCTATCCCACAGAGTAATTACCTGGAATATAATAAAATGCAATAAATATTGTTGCTGCTGCTACTATTACAAATGCTATTTGCTTATTATTACTCACTAATACACTCCTCTTTGTTCTCAAAGCAATCTTTTAGCTACCTTCTATCCACAAAATTTTATGTAACTCAAAGCATTAAAAGCGACAATATGAGATTATGACACTATTTAATAAAGCCGATGATTACCAGGCATTAAATAGGGATAACAACACATATGTATGTATGTATACATATATATATATAACATATGCATATATATAACATATATGTTATATATACATATGCATGTTATATATACATATATGTATATATATAAATATATATTATATATATATATATATAAATCACATCCCTGTGGAAGGTAAAAATCCACTATTTCTAGAAATGAGCTCTAGGTGTGGTAAAAATACTCCAAATCATACACCGCGCGCCCTCTGGTGCTTCATCACAAAACTACAGTTTAAGGGGAGTAATCAAGGAAAGCTATGTTACTGACCTAATGAAGGGAAACCTGTGGAATGCTGGGTGCTACAGAGGACACACAAGCTACAATCCTGGCTCTACCTCCAAGGAAGCTATGACTTTGGACAAGTTTATCCGTGGAGTATTATTATTTTATCTGTAAAGTCAGAATGACTACTCTGAAATCTGTTTTGAAATGACTTCTTGTTATAATTTCCTTTTTCACAACCCCATTCATTTTATAGTAAATTATTAAACAGTCACTATATGACAGACTCCGGACTCTGAATTATCACTAGTGAAAAGATAAATTAAGTCCTAAGCCTTGACCAACTAAATTTAAAATATAATGAGTTTACAAAAATGTAAACAAAAACATCGCACTACCTAAAATAAATTTTACAGTATGGTAGTTGCTAAACAAGGGAAATATGTTGAAATTAAGGACAATGATTATAACAATTGTGAAAAAAATGTGAGTTAACCTACCATTTGTGTATATATCTATAGGTACACTCACACATCCGTACTTATTTGCAATACTACTTCAGTCAGAAGTTGGCATTAAGAAAAAAGGGGAACTGCAATTTTTTTAATTAAAAATAAAAAAGGAGAAAAAAAGAAAACCTGCATGCTGTGTATACAGGAATTAAAGTACCCCAAAAACTTATAATTAAAAAAAAAGCAATAATAGCTAATTTTGAGTTTTTACTATGTACCAGGTGTGACAAAAATATTGTTATCTCATTTAACTTTTCATTACAATCCTATAAAATACTGTAATCCCATTTTACAGATGTGGAAATTAAGATTTAGAAAAATTAAATAACTAGCTCTACGCCATCTAGATGGCAAATTATGACTGTTACACAGGTCTAGGGGTTATCACTGAATATACTCTTACTGTAAATAAATATCTAATTTTTTAATGTAGAGTTTTGTCTCTTAGTGTATTAAAAAACATTTCAACTTTTTTCCAAGTGTTTTTGCCACTTGGTATTATCTCATGACAGTCTTTATTTTTAGTTTTTTTTTTTAGATTTTATTTATCTATTCATGAGAGACACACAGAGAGAGGCAGAGACATAGAGAAAGAAGCAGGTTCCCTGGGGGGACTCAATTGTCAGACCCGGGACTAAGGCGGACACTCAACTGTTGAGCCCCCAGGGGTCCCTCATGACAGTCTTTATAATTAATTTTTCTGGGCATAAAAAAACTTAATCGTCCTATCATTGAAAAGTAGTTATCAGGGATCCCTGGGTGGCTCAGCGGTTTAGTGCCTGCCTTTGGCCCAGGGCATGATCCAGGAGTCTCGGGATCGAGTCCTGCATTGGGCTCCTAGCATGGAGCCTGCTTTTCCCTCTGCCTGTGTCTCTGCCTCTCTATCATGAACAAATAAAAATAAAAAAATAAAAATAAAAGTAGTTATCTAGGTTTGCAAAACTTGCAAGGAGAAATTAGTACAGATTAAAATCAAATAACTGCATATTGACATACTTGCATTTCGTGCTGGATCCTTCAGTCTATATATCAGCATATATGCATTTGTGGAGCTAGTAGAAATATAAAAAAATTAATGTCAACAAAATGGAGATGTAAAGCTTCCATTTCCTAGCACCAATAGATTTTTTAAATAATTTTTTGTTATTTCAAACAACTAGAACTGTAGGTTCAAACTTAAAATATTCTAGAAAAAAAGGAAAAATGTACTTTGTTCTTCCCAACGAATTTATGAGATTTCCACATCTCCTCTTTGAAAAACTTATGTCTTATAACAATTAATATAACTGAGTTAGGAGTCAGCAAATTTTTTCTGGGCCATATTTCTGTGTTGCAGTTACTTAACTCTGTTGTTAAGGGAAAAGATCAACACACAATACTTAACAAATGAGTACACTGGTGTTCCAATAAAACTTTATTTCCAAAAACTGGAGGCAGGCATGGTTTGGTCCTTGAGTTATAGCTTGCTGACCCCTAGGTTAAACCTCTTTAATGGTTAAAAAAAATGTTGAGAAGCTGTAATTAATTCTAATTTATAAGCAGTACAAATTAGGAAGTTATTTACCTTGCAAAAGCACTTGAGTAATATCCTCTGCTTCCTGAAGATCCACCATGTGTTTTCTTAATGTCCTCTTGTGTTATCTAAAAAATTATTACATTATTTGCCTTTCTGTAAAATTTATAATACTATCACCTCTGTGTCAACAGGTAAGCCTATTTTTAACCTCAGTTAAATGGACCACACAACTACCAATTCACAAAATCTAATCACAATCAGTGGCCGCTATCAATCAGGTCTAGTGCTCCTCAACAGGTAGCCTGCATGACAGCTCAGAGAAAAAAAAGGGAGGCGGGAGTCTGTCTCTGGAAACACTCATCAAGCCTCAAACAAAACAAAAGAAGTAATTATGAAAACAAACTAGGATATTTACTGAAAACCAAAACAAAAGACTGACTTAGCATGTGTCTTAAAACACTTCACTGGACAAAGTCTCCCATTTTTAATAAACCCTGCTTTTAATTAAAAACATCTCTACTCCTGTCTTTCAGAATAATCTTTAAAAAAAAAAAAACCCTCCTTACCCTGCTGACATGTTGATCATTGAAGCTGTACCACTGTTCATCACTGAAGGACTTTATACAAGCATAATAATGGCCACCAGCAGCACTCCCTGAATGAACCATAACGGAGAAGAGCTCATAGATCAAGGAATTCTGAGGGGGGAAAAATAAAAGTAACTCAAAAGAGGAAAAATATAAAACCTTTATTTGTATATTTCCTATTATCTATTAATAGAAAATAAAATAACATGTTAGCTGTCTTAGATATTTATTGTAGGTACACTTTTCTCTTAGATCATTAAAATGGCAAGTCACCACATAATTTCATATAAGACAGTTTCTTTCAGTGCATTCCTTCACATTTTACTTATGTTATAACCTTTGGAACTATGTACATCTGAAATACAATGTTATTTATGTAAAAAGAAAATAATAGTCTGAAATTTTAGAAGCAGGTGCTAAATGGAAGACTGTTCTGATATGTACAGTCAAGATGAAGAATTCCCAAATAACATAGTTGTTTTTATTCCAGTAAGATTATTCTATTTTCTTTGTAAAAGAGCTGAGTGACAAAATGATTTGGAACATCTAATGTATTTATGTTATATCTGTATGTATTTATGTAATATCTGTGATACAGTGATCTACTGGTTTCTCAAGTATGCAGATAGTTCAACATTAGAAAATCAATCTATGCAATATAGGCTAAAGAAGAAAAATTACACGATCCTATCAATCGACAGAAAAATAATTCCACAAAATCCAATAGTTATTCATTATAAAAACTCTAAAGAAACTAGGAAGAGGGAAACCTCAACCTGATAAAGAATACCTACAAATAAACTTAGGAATACATCACACTTGATGGTGAGAAACTGAACACTTTCCTCCTAAGACTGGAAACAAGGCAAGACTGGGAACAAGGTGAGAATGTCCTCTCTTACCACTCTTATTCAATACTGTGTAAGAAGTCTTACTTAGCAGTAAGACCAAAAAAAAAAAAAAAAAAAAACACCCAAAAGACAAAAAAGACAAAACAAAACAAAACACCCCAGACATAACTGTTTATGTAGAAAAACAGGCAGGGAATAGTTTGCCAATCCATACTTGATACAATGTTCTTTATACTAAGCTATGATGTATCCATAACGTTATTCATACATAGCAATTCATGATCACCTACCTATATGCCCTGAAACAGATAATTTTAGAAAGTAAAGGATAATGACAATAGTAGTTAGAATAATGGTCTTGGTCTAAAAATAGATTTATGTAAGAGAAATGCCATTCTTAAATACTGTTAATATGACTCTGCAAGACTTGAACTACTGATCAGACTTCAGGCTAGTGATTCACAATTCACACATGCTGAAGATACCTGACCTATAACTCTCCCCTCAATAAAGCAGATTATATGAATACGAAAGAAACAGTTTGATAAAATCTTTAAAAATCACTAACACAGTGACATAAAAGGTTTTATGACAGATTATCAAGTCCAGTAGTTGTCAAATTATAATCCATGGAACTATATCATTTTTAAAAAATTTATTTATTCATGAGAGACACAGAGAAAGAGGCAGAGACACAGGCAGAGGGAGAGGCATGGAACTGTATCATTTTAAAAAATTTATTCATGAGAGACACACAGAGAGAGAGAGGCAGAGACATAGGCAGAGAGAGAAGCAGGCTCCCTGTGTCCCAATGCAGGACTCAATCCTAGAATCCCGGGATCATGACCTGAGCCAAAGACAGATGTTCAACCACTGAGCCACCCAGGTGCCTTTGAACTATATCATTTTTTAAAGTGTCTTAAGGGCTGTCATGGGGAGGGGAGGGAGGCTAAGGGCTTTAGCTTTCCCCCATCTCTAAAAGATTGGTTCTATTTCATAAGGAGTACACAGCCAAAATTTTTTAAATCAACAGGTCTAGCCTAATACTTTCATTTCGCTATATGAGAAGACTTTGATAATAAGATTTAGAGGCTTGGTGCAGCTTTAAAGGCAGAGCGGTTTCCTGACCACTAAACACCCTTTCCGTACCACCACTCAGCTTGGTCACATAGCTATAGTTGAGCCTCTCAGAAATTCATGCCCCTGCCTATAAGTACCTTTTCCTAAAGTATAATTATGATCACATATATGCATAAGAAAATCTTTTAAAAGATATTCCTTTTCAAAAGTTACTTTCTTAAAGAGAATTTATTGGTCACAGTAGCTACAGAATTATACAGCAGCTAGGAGATTATTTTATTCTTTCAACTAAAACCCATAAACTATAAAAGGTACCTTCTCAAGGCCAGGTTTTGAAATCTTTTCAGTTCCACTATTACTTTCAAGGCAGATCCCTTCATCAACACCATCATCATTCGAGAAATCATTGCTCATTTGATCACTGTGACAACTGCCTTCATTTTCTGCCCCGCTGTCTGTGCAACTTTCCGTCTGAGGGGATTTCTTAATAAAACATAATTATCTTACAATTACAAGCTGAACAAAGGGAAAACACATACTCAGCAAAATATTTTGTCTACATGCTAACTTTTTCATGTAAGTTCAGATATTATTAATAAAAGTATTTATTTTAAATAAATGTCTTCTCTTACTGAGTCCTTAAGTAAAATTAAGCCAAAACAATGTATTGTAAAAGCATCTCCATCAATCCTTAAAATTTAAATACAATGAATTAGTGATTCAGATTTCTAATTAAACCCATTTATGTTTATAGTTGCAAAGTAATTAAATTACCATCTTTCATCAGTCTATAAAAGCAGAGAACAAAAAAAATAATAATAAAAATAAAAGCAGAGAACATAAGTACCAAAGTGAGCTTTTGTTCTCAAATCCCAAAAGAATATCATTTCTTTTCTTGAACAAAAAGTTCAATTTATCACTGTGGTAGGTATTATAGATAATCAGAAAGAAAAACAACATTGTATCTATTCACAACAACTTTATATTCTAGTGCAGAGAGGTAGAAATATAACAACAAAAAAATCATACTCTTTTGTGCTTTTATGATTTTTAAACCCCTCTCATGCAAATTTTATTTGAAGGACTCTACTTCTTAGAAATCCCCAAAAAACTCCCTGCCCCCTTTAAATATTTAATATACATACCTAAAATATTTTTATTTTAATAGTTTGAGAATTCATCTCTAAGATGTAGGCTCTTAACAGGTTGTACAGGAGTTCCTAAATTAACTAAGCAATATATAATAATAAGCACCAACTTTTTGCCAAGAACTTTGTTGTGTGGATTGCATCTAACATATAGTCTTCACTCCTCAATAAAGTTTGGTTCAAAGTGAAAACCCACTCTAGAACTCTACACTAAGTCCAAAGAGATCATTCCTGACTTTCCTCGAGGCTGGAACATCTCTTCTCCCAACAAATGCACCTAGAACTTCCTAAAAGTTCCTGTCAAATTATATCTAGGTTATCTTTATTTGTAGAAGATCTCCTTTTACAAGAAATATATTAGGTACATATAGAAAAACCAATCCAATCCTGACTGATCTCTGTTTGTGTGGACTCCTATAAAGACTATGTCTACTTTAAACCTGGTATAAAAAAATAAATAAATAAAAATAAAAAATAAACCTGGTATATACTTTGCAGAGAGTCCTTAGCTTAAGCACAACCGTTGGAAATACTATTTTATTTTTTAAAGATTCTATTTTTTGAGAGTGTGTGTGAGGGAGAGAGCACTAGCTGGGGGAGAGGCAGAGGGAGAAGCAGACTCCCCACTGAGCAGGGGGCCTGATGTGGGGCTCGATCCCAGGATCCCGGGACCATGACCCAAGCTGATGGCAGATGTCCAACCAACTGAGCCATCCAGGAGCCCTGGAAATACTATTTTAAATTAAATGTTTCAAAATGTAAACCTGGTCATAGATACCACTCCATGAACATCTACTTTATTTAAAGAGTTCTCTTTTTATAAAAGCCATACAAAACAATTATTGTCCTTACTTAACAGAGAAAGTAAGGCTCAGAAAGGTTGCTTTTCTATACTACATTATCTCTTAATACTTAAGAGCACTAACTAAACTTAATTAAGCACATTTCTGAGCTTTTGGAAAGAGGTATTTTTATAACTACAGTGATCAGGTCCAATCAGAAACTAACGACTCATGATGGTTTTGAAAAATATAAAGATTTATCACTAACAACTATGTCCAGTGATTGTAATTATAATTTACAATCTATAATGAAATCAGAAGTTTCCAAAGAATAGAGTGGGACATTAAGAATCTTCTACTGAATAAGGTTAGGGGAACCAGAAAACATTGGGGGGGCTGGTTAATGAGTAGAAGAAAATAATTAGGATTACTGGTGTCCTTCAAATTCCCATTCTCAAAATATTTAAAGTTTTAACTAAAAAACTAACTTAAAAGGGAAAACAGACAAAATGCCTTTATTTTCTAGCTTTCTATTTCTAGCCTGGCCTATTTAAGAGGTGGCAAACTTTAACTTGAAAAAGTTAGTAGTCCTTGAAAAAGACACTAAGATAAATACAAGAAATAGAGGCCATACTACCCAATTTGCTCATTTTTTCACTGACATGTGTTCTGTTTACTACATACCAGAAGCACAGTGCAGCCCACCTCTAGATTGGTTTTGCTAATTAAATTATAAATGTAAGATTATCGCTCAAATTTAAAGAAATAATTCCAGAGTTTGAGATCCTTTTTATCTTTTCAAAGAATATCGTAAGTTATTCTGATCAAAAAAGAATATCATAAATCTAATTTATGGTGGACAAAAAAGCTTACACAAATCTAGATCTTTTTATAGAACTTGGCATTATAAAATACGGGAGGAAAGGAATATCTTCTATCAAGAAGACACTCTAAACACTACCAGTGTTTTACCCCAAATAGCTCTTTTAAACACATGATCAATCAAAATGAATTGACTAATGTTTTTTAACAAAAAAATATGAATAAGTATCTTACCTCATCTTCAACGTCAATAAACGTACTCATATCTAGCTCTTCAGGAAATGTCATCCGATCATTCAATTTAATCCTGTGCATGGTTGTATAATCAAAATCAAACCTTTTCAATTGTAAGGTGAGCAGATAAGGGAAATGCAAAAACCGAAGACCCTAAAAAAAAAAAGGGACCTATTGAATATTGAATATAATCTCAGATAGTTTAGTATTAATTTCTACATGGCATCTACCTTTCGTGCATCACATTTCTTCTTACAACGTTCACAAAAGTACTGATTTGGGCCATCCAGGATCTCTGGCTGAATAAATGCATGCAGTGCTTCTTCCTAATAAGAAAAAAAAATGTTTTATAATTACTTAAAGTGTTATAATATTAATGACAAAGCCCTGAATGTAAAAACTTTGCAATTATCAAAATACTTAGAAGTAGAATGGCTAGAAAATTAGGAACTCAAAATGCAAAAAGGAAAAAAAAATATCAACAGCAATATAATGTCATTATAAAAACTGAGCAACAAAATAATTGCCTTAATTCTGCACAAAATCTGTCTTTCCTAATACTGCACATCAGTCAGTTACCGCTACCTAATTTTTATGGACTTTACATTGTGGAATTGGCTAAATAATCTAATAAGAATCCTGCCTTTAGGGGATCCCTGGGTGGCTCAGCAGTTTGGCGCCTGCCTTAGGCCCAGGGCATGATCCTAGAGTCCCGGGATCAAGTCCCACGTCAGGCTCCTAGCATGGGACCTGCTTCTCCCTCTGCCTAAGTCTCTGCCTCTCTCTCTCTCTCTCATGAATAAATAAAATCTTAAAAAAAAAAATCCTGCCTTTAGATTAAAAATTCTATACTTAGAGGAGTTATATGCATCACTTCAATCTTCTTGTAAAAGGTGACATTTATAAACTATACAGTAAATAACAGAGAACTCTGAATTCAAACTATCCATACACTAAAAAAAAAAAAATCTAATAACCATCATTTACCACCATATTTAGCATCAGTCCATAATTTGCTACTGCACTAAAGACTGGAAAACACTGGGTAGCTTTCTCCCTGCATGTCAGATACTGTTCCATTTGAAAATGTATGAGCTCCAGGACTGTTCACCTAGTGGAACCACATGGTTCTCTTTTCTCCATACAGCCTTAAGACAGGAGCAAGAAACTTAGTATGAATACTGGTGAAGAATCAGTGGGCATAAAATTTTAAATTTTTTTTGGTAAAGATTTTATTTATTTATTCATGAGAGACAGAGAGAGAGAGAGAGGTAGAGAAACAGGCAGAGGGAGGGAGAAGCAGGCCCCACCCAGGGAACCCACTGTGGGACTCGATCTTGGGTCTCCAGGATCACACCCTGGGCTGCAGGCGGCGCTAACCCGTTGCGCCACCGGGGCTGCCCAAAGTTTTTAATTTTTAATCACTGATTTTTCACAATAAAAAATAAATTGTCATTAATACAACAATTAAGGTTGGACTGTATAATCTCAAGTTTCATTTGTTGTGATCGCTTCACACTTGGTCTAATCAGAACTGACCACATTTACTACATACGAAGAAAAAAAATTGTATCATTAAGACGAAATATCTTCAAATATTTTTCTTTTGATTCAGAACATGTTGTTCTCAAAAGATAAAGGAGCTTGACCTGGCAAAACATAAAATAGCTGACAATACTAATAAAACTACTATCCACATACAGTTCATTCTGGAATAAGAATAAAAAATATGAAACGATTTTAAAATGCCTCTAACCTCTCCCATCCCCTATTTTGTTCTCAGAAATCCAAGGAAGCAAGGGGCGGGGGTAGGAGAAGGAGAATCAAAGAGTGGGGTTCTTCCCACATGACCAAGCATTTTACTGGAGGTCACAGAATGGGGCACATTCAGAATGATTCTTTTTTCTTTAAAGTATATTTTAAGCATGAAAAAGGCAAATCCTGTAAAAATGCAACACAGAAAAAGCTTGAAGAGAAATCATATAGCTTAGCATAGGCTGATATCAAATTAGTCGTGCTTTCCACATAGAAACTGAAACACTCAATATCTTAAAACAAGGGGAGGTGTGTAGAGTGAGACAATCATGGAACTCAAATTCTACTTAACTGTGTGATGTGTACTGGTCTCTGGCTACAGTTCATAGCTAGCGCTTTTTCTAAATTTTTAAGTTAAAACTCAGAGAAAAGTTTAAAGAAAACTCTCATAATTTACTCAGACTCACCAACTTTTAATATTTTGTCACCCTTGCTTTATCATTCTACCTTTCTCACACACATCATACATTTTTCTAAAGCATGTGAGAGTAGGTTTACATATCATGCTTTCCCTCTTAATAGTTCTATGTGATTTTTTAGGAGGAAGGCTATTCTTACATAAATACTAGAGTTATCACACTTAGGAAAATTTACCACTGATAAAAAGTACTTCTGCCATATTGCAATTCTATCAATTGTCCCAATCCTAATAATGCATTTCTCCCCATCCAATACAGAACTGAATCCAGGATCACAGATTACATTTGGCCGTCTCTTCAGATTCATTTTGTCTGGAACAGTTTCAAAGCCTTTCTTCCTTTCAGGGCATAAATGGTTTTTGTAGGAGCCCAGTTATTTATAAAATGCCTGCAATTTAGGTTTGTCTGATGTTCCTCATAATTAGGTTTAAGTTCTATGTATTCCTTGCTAGACTACCATTTAAGTTATGATGTGTCCTGAGGTATCACCGTCACAGGCCATAATATCTCCAACCTCCCTATGGTGATATGAACTTCAACCACCTGGTCAAAGTGTTATCCAGCTTCTCCACTACATACTCTTTTATCCTTGCAGCTAATATGCAATCTGAAAGGAGATATTTGGAGACCACGCAAAAATTCTGTGTCTTAAACTTTCCACCCTAGATTTAGCATCCACTAATGGATACTTGCTTAAATCAATTTTTAATGTTTTATGTACCATCTTGAAAATCTTTTTTATAGTAGGAAACTTAAGCACATTCATATTTGCTATGACATTGTTTTGTTTCATCAAAATTACTTTATTATAATTACTGTGTGTATTGAGTAATATTTACTGTGTTATCTCCATGTGGTATACAATTTTGCTACACCTTTTATATTTTCCTTTGGTATTTAGAAAGGTTAGAATTTTGTTCTCGTGAATTTATACTTTTGTTAATGCCCTTAATCTTCATTTTCTCCCTTTTTCTTACTTAAGGTTTTAGTGTCTGGTTTACTAAATGCTATCCTTTGTCTCCTACTCATTCAGCAGTCTATGATCTCATTCTTTCACTTACTTTCCCCCTTCCACTTTTTTGAATGATATTCCGTCTACTCTTAACATATACTGTTCTTCTACTTATGTCCCGATCTTTGTTCATTTAGTCTTTGTTTCTATAATTTAATTAAGTGCTCATAGTCCTTTTGCTGAAGCTTCCCCAGGGATCTCTCTTCAGTGGCTAGAGCTTATCCCCTAATAAACTCAAGAAGGGCTCATGGATACAATATTCAGTAAGTCATGCTCAAGAATGGAATTAATCATTGCCATCATAATTAAAGAAAAACTTGGCTAGGTGTCAAATCCTTGGCCTGTACTTTCTTGAGTTTCTGGAAATTACTATCCTGTTGCCATGATTTGCATGCTGCTCTTCAAAAGTATGATGCCAGCCCAGTTTACCTTAAAGTTGAACAGTTTACCAAAATATGTCTGAGTTGAGTATTCTACATTAGTTTTTCCAAGTACATGGTAGGTCCTTCAAAAGGTAGACTGAAATTTCCCTTATTCCCAGAAACTTTACTTGACTTGTAGTTCCTAAGTTTTGTTCTACTGTTATGGTTTTATTCTTCAGACTCCTTGGACATCCTTTGCTAGTCTTCCCTTTCAGTCATTTTCTCTGAGGTCCTTTTTACTTTCCTTTCATTTTCATTCTATATCCTTCTAGATTTCCATTCTGTTCTAGTCTCTTGAACATTTTATAGTTTATTCATTTCATAGTTTTGTCTTTTTCTTCAATTTCTTTCCTGAGCTTGATCAATTCATAATGTATTTCCTTTTTTTTTTAATTTCTCTCAAATTTTTGGATAACAAGTTTTATTTTGAGAATATTTCATTTAGTCTAGAGTACTGTGTTACAGTATTCTTACGTGTGGTTATTTTCCTAAGAGCTTTTTTCTTTTTTTTAAGCAGGGTAGATTTTCATCAGCTGAAATGCTTTATTATTTTTTGAAATGCTTTAATACATACTTTAACAACCGTGCTGTGTAAATTTGATTTCCCCAACCACCTCAACATTTTGTGGACAGCATTCTTTATTTTGAGAGTACCTCAAACTTTTATCAACTTAGTGAAGCACAGGTTCTTAAATGGGTAATGGGAGTGGAGAGCTTGAAGTCTTCTTTCATTCTGCAGGAAACTTAATTTTTCTCTTTGTCCTTGTTTTCTCTTCACCACTATGACTCATCTAGATGCATAATGCTTCTCTACTTCTCTCCAAAAGGCAAAATTCCTCTTCTCACTCTAGAACTCCTTCCCTGTAGCTGGTGCTATAAACTCCCCGAGTCCCATTTGGCACTCACTCTTTTGGCATGTACTACTGTACCTTCTCATTTTGAAGGTGAGTTTTGTCTTTGTTCTGTTACGTCCTTCGATCTCTTCTCTATTTCATAGTTTCAAAGGCTTTCCACTGTTGGAACGTGGTGATTATTTTGCTATTTACAGGTAATTTGAAGTTTAGGGTATTTAGTCTCCTAGTAATGCAGAATTTATGGGTTACCTGGGTTTTATCTGTATTCCTTTTAGTCTATGGTTTTGGGGGTAGAACGTGTAGAGATATACAGATTCAGGCAGCCACCATTATCCTCCAAATCCAGAAGCCAGTTAAAATTATATAATAATAATTTTCTGTGGCTTCCTAATTCACTTTTTAACAAGATGGCTCCAGGTTAATTATAAATAAGATTAGACAGTTATAAAAATTAGCTTCATCTTCCAATGAACAAATAAATTATATAAATGATGGGCTAACGTGGCTGTATATATTTATCTTCACCTTAATGTGATGTAGGAGAATTAAGAAACATCATGCCAAACTATATTTTACATATTAAAGAAAATAAACTATGGATCATAAAAATAGAACAAAATACTACAAATACTGTACCATGATTAATATACACAAAAAATTTTGCTCTGGTTACTAACAGCTATCCTCTTAAGTATGTTAAATTATTCATGTATCGTGCTTCTAAACTAGCTTTGGGTTGACTATGGTTGTTTTTCATCATTCCAGGGTGAAGATAATAGATTTATTTTCTAGAGCTTACTCCTCACTATTATTTAAAATCTAATTTGCACGTTTTTATAGTTTTCAGAGTTCAGAAGAGAACACAGAAAATTCTAACATGAGTTATTACAATTTCATAGTTAATGCAGAAAATCTAGACACAATGCAATTATAATGCGTACCCAAGGAATGGCACTATGAATTCTTTTTTTTTTTTTTAACGCTTAACCTGTATATAAAATTCTTCTCTCATCATTCGGTGTCTATTTTGAATGAGGAGATGGGTGCTAAAATAAGATACTTTATTTTAAAATCGAACAAAGAAAAAAGATAAATCAGAACTGCCACTGGTAACTACTTCCTAATTGATTTTAATGTACATAGCAATCATGTGCTATTTATATAAAGTAACAGGTCTTCCTTACAGATATGTTCAACTCTCTTTCCCAGGATATATACTTTTTGTTTTGTTTTAATTAGGAAAAGAACTTTTTCCTAAGCCATTCAGTTTTTCTAATCGCAATTTTTGAGATGATTATAAATTCACAATGATAGGAAATAATATACAGTCCCTTGTACACCCATTTCCTTCAATAACATTTTGCAAAACTATAGTATATTACAATCAAGGTATTGACATTGATATAATCTACATTATCTTATTCAGGTTTTCCCAGTTTTAATGTACTCCTTTGTCTATACATGTGTATTAAGTTCTATATAATTTATCCCCTGTATAGGTTCAGTATTCACCACCATAGTCAAGAGACTCAACAGGTTCTATACAAGGATCCCATTTCCCATCCTCTGTCCTTCCCCTGGCCCTATCAAACCTATAAGCTTTGATTAATCTGCCCCTAATTCTAAATGTCTGCTAACCAAAAATGTTATATAAATAGAATCATATCATCTATAACCTTTTGGGATTGGCTTTTTTTCACTCAGCATAATTCTCTAGAGATTCATTCCAGTTTAGTGTGTATCAATAGTTTGTTCTTTTTTGTTGCTGGATAATATCTATGGTTTGTATGTACCAAAGTTTATTAAACCATTCACTCACTGAAGGGCATCTAGGCTGATTCCAGTTTTCCATCTTTAAAGATTCCTTCTTTATCTTTTCCAAAATAAAGATGCTATGGACACTGGTTTATAGGTTTTCACGTGAACATGAATTTTCATTACTCTTAGATAAAGCAACCAAAAGGACTATTGCTGGGGTTTACAGTAAGTGTGTATTAGTTTTACAAAAAATTCCCTGTAGCATTTCACATTCCCATAAAATATTTGAGTGATCTATTTTCTTCACATTGTTACCAGCTTTCTGTGCTGTCACTATTTATTTTAGCCATTCTGTAGGTAGAGTATCACCTTCATTGTGGCTTGAATTTGCAATTCCCTTAGTGATAGTGAACACCTTTTCCTCTATTTTCTTGACACCTATATATCCTCTTTGATGAAATACTGTGTTTTGCCAATTGTCCAAATGGGTTGTGGGTTTTAACTATTGTGTTTTGAGGCTTCTTTATATATTCTAGATATCATCTCTTGTCAGATATAAGGTTTGCACATACATTCTCAAAGTCTGTAGCTGCTCTTTTTATCCTCTTTCCCTGGGCTTTCAGAGAGTAAATGTTTTAACTTTGATGAGATGCAACTTGCAACTTCTCCCTTTGCGGACTGTACTTTTGGTATCAAATCTAAGATCTCACTGCTTAACCCTAGATCTGGAAGACTTTTTCTTATTTCTTTTTTTTAAAGATTTTATTTAATTATTCATGAGACACACACACAGAGAGAGAGGCAGAGACACAGGCAGAGAGAGAGAAGCAGGCTCCATGCAGGGAGCCCGATGCGGGACTCGATCCCGGGTCACCAGCATCAGGCCCTGGGCCAAAGGCGGCACTTGTCTGCCTTGGGCTCAGGTCATGATCCTGGATTCCCGGGATCGAGTTCCACCATCGGGCTCCATGCATGGAGCCTGCTTCTCCTCCCTCTGCCTGTGTCTCTGCCTCTTTGTGTCTTTCATGAATGAATAAATAAAATCTTAAAAAAAAAAAAAAAAAAGTTGTAACTTTACATTTAAAATATCCATTTTGAGAAAATTTGTGTAGAGGTGTAAGGTTTAAGTAGAGGTTCACTTTTGTGCATATGGTTGCCCAATTATTCCATCATTATTTGTTGAAAAGGCCATCCTTCTCCACTGAATCACTTTTGGGCCTTTCTCAAAAATCCATTGGGGCATATTTGTGCAAATCTATTTCTCAGCTTTCTGTTCTGTCCTATTTATCTATATGTCTACCTCTCCACCAACACCACCCAGTCTTGGTTACTGTAGCTCTGTAATTTGTAAGTTGTTATCAGGTAGACGGATTCTTCCCACTTTATTCTTTTCCCAAAACTCTCTTCACAAGTCTAGCTATTTGTTTTTTAAAGAGTTATTTGAGAGAGAGAGAGAGAGAGAGAGAGAGAGAGAGAGAGAGAGAGAGATTGAGAGAACTAGTGTGTGTGGGGGTGCAGAGTGAGAAGCAGACTCCCTGCAGAACAGGGAGCCGGACATGGGATTCTATCCCACAACCCTGGGGTCATGACCTGAACCAAAGGCAGACACTAAAACTAAGTTACTCAGGCAACCTAAGTCTAGGTATTTTTATTCCCTTGCCTTCTTCATAAATTTTAGAATGAGCTTGTTTATATCATCAAAAAATCTTGCCATATTTTGAGGAGAAGGGTGTATTAAAACTGTAATACTGAGGAAAGCCAACATTTTTACTATGTTGAATCTTCTAATCAATGAACACACTTTCCATTTATTGAAATATTCTTTTCAGAATTAGTTGTTTCTTGTACATTAAGTCCTATACATATTTTGTTAGATTTACTCCTAAAGCGTTCCCCCCCCCCATGTTTGTAAATGGTATTGTATTTTTTTCTTAAGATTTTATTTATTTATGAGAGACAGACAGAGAGAGAGAGAGGCAGAGACACAGGCAGAGGGAGAAGCAGGCTCCATGCAAGGAGCCTGACGTGGGACTCGATCCTGGATCTCCAGGATCACGTCCTGGGATGAAGATGGCGTTAAACCACTGAGCCACCTGGACTGCCGCATGGGTATTTTGAATGCCATTTTCCACATGTTATTTGCTAGTTTTTTTTTTTTTAATTTTTTAAAAAGACTTTATTTATTCATGAGAGACAGAGAGAAAGAGAGAGAGAGGGGCAGAGACACAGGCAGAGGAGAAGCAGGCTCCATGCAGGGAGCCCAATGTGGGACTCGATCCTGGGTCTCCAGGATCACGCCCTGGGCTGAAGGCGGCGCTAAACTGCTCACCCACCCAGGCTACCCTTGCTAGTATTTTGAAATGTAACTAATTTTTGTATGTTTATCTCATATCCTGCTAGCTTGCTAAACTGACTTATTCTACATATTTTTTTTGTGGGGGCCTTGGGATTTTCTACATTAAAAAAGTGTTCCCTAAAAAGGAGGGGGGGGGGCAAATTAATTTCTTCCTTTAATTGGAATGTTCTTTATTTCTTCTTCTTCCTTTATTGTACTGACTAGGACTTCCAGTACTATACTGATTAAGAGTGGTGAAAGCAGACAGAAATCCTTGCTTAGAGACAAACTTAACAATCTAGGGGGAAAGCATTTAGTCTTCCACCATGAAATATTATGTTAGCTAGGCTTTTGGATCATGTTCTTTATTAAGTTGAGAAAATTACCCTCTATTTTCAGTTTTCTGAGTTTTTTTTTTTATCATGAGTAGATACTGAATCATGTCCAGTGTTTTTCCTGAGTCCAACGATGTGATGGTGTGAATTTCCTTCTTTTGCCTATTAATATGGTAGATTACTCGAATTGATTTTTAAATATTGACCAGTTTTGAATACCTGAAATGAACCCTACTTGATCATGGTATATAATTCTTTCACATACTGTTTAATTCTGTCTACTGATATTGTAAGGATTTTCCCATCCTATATGAATTAAAGATACTGGCTTGGTCAGTTTTGCTTTAACTTTTTTGTCTGGTTTAGTATCAGGATAAGCTAACTTAATAAATTAAATTGGGAAGGCTTCCCTCCTTTTCTATTTTTTGAAAAAAAAAGATTGTGTAGAATTGGTGCTCACTGTTCTAAAATGTTTGATACAAGGCTCTAGTGAAATCATCCCAGTGTGGGAGACTTCATTTTTGAGAAATTTTTAATTATGAATTTAATAGCTTAACAGTTATAGGGCTTATTCAAATTACCTAATTCATACTGGATGAATTATAGTTTGTGCTTTTCGAAATATTGATTTATTTATCAAATTTATGTGTGCAGAGCAGTTTGTTGTTGCAGTCTCTTATTATCCTTTTGATATGTGTATGATCCATAGTAGTAGTACTCATTTCATTTCTAATACTGTAAATTTTTGTCTTTTTTTTCTGTTGGTCTTCTGTATTGATCTTACCAAAGAATTAGCTCTGTGTTTCACTAATCTTCTCTCATTTTCCTAATATCAGTTTCATTGATTCTGTCCTTCCTCCTTACTTTAGGTTTCTTTTGCTCTTGTTTTTCCAGGTTAGCTGAAAACTTAGATTATGGATTCAACACTTCTCCTCTTTCTTACCAATGTAAGGATCTTAGTAAAGGTGAGCATTTAGTACTTTAAGTTCCCCTCTCAGAAATGTTTCAGCTGTGTCTCAAAAATTTTTATATATTTTCATTCATTTCAAAGTGTTTTGTTGTTTTTATCAATTTTCCTTGAGGTCTCCTCTTTGACTCATGGATTATTTAAGTATATTGTGTGTTTTGCAAGTGCTTGGTGGTTTTCCAGTTATGTTATTGTTACTGACTTCCAACTTGATTCTACCGTTGTTGAAAAACATACAATGATTTTAATTCATTTAAATCTGTTGAGATTTGTTTTATGGTCCAAGGTATATGGTCTTTCTTGATATATATAGTCCATTAAAAAGAGTGTGTATTCTGCTGTTGTTGAGTGGAATGTTTTAAAAATGTCTATTAGTTCCAGTTGTTGATGGCGTTGAATTCTTTATTTGCTAATTTTCTGCCTAGAGATTCTATCTATGAATTATTGACAGAGGGACAGTAAAGTCTCCAACTATAATTATAGATTTGCCAATTTCTCTTCATTTTGGACAGTTTTTCCTATATATTTTTTAGCTCTGTTATTTGGTAAATACACATTTAGGATTGCTGTCCTCTTGAACTAATAACCCATTTATCATTATGCCCCTTTTATCATTATCATTAATGCCCCTATTTCTAGTAATTTTCTTTGTTATAACATCTACGTTAACTGATATTAATATAGTCATTTCCCTCGATTAATGTTTACTTGATATAACATTTTTCTATCCTTTTACATTTCAGCCTGTCTTTGCCAATATATTTGAAGGGAGTTTTTATACACACAATTGGGTCATGTTTTTAAATCTGATATGCAAATCTCTATCTTTTATTTGGTATAATTAGACCGTTTACATGTAACAAAGCCTGCTATTTGTGTGTGTGTGTTCTTTCTCCTGCTCTCCTGTGGATTACTTGTACATATATTTTAAATTCTATTTTGATTTATCTAGTTTTTTGGAGTGTTTCAGTGGTTGCTCTAGGTATATTATATATACGTAACTTTCATCCTTTTACCAGTTCAAATGAAGTACAGAAATCTTACTTCCCTTTAAGTCTTTTTATCCTCTCCCATTTATAATTGTCTTAAATATTTCTTCTGCATACATTTAGAACCATACCAAACAATGTTATAGTCTGGCTTAACCATCAAACATAATGTAGGGGGGGCACCTGGGTGGCTCAGTTGGTTAATAAGCCTCTGCCTTCAGCTCAAGTCATGATCTCAGGGTCCTGGGATCAAGTACCGCACTGGGGTCCTTGCTCAGTGGGGAGCGTGCTTCTCCCTCTCCCTCTGCTTCCCCTGCTTGTGCTCTCTGTCAAATAAATACTATCTTTAAAAAATAATAATAATGTAGGAAACTTACAAGAAGGAAAGCCTATTGTATCTACCCAGATTTTCAGCTTACCATGTTCCTTCTTCATTTCTAACATTCCTAGATGATTTCCTTTTATTTTTTCCTTTCTGTTTAGAGAATTTCTTTAGCCATTTTTTAAGGTGGTCTATTAGTGGCAAATTCCTTTAGTGTTCCATTATCCAGGATGGGTTTGATTTCCCCTTCATTCCTGAAGAATATTTTCACTGAGTAAAAGACTATCATTGACAGTGCTTTTCTTTCAATACCTGAAAAATGTGCCACTTTCTTCTGGTCTCCACTGTTTTTGATGAAACATTTGCTTATGAGAAATCAGAGTACTTTTCAGCCTGTAAGAAAAGGCGTATTTCTCAGTTGCTTCTCTTATTTTTTTTGTCTTCAGTTTTCAGAAGTTTGACTATAGCTGGACTTAATGCAGAGTGATTCTGGCTTATCCTATTTAGGGTTTGTTAGCTTCTTGGATGTTACAGCTTTATGCCTTTTGCCAGATTTGGGAATTTCTAGCCATTATTTCTTCAAGTATTTTCCAGCACTGCTTTCTTTTTCCTCTCCTTCCAGGACTCCAATGACACAAATCTTAGTTCTTTTATTATAGTCCCCAAAATCCTGTTGACCTTTTAAATTTTCTCTCCAATCTGTTTTTTCTCTGCTGGTTAGACTGGGCAATTTCTAAATTCTATCTTCAAGTTCATGGATTCTTTCTGCTGTCACCTCCATTCTGCTATTGGGTCTATTGGTCAAGTTTTCCACTTTGGTATTGCATTTTTCAGTTCTAAATTCCTTTTTCATTTCATTTTCCTTTTATTTTCCTTTTTATCTGTATTTCTTCTTTTTTATCGGTATTTTTTCCCTTCATTTCCTTTTTATTTTTTTCTATTTTCTCATTTGTTTCACATGGGTTTGGGATCTCCTATTTAAGTATTTCTATGATGACTGCTTTAAAATATTTGTCATATAATTCTAACATCTATCATATTAGTGTTTGTATCTACTGATTGTCTCTTCTTTCATTCGAAATAAGATTTTCCTGGTTCTTAGTATAAAGAGTGTTTTTTTTTCTATTGAAACCTGAACACTTTGGATATTATGAGTTTCTAGACCCAAATTTAAATCTTCTGGTTTACTGGCTTCCTTTGACACTGCTCCAGTGAGAGAAAAGGTTCCTGATTCATTACTGCCAGTGGGAAAAGTCCAGGTTTCCCACTTGGCCTCCAATGACACCTGAGGTGAGGGGCTCTTCATTACTTCAGGGCAAGGGTTGGGGTCCTGGCTGCTCAGTAGGCCTCTGCTGATATAATCTTGGCTATGAGGGGTAGGACGGTCTCCGTACAGCCCCTTATAGCCCCTTACAGCCTCCACTGACACCGTAGTGGGAAGAGGCTAGTCTCCTTACAGTTCAAAGATAGCAAAATCCTGACTCTTTACTAGGCTTCTTCTGACATCAATGGTGACAGATAGAAGCATCTCCTCACTATGAGGTAGGAGTGAAAGCTAGGCTCCCCATGTGTCTCTAATGACAGTGAACCAGAGGAACAGGAGAGTAGTTGTGGGGAGATTTGTTACTGCCCAAGAGGGATGAAACCCCTGGCTATCTATTCCGCCTTCTCTGTAACCACCCAGGCAAGGGGCTAGAAAGCCTAGTAACATCTTCATGAGAAGAGAAGTCTGGGCTCCCTATTCAGCCTCAGCTGGCATGGGGTGAGATGGGGGACACAGTCTTTCTGTGGTGTTTGGCTAGAGCAGATTGGGCACTGTCTAAAAGTTTTCTGCCTTGCTAGGCTGTCTCTTTCCTAGTCTTTTGGCTGGAGACAGCAGACTTTTCAGTCTATGCCTGTTGCTGTTTCCAGGCTGCTGGAGCTCCAAGTTTGGGCTATATTAGGCAAAAAGAAAACCCAGGGAACTCACCCCATGTCATTCCTTGAGTCCTGAGGTCCCTAGTCTTTATGCCTTTTCTCCACCTTTCAGAGTCTTCTTATGTTTTATTTTATATATACTGTTCAAGATTTTCAGTTGTTTTAGCAGGAGGAATAGGGCAATGTACATCTACTCCATCTTCCTGAAAGCAGAAGTCCCCACTTTTTAAACTGGTTCCCACTATGTCCAACCACACAAATTCCTGGAAAAATGAGGGTAGAGTCTGTGGAAGAGATTTTTCTTTATGTGATGCTTACATATTTGGACAAATATGGACCAATTCACCATCCAAATGAGTTATGTGGTTTAGCCAGACATTTAAGAATGTCCAAATCATCTGTTAATTCCAGGTAGAACGTATGATATAAACTTGTGCACACCAAACATTTGAAATGCTTATGATTTCATAAATACTTATGAATTTAACAGTTTTTCACTCAAACTTTAAAATGATCATTAAACTATGCTTACTTAGGGCACAGAAGTCTTTCACATAATCTGATCTTTCCAAAGACACTATATGGAACTATATAGCTGAACCCAATCTCAGACTTCTGAACACATTTTGTGATAATAAAGATATTGAAGTGTACTTATCTAATAATAGAATTTACAATATATTAAAAGAAAATGGCCTATAATAGTACCCACTGCATAGAGTAGGCAATTCAATAAATATATGGTAAAAGATACTCATGAAGACAGTATCTAAAATTTACTGTTAAATAGAAAAGCTCCTCCCTAGTTAATGTCAAACATAAGAGGTTCTATTGTTTTTAATTTGTGAAATATGCTTTCATAGTCAACCAATAAAAATTATACTTCCAATTTTTATGTATTACTAGTATGTGTTTAGGACTATCTCATTATAAAAAGTATGTTTTCAATGTGCTTGGCAATAAGCAGATTCGAGGTTTATTTGATAATGAAATTCAGAGAGATTAGTTTAGACAGCTCTAATCAATGAAAATAAAAGGTTCCGGTTTTCTCTCATAAACCATTAGAAAGAAATTTCTTTAAAAAGTTAATACAAGGAATTTTTCAGCTGATATTAATTTTTCAGGATTAAGGAGATACGGAAAACAACAGTAAATTATAACACATATTTTAGGATTCTCACTCACCCTCAACATCCCAAGGACATAAACAGTAATGTAATAAAGTACAGATAATCCTTAAGTCACCTTATTCTAGTCCAGAGCTTCCCAAAATATGTTCCTCAGAATTCTAGTGTCCCTTAAAATAGTCACAAATATCCCACAGAGAAAGAAAACGTTAGGTTAAGCACAGTTAAGCAAATTTCTCTATTACAGGGATCCTCAGGGCATTTAAAATAAAATATGCACAGTAAACATCTCAAAGAGGATTACAGTTGCATTGTTTCCCAAATTTAATCAAGGAAGCATTCTCCTAAACTTCTATTAAATCTTGTGGGAGAGGAGTGTGAAAAAGAACTCCGTCTGAGAGGTTAAGAGTGGCAAAAGAGTCCCTAATCATGGATTCCCTACGTGTCCAAGTAAAAAGGCCAGAAACGTAATAAATATCTTAGCTATAATGACTAAAAAATAGTTCAACAAAGAAATTATGAAAAGCTTTTTTAAAAACTGTAGGCAATTCCTTGCAATCATTAAAAAAGCAGTCTGCTATCAATCAAGCTGAAAGAGGACCATGAACATTTATTATAAATATCATAATGATAAATTAAGTGCTAATTCCATTTATATATTAATCTCAAATATTACTCAAGTTAACTTATTTGAACACAGAGGATAAATTGGATGTTTCAGATGACGGTTAATAAAAACACTTCAATTTTTAATAGAACCTCACTTAATTGCCTGAAATTGAGCATCAGGTTGTTAACCTCACTATATATATATATCTATTATATTGTGGCTCACTGAAAGAATGTAAACAGAACACAGAATTATCAATGTTGTGTATGTATGTACATGTGTTTATGTGTATACATATATCCAATAAGACAAAAATACCAGAATCCATCAATAAAAATAGGAAAATAAATTTTAAAAGAGTTCAATCCAAATTAAGCTAAGTATTATATATAGTCTGAGTGATATTTAACTAGATTTTTTATAATCCACATTTATACCTAATTCTTTTTAAAACACATTGAATTAACAAAATACACAATGGCAAGCAGTGATATAAAACTATTATTAGATGCTGTGTGATGACTTCTGTGGATTTAGAAGTGTAGGTTACAGGTTTGAATTCAGAAAATGATGGGAATTCACTTACCTCTAACTAAAGTTCTCTGAAGGTAGTATCCTCCTTAGAACCCCTATCTTGGGTAGTTTACCTGCTGTAATTTCCCTAAAGAGATTCCAGCAAAGTCTAGCAAGTTTTAAGTTCCCTTCTGCAAGCCCTATTAGCGCATGTCTGTTATATAAACTTGCTCACATACTGCTTCATAGCTCTAACTTCAATTCTCACTGAATGACCACCACCACTACTACCACCACCATCCATATATCAATGGAAGACACCACCTTTGGAGAACTCCATTTGGAAATGTGTCTTTTATTCACTTCTCCAAAACTATCCTCCAAAGTGCCCCACTGCTGCTATGTCTATAACATACTTGACAGTGGTGGGAATTCAGCAGGTGAGAAAATGAGGACACAAAGATTTAGCTAAGCAACTGGACTTGCTGACTGTTCAAATACGATATTCCAAAATAACACAACAAATATCACTAGCTTCCTCAACATACAATCTGTAAAAACACTAAACTGCACATATGTGTGAAAAATCTCTCATAAAAAAATACTTTCATAACCAAAGCAGAAAATATTGTCTTTATCACCTGGGACTACCAAATATTTCTCTAGTTTATTCTGCTAATGAAGTGCCAATATTTAAAAATGAGTTAGAAAATAAGTTAAAGACAAATGTTGATGATTTTTCATTATGCCACTCCTACTTTAAACTGAAGAAAGAGAAAGAAAGAAAGAAAGAAAGAAAGAAAGAAAGAAAGAAAGAAAGAAAGAAATAGATAGATTGGTTAAAAAAAATAAAAAACAAAATGAGCCACTCAAACCAAGGCCAAGCTCATACACCTAGGATGGCAGTTTACAAAAGGTACTATTAACAAAATTTTTCAAATCTATAAAGGAAACTGAAACATAGTATAGGAAAGAAGACTTGGTGTTATATGATCTAGAAAAAGTCTTCTTGGATTCCAACCAAGTGATTCCATAATTTATTATTGATAGCCAAATGAAAGTAGGAGAAAAAAAGCAAAGGGAACCAACTGTCTTAGAGGCCAGAGGACCAAACCATATTTGAAGCACTATTTTAGAGGATAAAGTATGGAGTAACTTTAAAAACACTGATTTTAGCTACAAGCCACCGTAAGCTTGGTAATAACATAAATAAGGCCCAAAACAATATAGCTCTGAAAGTTTCCCCTGGCTCCTAACAGATTCACAATAAATGTTTCTGAATATTCCAATTTTAAAAATCAACTCTTTCCATAGCTCTCCTTTGTATCAGTAAACACAATAAAATGCAGTAACAAAATTATCAAAAAGCAATTAAAAACGGATAATATGAAGAACAAGAAAATCTTACATAATCTCTCACTTGGATTCTTAGTATATACATAATCAAGCTAATTTTTAATTAATCAATTAACATATCAGATTCTTCAAGTTCTTGTGTTCCTACAATGTATGGTTTTTAAATTAAATTTTAGAATAAGGATGTTCTTTTTAAAAATGTGGCCTCTGTTTATCATAAAAACCAGAGGTTATTTTTTCCAGTTTTAAAAATATATGGAACAGGGGCACTTGGGTGGCTCAGATGGTTAAGCATCTGTCTTTTTGGCTCAAGTCATGATCTATCTGTGCCCTGAGATCAAGACCCACATCGGGCTCCCTGATCAGCAGGGAGTCTGCTTCTCCCTATTCCTCTGCCTCTCCTTCCTCCTGACCCCTCCCCCCCAGTCATGCTCTAACTCTCTCTCTTAAATAAAATCTTAACAACGCACGCAAAACAAAAAGTACTTTCCAATACAAAAAATGGTCACAAAATAGCATTTCTAAAACAGACTAAATTTAGAGATTTAAAAAAAGAATAAAGTGAAATAACCTAGTCATCTATCAGAAAGGAGAAAATACTAAACCATGAGGCAGTACATTTGCATTCACTTTCCCTTTTATACATGCACTATTAGGACTCACTGAAGGGTTAAAAATCTTCTAGATCTTGCTAGTGTAAGTGCAGGAATTACTAACAACCCAAGAAGGTGTATCTAGGATGATACTTACCTTACAACAGATTATACCACTGTGCTATTATGTATTCTGTGTATGGATACACAAGCAGTCAGCTGAAAGGTACACACCACACTAGCAAATGCTTGACTGGACCCATAAGGCCGGATGACCAATGGAATATCAAGATATGTGTCGATTCTCCAGCCCTCATAACCACATTCCAGACATCTCACGTAGTCCTTCAGCTTTCCTTGATACAGTTCATTTATAAGATCAGCCTAAAAATAAGAAGATTAAAAAGTGCTCCTTAAAAATAATTTGTAAAATACAAAAGACACAATAATTCCTGCTTTAAAAATAAATTTCAAAGGATATTCATTCTTTACTGTTGAAGTTTTAGAAGGCCTTGATTTATCTAGAATTCTGTTTAAAAAAAATGAAAGCTTAACAAATCAACTAAAAATCAATAAAATTAGATTAAAATGAATTTAAGAATCAATGTATAAAAATTAACAAGATTAATTCTCTTATCACTAAAAACTCCACAATTTATTGAAGTCAGTTACCAATTTATTATACTATTAAGCTTCATGTTATCTTTTCATTAGGATGAGAATACATTACCACTTTAGGCATGTTGACAATTACATAACCAAATAACCAGCTAGTTTTACAGCTTTACATACGCATACCACCACTCTCATACAATACTATATTCTGATTTTCTAAAGTTCTATCTTCTAGCTCAAGATGCAAATGAAACTTTTTAACTTTCAGTAATATACATAAAACAATTTTTAAGGAGAAACATTACACTGCAAATTAAAAAAAATATATATATATATATACAGAAATTTAAAAAAAATCTTAAACTCCAGCTCCATCAAAATATCCTCATTTAAAAGAATGGATCTCCCAGAGAGAGGAGGCAAGATGGCAGAAGAGGAGGGGTCCTCGTTTCACGTGGTCCCCCAAATTTAGCTACATAACTATCAAACAATCCTGAACACCTATGCATTCAACCTGAGATGTAAAGAAAGAATGGCTGGAACCCTACAAATAGAAAAGTGACCACTTTTTTCAAGGTAGGAGTGCAGAGAAGAGAAATGGAGGTGCTATACTGAAGACAAACGGTGGGGAAAGGGTGCCTTTGTAAACCAGCTGCAGTGAAGTGATAGTCCTAGAGCTAAAACGGGGATCTTTAGAAATCTGCTCCTGTGAGAGACTTCCCTGCTTGAAAGGTGCTCAGAGATGAAGTGGGGCAGAACCTCAGCTTCCTTTCACTGTATACAATTTTATTTCTGTATGTATGTAAGTTTTGTTTTGTTTTTTAATAATTTTGGAATGGAGTACATTCTAACATCAGACCAAAATACACTCAGAACCAAATGGGTCACTGTTTTGGTAACTCAGTGAGATTATATTCTCTTCCAAACCACCCCCCAACCCTTTTGTTGTTCTTGTTTCCCTATAGAACTTTTGCATATATATATATTATATATTATATATAAATTATATATAATTTATATATTTGTAAATATACCTATTTATACAATATATATTTAAATATAATATGTATATTTATATAAAATTTATATTTATATATATATAAAATTTTGGAATTAAGTGCCTTCTAACATACAGACCAAGATACACTCAGAACCAAGTGGATCGCTGTTTTGGTCCACTGAGTGAGATTATAGTCTCTCTCTCTCCCCATTTCACCCCCTCCTTTTTTGTTCTTATTGTTTCTCTCTCTTTTCTCTTTTTCTTGGTCTTTTTTCTTTTATTTTCTGGTCCCTGACCTCTTCAGAATTGTCTAGTGTGTATTTTGCTTGGGTCATGGTTGATATTTTTTACTCTGCTCACTCGTACAGCCATTCTGCACTGGACAAAACGACTAGAAGAAGGAATTCACCACAAAAGAAAGAACAACAGGTAATACTCTCTGTCACAGATCTAATGGATATGGATTTACATGTCAGAGAAATAGTTCAGGATTACAACTACAAAGTTACTAGTTGTACTTGAAAAAAAGCATGAAAGACTAGAGAATCTCTTAGTGCAGAAATGAGATCTAATCAGGCTGAAATTTAAAAAACTCTGAGATGTAGTCTAAACTGGATGCTCTAGCAGCTAGGGTATATGAGGCAGGAAAAGAGAATAAGTGACACAGAAACTGAGTTGATAGGAAGGAAGCTGAGGAAAAGAGAAAAACGAGCCCACAGGAGAGGCTCTAAGAAATGTGATAGTCTGAAAAATAACATCTGTATTATTGGAATTCCAGAGAGCATAGAGAGAGAGGACCAGAAGGTATATTTGAGCAACTCATAACTGAGAATTTACCTAATCTGGAGAAGGAAACAGGCATTCATACCCAAGAGGTAGAGAGGACCCCCTCCCCAAATCAACAAAAAACAATCAACATCCTGACATATAATAGTGAAAACTGCAACTTATAACAGTGAAAATTGCAACTTTCAGAGATAAAGAGGAAATACTGAAAACAGCTTGAGACAAGAGAATCCTAACATATAGAGGGAGAAGTACTAGATTAACAGCGACCTATCCACAGAGACGTGGCAGGCCAGAAATGGCTGGCATGATATATGCAGGGTACTAAATGAGAAAAATACACAGCCAAGAATACTTTACCAAGCAAGGCTGTCATTCAGAACGGAAGGAGAGGTACAGAGATTCCAGGGTAGACAAAGTGAAAGAATATGTGACCACCAAACTAGCCCTGCAAGAAATATTAAGGGGGATCCTATAATCGAAAAGGGAGCCCAAAGAAACAGAGACAATCTGCAGAAACAGGGAGTGTACAGCTAATACAATGACACTAAATTCCTATCTTTCAATTACTCTGAACATGAATAGGCTATATGCTCTAGTCAAAAGACACAAGGTGGGATCCCTGGGTGGCACAGCGGTTTGGCGCCTGCCTTTGGCCCAGGGCGCGATCCTGGAGACCCAGGATCGAATCCCACATCAGGCTCCCGGTGCATGGAGCCTGCTTCTCCCTCTGCCTGTGTCTCTGCTTCTCTCTCTCTCTCTGTGACTATCATAAATAAATAAAAATTAAAAAAATAATAATAATCTTTAAAAAAAAAAAAAAGACACAAGGTATCAGACTGGATAAAAAAGCAAGACCCATCTATATGCTATCTTTACAAGAGATTTATTTTAGACCTAAGACACCTTCAGACTGAAAATGAGGGGGTGGTGAACTATTTACCAAGCAAATAGACCTCAAAAGAAAGGTGGGGTAGTATACTCATATCAGATAATTAGATTTTAAACCAAAGACTGTAGAAAGAGAGGAAGAGGGACACTGTATCATACATAAAGTGTCTATCCAACAAGAAGACTTAATAATTACGAATATTTATGCCCCTCATGTGTGAACAGCCAATTATACCAATTAATAACCAAAGTAAAGAAACACAAGGATAATAATACATTAATAGGCAACCTCAACACTTCACTTTCAGCAAAGGACAGATATTCTAAGCAGAAGATCAACAAGGCTTTGAATGGTACACTGGACCAGATAGACTTCCTGGATACATACAGAACATTCCATCCCAATACAACAGAATACACATTCTTCTCAACTGCACATGGAACTTTCTCCAGAATAGACCACATACTGGGTAACAAATCAGGTATCAACCAATACCAAAAAACTTGCATTATTCCCTGCATATTTTCAGACCACAATGCTTTGAACCTAAAACTAAATCACACCAAGAAATCTGGAAGGAACTCAAACACTTAGAGGTTAAAGAGCATCCTACTAAAAAATGAATGGGTCAACCAAGAAGTTAGAATTAGAATTAAATTAGAATTTAAAACATTCATGCAAATGAATGAAAATAAAAGCACATCTGTTCAAAATCTTTGGGATACGGCAAAGGCTGTTCTAAGAGGGAAACACATTTCAAAATAAGCCTTTCTCAAAAAAAAAAAAAGAAAGAAAAGAAAAGAAAAGAAAAATCTCAAATACACAAGCTAACCTTAGGCCTAAAGGAGCCGGAAAAAGAACAGCAAATAAAGCTTAAACCAAGCAGGGGAAGAAAAATAATAAAGATTAGAGAAGAACTCAAGATAGAGACCAGAAGAACAGTAGAACGGATCAATGAAACTAGGAGCTGGCTCTTTTTATTTTTTTAAGATTTTATTTATTTATTTATTTATTTATTTATTCATATGAGAGAGAGAGAGAGAGACGCAGAGACACGGACTGAGGGAGAAGCCCTGCCTGATGTGGGACTCAATCCCAGGTCTCCAGGATCACGCCCTGAGCTGAAGGTGGCACTAAACCACTGAGCCACCAGGGCTGCCCTTGGAGCTGGTTCTATGAAGAATTCATAGATGTGAAAATACTCACCAAGATACTAGCTAATAGGATCCAACAGTATATTAGAACGATTATTCACCATGACCAAGTGGGATTTCTTTCTGGGATGCAAGGGTGGTTCAACATTCATAAATCAAAGTGACAAGTCACGTTAATAAAAGAAAAGACAAGAACCATATGATCCTCTCAACTAATGCAGAAAAAGCATTTCACAAAACACAGCACCCTTTCTTAAAACTCTTCAAAGTGTAGGGATAGAGGGAACATATCTCAATATTACAAAAGCCATCTACAAAAAGCCCACAGCAAGTACCATTCTCAATGGGGAAAAACTGAGAGCCTTTCCTCTAAGGTCAGGAACATGATAGAGATGCCCATTCTCACGACTGCTGTTCAACACAGTACTAAAAGTCCTAGCCTCAGCAATCAGACAACAAAAATAAATAAAGGGCATTCAAATTAGCAAAGAAGTCAAATTCTAACTCTTCACAGATGACATGATACTGTATATGGAAAACCCAAAAGACTCCACCCCAAAATTGCTAGAACTCATATAGCAATTCAGCAATGTGGCAGAATACAAAATTCATGCACAGAAGTCAGTTGCATTTCTATACACTAACAATGGGACTTAAGAAAGAGAAATTAAGGAGTCAATCCCATTCACAATTGCACCAAAAACCATAAGATACCTAGGAATAAACCTAACAAAGAGGTAAAGGATCTGTACTCTAAAAACTACAGAACACTTGGGAAAGAAATTGAGGAAGACACAAAGAGATGGGAAAACATTGGAAGAATAAATATTTTAAAAATGTCAATGCTACCCAGAGCAATTTACACATTCAGTGCAATTCCTATCAAAATACCAAGGACTTTCTTCACACAGTTGAAACAAATAATCCTAAGATACGTATGGAACCAGAAAAGACCCCAAATAGCCAGAGGAATGTTGAAAAAGAAAACCAAAGCTGGGGGTATCACAATGCCTGAATTCAAGCTGAATTACAAAACTGTGATCAAGACAATACAGAACCAGCATATTGTTACATAGGTCAATGAAGAGATACAGAGGTCAATGGAACAGAATAGAGAACCCAGAAAGAACCCTCAACTCTATGGTCAAATTCATATTGTCACATAGGTCACATAGGTCAATGAACAGATACATAGGTCAATGGAACAGAATAGAGAACCCAGAAAGAACCCTCAACTCTATGGTCAACTCTATGGACAAAGCAGAAAAGAATATCCAGTCTCTTCAATAAATGGTGCTGGGAAAATTGGACAGTCACATGCAGAAGGATGAAACTGGACCATTCTCTTATACCATACACAAAGATAAACTCAAAACGGATGAAAGATGTAAATGCGAGACAGGAATCCACCAAAATCCTAGAGAACACAGGCAGCAACTTTTTTTACCTCAGCCACAGCAACTTCTTGCAAGACACAACTCTACAGGCAAGCGAAAAAAAAGCAAAAATGAACTACTGGGACTTCATCAACATAAAAAACTTCTGCACAGCAAAGGATATGGTCAATGAAACCAAAAGACAACCAAAAGAATGGGAGAAGATATCTGCAAATGACATATCAGATAAAAGGCTAGTATCCAAAAACTGTAGAGAACTTATCAAACTCAACACTCAAAAAACAAAGAATCCAATCAAGAAATGGGCATAAGACACGAACAGACACTTCTCCAGAGAAGGCCTACACATGGCCAACAAAAACATGGAAAAAAGCCCCACATCACTTGTCATCAGGGAACTACAAATCAAAATCACAATGAGATACCACTTTACACCAGTGAGAGTGCCTAAATTAACGACAGGAAACAACAAATGTTGGTGAGGATGCGGAGAAAGGGAAATCCTCTTGCATTATTGGTGGGAACGCAAGCTGGTGAAGCCCAATCTGGAAAAGTGTGGAGGATCCTCAAGAAGTTAAAAATAGAACTACTCTATGACCCAGTAATGGCTATCTACCCCAAAGATACAGATGTAGTGAAACAATGGACACCCGCTCCCCAATGTTCACAACAACAATGTTCACCACAGCCAAACTGTGGAAGAAGCTGAGATGTCCTTTGACAGATGAATGGATAAAGAAGATGTGATTGCATTCATGTGGATGGAACTAGAGGGTATTATGCTGAGTGAAATAAGTCAAGTGGAGAAAGACAATTATATGGTTTCACTCATATGTGGAATATAAGAAATAGTGAAAGGGACCATAAGGGAAGGTGAGGAAACTGAGTGGGTAAAAATTAGAAAGGAAAACAAACTGCGAGAGACTCCTGATTCTGGGAAACAAAGTGTTGCGGAAGGGAAGGTCAGTAGGGGGGGATAGGGTAACAGGGTGACAAGCATTAAGGAAGGTACATGAAGTGATGAGCACTGGATATTAAACCATATGTTGGCAAATTGAATTTAATTTTTTTAAAATGTGAATAGTGAAAAAAAAAATAAAAGCGTGAATGAATCTCTAAGTCCCCAAACTTAGCCAACTGGGCCTTCTGTCCCAAAAAAGGCAGGTAACTCCATTAGTAACGACCCTCCAAGTGAATGTCTTGCCTCAAAATTCTTGTCCCAAAAAGGGATATAAGGACAAGAGTAACTTCAGACCTATGAAGAAGAAATAGCCCCTACTATATACATAAATTTACTAAAATGCAATAGGACTAGGTAAAGAAACTAGATCACTAAGTAAACTTAATTTTTATTTAATATCTCTTAAGTAAGAATGGAAAAGGAAAGCATATTACAATTTACCTCTTTCATAAATGTACATCTCTTCAAGTGTCTAGGGCTTATAACCCATCATCATCATCTATACTAATGTCATTTATTTAATGAAGCTTTCTTCATTCATCTGCCTCAGTCATATTTTGATTATATCTTCTGCATCTGGGAGGGCATTTCTAAGTGGTTCAAATCAGTGTTTTTCAAAGAGTTTTGATAACCCACAGTAAGAAAATAATGTTATATCACAACCTAGTACGTCTAACTTAACAAAATTTGCACAATAGTACCCTTACTTTTGTGATACTCTTATACTTTTCTATACTATTCCATTTTTTAAGTGCTGATGTAGATTCATTAAATTGATTTTATAACCCACAAATGGATCACAACCTACAGTTCGAAAACTCTGGCCCCAGCCATCATCATAATTATAACAAGTATCTTACAGGTTCTTCCTCCCTTTTTATCCCTATGACACCCCAACCCCCATAATTAGAGCCAGTATAAACCCTCCTCTTTCCTGAGTTCTGAATCCCACCCAGTTCAGCCTTCTCTTCATCCCACAATGGTGTATCTAATGCTCTCCCCATTTCTAACCTATTCTTTTTCTACTGGCAAAAGAGTCAGATTAACAGGAATCTTAGAAGTCAAAAGAGTATCTCCTTGGTCAAAACGAAGGTAATATTCAACTATACTTAACCTGCTATAGATAACAATACGTATAATTTACTTGGTAAATATCTGAAAATATTGTTCAAAAATCCCCCCAAAACCAAACATACACATGTATGTATATATTTATATGTGAATTATACAGTTTTCAGTTAAAAAGACACCACCTAGATCATAGAAACCAACTTCCTTATTTTAAAGATGAGGAAATGAGGTCTAGGGTGGTTTAATGAGGATCTGTAGGACTCAGTTAATGGCTAAGTGAGAACCTAGTACTTTCAATTCCCCATTTGATACTTTAACAACTGGACTAATGCCAAAGTTTTAAAAATGTTACAACAGAACAAAAGTCACTTATGAATAATTTATTAGAAAACATTCCCTTCAACCTGAGATGAATTACCTGTTCTGTTTGTTTCCATTTCTGTTCCAAAGCATCAAACATGACTCTGCACAGTTCTTGTACATCATGCTGCTGCCAAGCTATTTTAAGATAAAATTTAATTAAAAACAGCAATAAATTTAGTGTAATTAAACATTAGTTTGCTTAAAAGCAAATTGTCAAAAACATGGGAAAGTAACATATGTTTCACAATGCTATAATATTTGCTATTTTTGTTACTTTTCACTGAGAGTTAAGAAAGATATTAAGAAAAATCTAGGACAACAAACTAAAAATTTTAGTTTATGTACATAAAATTAAGAGTTTAACTAAACTTTCTTTACAAGAAAATTTTAACTCATCAAAACTTTACCCCTAGTTCTTAAATTTTAAAAATAAGCTATTTTTAAATTCCAACAAAAGGCAATGAGGTTTATAGTAAAGTTAACTAAGTTATTAATATATCTTGTTCATAATATTGTCTCCCAGAATTCCTTTGAATATTAGAAACACTTATCATTACAAGAGAAATTAGTACCCTCACTACTATCCCATCCAAAGCTCCTCGTAACATCTGTGGTTTCAATAGCTCTCTTTTTGCTGGTTTGTAACAAAACAAAAAGCCTTTGAAGTTGGTATGGGATACTTGTCACAGGATCTTCTTCAGATTCTTCAAATTCCCACCTATTGAAATAAAATATTTGAATATTATTTATAAAACATTTTTATTCTTTAAAGCTATCATTTAAAAAAAAAAGAAAAAAAAAGCTATCATTAATATTAACGTGATAATAATGTAAGACCTTGACTCTGGGGGTATTCAGAATTTGGCTATTAACTGAAGCTATTATTATCTAATGAAATAGCTGCCTTTCCCTAATTCATAAATACAGAAAAAATTTAGACTTTAACAAGAAAAAGCATAAGAAGGCAACACGAATGAAAGGCAAAGCTCATCTAAAAGTAATCACAGAACCTGAATCTGATCAACTCTCTTTTTCTAATTATTAATTCATAAAAATACAGAGAACAGAACAATATTAAATGACACTATTGCATTCAGCTATCAAAATCCAAACTGTGGAAACCTACAGGATAAATGATACCAGTTTTCAATATATTTATTTTCAAGGAATAAACTGCAAGGAGGAAAAAAAGATGGAAGGGGATTAAAAAATAAATTAAATAGACTAAGACTCTTAACAGTCAGTTGACTGTATGGCTCTCGTTTGGATCCTAATTTGAACAGATTGTAAAAATTATGAGGCAATCAAGGAAACCTTATTAGCAATAACCTGAGATACATTTACAGGTGGATGATACAACGGGAGTGTGCTTCCAAATAATCAGAATAGAGGATATTAAATAAAAAAGACTGATCACGAGTTGATAATATTCAAAGCTAGGTGATGGGTACAGAGGGATTCATTACAAGGTCTATGTTCAAAAGTAAATTCAGATGATGACCTTCCACATGAATGGAATGATAATATAATGTTTGATTGAGCAACACAATCAATATTAGAAGTTCCAAAAATACTTTAAATATATATTCAAGGATGTTATTCAAAATAACACAAGAAAAGGGTAAAATTAATCTGTTCTTTAAAATGTCTTAAAAAATAAGTATGCATACCTTAAAGAAAATACACAAGAGTATATTAAACATATTATAATAAGATACTCATAAAAATAATTGTCTTTTACGGTTTATTTAAGTAGGATTTCCTTCATAGAAAAAAAGGATTTCCTTCATAGAGCATTTTAAAGTACCTGGCGTATACAATACTGGCTTTTACACCACACACACAACCCTCAAAGGACAGCTCTAAATTATATTTTAATTAGAAACAAAGTTTGCAGGTTTAAAAAGATAACTGTGTCTTAAATTGAGAAGTGTAAGGAAAGAAGAATATGGTTTAAATATCTAGATTATCACAAAAAGCCTAAAAGCCCCTATAAAATTTCTTTATAAAGACATTAAAGATGTAAGTAGGGAAGCTTTAATATGGTAATTTAACCCAAATGTAAATCTTATTAATTTTATCCTTTTCTGGTCTACACACAGACGGTTTTTTCTCTCCACAAATATTTTATATGTCAATCTCTCATAAGATCTTTTTCTTAGATAGTATTCAAGATGTGTTTCACAAGTGAGAAATGCCCCAAACTTTACAAATAAGTATAAGAAAGTAAATTAGATTTTATCAGTTAAAACCTGTACTTTCATTCTTATATCGGTTTTATTTATAAAATTTTTCTTTGAATACTCACTTATACAATGCATTCCTAAATTCTGGAGTCATAAAAAGTGTCTGCAAAAGGCTATTCAAATAGCAAGTCATTGCTTGGTTTACTAATCCCACATATCCTTTAAAAAGAAAACACAAGTATATATAAATCAGCATTTACATTAAAAAAAAAACAATAAGAATTTAATGAACAGTAAAAATTGAGAGGTTAAGGTTACTCAGTAGGAAATTACTTTAAATTTTTTCAACAATACCTAAGAAAGACCCCTTTTTCTAAAATGCTGTACTATGTAAATCTTGTTTCTCAGAAACAGTGAGGATATCTTGTTAAATATCCAGAGATATACAAGGATATTATGCAGCATTTAATAAAATTTAAAGAGGAATACTTCAATATGTTTACTTGATATAAAAATAATCTTTGTTCCCCAAATTGATAACTTGTTGATTAAAGTGGAAAAGTATAAACATTTACTTTAACTATCACACATCTGAAACAGGAAGACTGAACTGAACCAGCTATGCATGCTATCAGGCCTTATAAACCAATTTATGCCAAGAATTAGTAACATATGAGATAAATTCATTTTACATATAACTTAGAATGACTTCCTCTATTTTAACAAGAACATGAAGTATGAGATTGTCTACATCAGCACACTATGCAAAGAGTGACTACAAAGAAAGAAGTTAGAAATAGGCAAGAATAGAGAGAGGGAGGGCAGCCTGGGGGCTCAGTGGTTTAGCGCCCCCAGGGCGTGATCCTGGAGACCCAGGATCAAGTCCCACATCGGGCTCCCTTCATGGAGCCTGTTTCTCCCTCTGCCTGCGTCTGTGTCCCTCTCTGTGTCTTTCATGAATAAATAAATAAAAACTTTAAAAAAAAAAAAGAATAGAGAGAGGGAATGGGGAAGGGAAGAGGGAGAAAAAAGGAGAAGCTCATAGCAACTTAAAGTTCAAGTGAATGTTTAAAATTACTTAGGCTTATATATTTGTTTGGATATGGCTACCATTGTTGAGAACATTTCTGAAATTTCTCCTTTGAAGTAGACTTTAGGCCCAGTTTATGAGATACACATACACCAAAAAAATATCAGTCCCATCATTTTAGTTATGCCTCATTAAGTGAGCAAAATGTGGTAAACACTTTGCTTAATAATTAAACTTATTTACTCCCAGCTAATACTGAATGACTTGGGTATTTCAAATCAATCAATCAAATCTCTTCTCAGCAGATGCTGAAGGTGTTTACTGAAGTTTTTCAAAATACTTTTTCAATTTACCAACTATAATGTCTTGAGAAATGCTAGGTTCTGTAGATAACTATATTGCCAAAAGTGATGAAAGGACAAATATGCATGCTAAAACTTGGTCAGTTGTGGAAAAGAAGAACAGATTTCATGTTATCTGTATGGTTCTAAGAAGAGATCAAGTAGCTGCCCAGTTTTCATTTTGGACTAAGGTTCAAGTTTTTATTTCTAATGCCTTTCATATTTAAGAATACTGTGTTTATAGAGGTGCTTGGATGGCTCAGTAGGTTAAATGTCCAACTTTTGATTTTTGGCTCAGTTCATGCATGATATCAGGATTGTGAGATGGAGCCCTGTATCGGGCTTCATGCTAGGCATGGAGCTGCTTAAGAGTCTCTCTTCCCCACCCCCCTCTCAAAAAAAGGGGAAAAAAACTACCATGTGTTGTGTGTGTGTATACATACATATATTCTACTGTACATCGTTTAGAATTTTAAGTTGCTTCAATTCCTAACCATCTCCAATCTGAGTTGTTTTCATAGCACCCTGTCTTTAATCTATATTGGAGCCTTCAGTTCACTATTCTGTAATGACCTATTTACTTATATGTCTTCCCTATCAGACTGTGAGTGGAGAGATCAAATCTGATTAATCTCTCTATCCTACTACTTAGCATAGCAGCAGGTGCACTTAAGGGGAAAGTGCATATGAAACACAAATTTGTATGATATCTGCCCTGATTATTAATAATGAAGTACTATTTCATTCTTAGTTCATATAAAAAGATTCTTTGACACAAACAACAGTGCTTTGGCAGGAGACAAGGCTGGTCTACATCTTGTTGGCTAAGACTGCCTGGAATTTCCCTTTTTCTCCATCTCCCTCCCGTAATCACTCAACAGTCAGGATGAATACTATTATTGTCCTTTGTGTACCCATATACCAATTATGTATCACTTATGGGTGACTTGTTTCCCTTCCCCGGGCTTAAAAAAAAGATGATAGGAGAAGAGAGTTTAAAAGGAGGGAGTGGCAGTACTTTATTACCAATGTTCTTTATTTTCTCATCAGCAATAAAAATCATACAGAAAAACATATAGTCATTTGTACTTGATTTCGCACCATATTTGCACAGAATGAACAGTTTCTCATGTAAAGGTACTATTTGCAAAACTATGAAGATTTCAGTAATATTCATAAAAGCGCTACTGAATAGAAATCTTTTGTCATTAAGCATTGTCCACATCAAAAAACTTCAAATGACAACTGTTATCAAATGGGTCCTGTATGGACACCTGGGTGGCTCAGTGGTTGAGTGTCTGCCTTTGGCTCAGGTCGTGATCCTGGGCTCTTGAATTGGGCTCCGTGCAGGGAGCTTGCTTCTCCCTCTGCCTGTATCTCTGTCTTTCTCTGTCTCTCATGAATAAAATCTTAAAGATAAAAAGGGTCCTATAACTTAAACAGCTATGAATCAATACTGTAAATGTGAGCCACTAAGGGAAAAGAAGGTGATTCTGTGAGGGGCACATGTGGAAAGAAATCCTGAACAGAACCAGCAGGTAATGAAGTAGCCATCAAACGGTCCAAAATGAAGAATATAGAATGCAACAGGCCAACTCCTAGAGCTGATAAAATAAAAGAATTGTTAAAGAAACTGGCCAAGGACAGTTATCATAGATTCAGATAATGGATCACCTCAAGTCCATATTAGCCTTCAATCTGCTCCTTATCCCTTAGTATTCATATACACAATACCCCACCCTGGCCGGCTCATAGTACCTCCTATCAACAGTGGCTAGCTACCCTGAGGGGGTTGGGGTTGGTAGGCAAGGGAGACAGAAAAGAATTTATCAAATCCCTAAACCTCTTGCATTAGGAGAAATGTGTTCCTGGAGCCCTGGGTCGAAATCATGATGGCATTTTCCAATAAAAATACTTTGTACACTGTGCCAAGATTTACAATAATGTAAGGAAAATGCAAATTCAACAGTCACTAACAACATTATGTTTGAAACACAACTACTTTGGATACTTATAAACTATTTTAGTTCAGAAAGGCAGGACCCCTAGAAAACTGGAGGAAAAATATACAGGTAGGAAAAAGGAGTGGAGTAGAAGTGCGTGAGAAATATAATTGGGAATGAAGGCTATTATTACGTGACAATTTAGAACAAAGGCCTCTAAATTTTTTTTTTTAAATAAACTTCAACAGTAATTCAATGATCAGAAAGAATCAGAAATAAAAATAAGGAAATAATCAGAAATAAAAATAAAAACCTATGTACAAGAATGTTCATCATAGGGATGCCTGGGTGGCTAAACAGTTGAGCACCTGCCTTCAGCCCAAAGTGTGATCCTGGAGTCCCAGGATGGAATCCTGCATCGGGCTCCCTGCACAGAACCTGCTTCTCCCTCTGCCTGTGTCTCTGCCTCTGTGTCTCTCATGAATGAATGAATAAATAAAATCTTTTTTTTAAAAAAAGAATGTTCATTATAACATCAGTAATAATTTGCTTAAATATCTAAATCATTCAATGAAATACCGTTTTTCAGTCATTGAAAACCCTATATTAAAATACTATATAATAGCACTGAAAATGTTTATCAGAGAATTAAAGAAAAATACACAGTAAAAAATGCTCATAACATATGATACCCCATTTTCTTAAAAGCACACATATGGAGGAAAGATAAAATAGAAATAAGCAAAATCACTAAGTAGTTTCTGCTAGTAGTATAGTGATTTTCACTTTCTTCATTTTAAAGTATGACAATGAGCATATATTACATTTGTATAATCAGAGAAAGAACTTTTTTTAAAGTATGAGTCAGTCTCTAGGAATTTATAGGCATCATAGAGCCATAGAGCATACAGCACAAAGTAGGAGTTCTGTAAATACTCCTACATAAAGGACTGAATTGGTTGTCAGAATACAAAGCAAATAGTTCAAGAATCCTGATTTGTTAAATCTGGAACTTTCTCAAAGTATTCCAACTATCTCAGAATAACCTAGGGTGCTTATTTAAAACAAAATGGAATTTATCTAACCAGAAATTTTGAAAAGTAATGCCTTGGAACCCACTTTTGACAAGTGTCCCCAAATGACTTTTAAAGAAACAAAAATTTGAGAATCACTATTCTAGACAGACAGTGTAACAATGAATAGCTTTATTATCTCCTATTATCTGAAACAGAAAATAATTTTGTACCCTCTTTTATTCCTGGTACTTAACTATAGAATGTTCTACTGATACAAATGATTCTAAATACCAAACATGACCAGCTTTTACTGGTATTTTCAGAACAAATACGCCAGTAACCCTGTACAAATGATCAGCTATGAGGACATTATTCTACATTTTAATTACAAAATATATTAACTAGAAAATTACAGATCACATTAGGACAACATCTGCAATGTTATGCTATAGTTTTATTTTCATACTAGATACTTGCATATAGTACTTAAAACCATCTCTGTTTCTGAAGTACTTAAGAGATTCTGCAGTCACACCTAGCAGTACCAGCTGTGCAATCGAAGGCTTCTCAGAACCCAGGTTCCACTTCTTTTAACATGAATAATAGTATCTACTGCAAAGGTTTGCTGTGAGATCAAATGTTATGTAGAAGTACTCAGATCATATGTAAGGCAATTAATCAACCTTACAGATAAAGGGATAAACTCTTACATAAATAAAGCAATTTTAGCGCTCAATAAATTGAAAAAATTCAAAATTCTAAGTTTATTAATGCTCAGAAAAAAAGTTAACAGGAATTTTAAAATTACATGATTAGTTTCAAACATATGATTAAACTAAAATATGACACAGTAGGTCTAATAAGTTTGGCCCATCTGCTTCAAAATGGAAGTATCCCCCCCATAGTCTATCCTAATCCATGAAGATATAATAGAAACTCCTTCCAAAGAAAGTCACCTTAAGATCAGATTCAAAATAGAAAACTAACAAAAAGAAAAGTCTTCCCTCAAAATACAGTATTCAATATTTTTTTTACTTTATTACTAAATAGTGGCAGTAACAATATAGTAAGGGAAACAACGAATTGAGGGAAAGAGAAGCCAGATTATTGTTCTATTTCTGTTAACTAGTGATCTTGCTTTGGGTCTCAATTTTCTAATCCATAAAATGAGAGGATTAGGCTTGAGAGCTCTCCGATTACTGAGTCTAACACGCCATGATTTTGTGAAAAGACCACAAAAATAGTAATAAATCTTACCAGTTTCTGATTTATTCAAAATAGATGAATAGGAGTAGTTTTGGCTGACATAATCACTGGTAGAGCCCACAGAACCTTCTCTTGGAAGTGGACCTATAAATCGGTCATGGACACTATCATCTCCGGTACTGGAATCCTCCTAAAATGCAGTATAACCAATATTTACTGAATGGCATATGTTGCTGAAACAATGGAAAAAAAAAAAACACATACTAATTGCTGAGGCAATGAAAAAAACACAAGGCATTACTATTACCACCACAATATTCAAAGGCATGCATACTCTCCCATTTCCTATAGGAAGGCTCAATAGATGCCCAATGTAAAACACTGTGGAGAGGTGCTCATGTCTCTTTTCAAAGTTCTTACTTTTGCAATTTCCCTTAATTCTCTTTCAAATTTTGTTTATAGGAGAGAAGGAGAAAGTTCCATTGTGAACTCTTTGATGACACGGTCTGTCATTTATTTTTATATCATCCTTGCCAAGTAGACTTAGCAGGTAGGCCATACTTAAAAAGTTTTGGATAAAATGGATCATTTCCTATTGTCTCCAATAAAACTTCCTATTAACGAAGATGTTAAAATGGATTCAGGGATATAAAATCAGCATAAATAATTAAGACACAGCTGAAGAGTAATTACTGTGCATTTTTTAAAATTCCCAAACTGTGGATTTAGAGTTCCCAAAATTAATAGGTAATTTATATTTCAAAGTCATTCAGATTAATCAAAATCTTCTCACGATGTCCTAAAAATAAGTGATGAGATAGAGCATATTCTAGTATTGCTTCAGTATGGATGCTCTGTGTTTAATTATTGTCTACTGTCCAGACAAGTATTCTAATTCACAACAGACTTCTACATGAAAAACATCAAATTGAAGAACTTTTCCTGAGTGAAGTTTCATTGAAGAGAAGGGTTCTGAAAAAGTCGATAAAGTCTGTGAGCCTTAGTTTCCTCAGCCTGTAAAACAGCAAGGTAAATCAGACCAAGTTTTCTCAATCTTTTTTAGGAGTAACCCTCAAATTGGGAGTTACTGGATTAGATGAGCTCTAGGGCCACTGGACCATATCGGAAAGCCTACTGAAATATGAACTGAAGCAAATACTAAATGATTAGAAATAAAAAGCACATAACTTGAAAAAGTAATTTTTCCAGAAAGGGGGGTGAGAGTAGGAGCAAAATTATCAGAGTGGAGAATTCTGGGGGTCTGTCCCTACCCTAAAATACAGAAAAATCCAGGCATAACTGCCAAGGACTTACAGCAACCAAGCAAACACTTAACCAAAGGAGAAACCACTGACACATAATAGGAGCTCTCTGCAGTGTTTTCACTTATTCTGGATCTACCCCATACCTGTCGTGGTGGTAGTCTTGAAAACAGCAACCCCTGTTTCCAGGGCAGCAACAGACCATGCTACAAACACAAGCAACAGTGGTCTACATGCCCACTGTTGCCATGTTAACATATACACTTACAGTAAGCCAACATAAAACAGAAAAATAATTTATTATACATAAATTACAAATTATCTCTCTCCTTCCTTTGGAATACTTCTTCCCAATAGTGACAGTACAGAAAAATTATGAATACGAGGCTTCTAAAAAGTTTACCAGCAGTATTTGAGGCTGTTCACCATCTTTATCTGTCAAATGCAGAAAGTTCTTCTTTCCTGGCTCAAAATTAGCATCAAGAAGAGACTTGTCACTGGTATGGTCCAGTGGAGCCTATGGGCATGAAATAAAATATCTCAGATTACAAGGAACATTAAGTATAATAAAATAAAACAAGGAATATGTAAATGAATCCACAATTTTTGGGTTCAAACTATTTTTTTAAATAAAGATTCTGCTAAATTCTGTTAATCTGGACTCGGAATTAACTTATTTACTCATGTATTAGGATGGCTAACCCCATGACCTTGCATATACTGACAGTTATCCCAGATGTGCATATTGCCTAACATCTTAAAAAAAAAAAAAAAAAAAAAAAAAACCCGGAGGAAAAAAAGGTAAAGGAGTAATGTAAGTATTATACAAAAAAAATAAGTATAAACATTTATGTTTCTATGTTCTCTAAAATGTATTCAATACAATATATAATGGATTTTCATGAAGACTAGCTAAAGATAACTTTATGTAACTGTAAAAACATATTTTGATATATGAATATGAGAATTTCCAGATAAGCAACACACTAAAAATCCAACCAAAATAATTTGTAATATACCAACACGGGCACTTTAAGAACTTTAAGAACTCCTGAAAGAAGTGATAGCCTATCTCAAGTCCGCTGCCAGGATCCAGAGGATCCCAGGAACAGAAGTGATCACTCTTGAAAATGAAACACCTAAGATATGTAGTCTTTACATAACTCTTTATCTGGTAAGGCAATTTCATTCTGGTGCACTCTGGTTGGTGGATGATACAAGGAGCTCTGCATGCTTTAAGTCTATACTAGGAACTCACAGGCTAGTACATTGTTGAGAAAAATGAGAGATGAAATGAACACCCCATTCTTTGCTTTAAAACTATTTTATTATATTAAAGAATATTTTTAATGCTTCCAAAACATGAGAAATGCCTCCTTAGGAGGACTTATTTTAGGGCAATGCCTTTCTTAGGAACTTAACATTATATGAAAGTATGAATAGGTACTAGGGAAAACAAAAACAAAAACTCTAACTGTAAAAGATGTTGCCACTTGCTATTTGTGTGACTTTGGGAAAGTTAACTCCATTTCCCCATGACTCAGTTTCTTTACCTATGTCATGAGGCTGCAATAGGACCTACCTCACAGAGTGGTTATTAAGAACTAAATGAGGTTTTACTTGTATAAAGCCTCACACAGGAACAATTCTAAGTACACAGTAAGTTTAAAGTGTTAAGTAAATAAAATAATAAACATATGATCTCTCTTAACTGGCTCACATCTAGAAGTCCATGAGAAAAATGGGACATAAAAAATCAGAGGCTAGGAGAAGCCACATGAAAGGAGAAAAGATATGTTTGGGTCCTTCACATTTCTGATAAGAAACCAGATAATATAGCAGGAATACATAGGGATTTTACCTCAACAAATATATGTATCTATGTGTAAGAGGTGGTGGGTAGCCAAGTGGGTTAGGTTTGCACAAAAGCAACATGTAGCACAGTGCAGTAACCAGGTAAAAGAGTGTATTTACAGAAATGTACAGTAAGCAAATAAAAATACAGAAGTCAAGTACTTGAGAACAGTCATAGCTAAAGAAAGAGAAATAGGTAATCTTGACATAGATTTAAAGCTATTATAGATGTTAATTTAACACCCATCTTTGGAGTGCCTAGGGAGACTAGAGATGGAGGATGCAAAATTAATACTATGAGATATCAGCCACCAAAATATATGCATTTTACCACATGGAAAAGACACAAATGAATAACAACTATAATTTAAAAATGCTATGATAAGTGGCATAGCAGAAGAAGAAAATATACAGTTGGGGGACAAAGAAAGAAATTACTGTTGAAGTGGCATAAGGAAACATCTTGTAAGGTTTCTTAAAAGTACAAGATAAATAAGACTTGAGGAGACACACATGACCGTATAGAACTATCCTTTAAATTAAAAAAGAGGCAACATTAGAAGTTACATGGTGATGTAACAGGGAGTATTCAGAATTTCAGATTAAATATTAGTTCTCTTTGCATATTTTGTTGGACTCCTGATTTTACTAATCAATTTCAGAGGGAAAAAGTTGGTTAATGTAAAACATTAGTTGCACATTTTAAAAATGTAAATATATTATAGAATAGAAACCAAAATATCATGGATTTTAAGGGCAAATGAAGCAACATCAAACATCTGTGATTCTTGTATGGACCCAGTTAAAACTCTGCCCTTCAAATATTATAGAGATAACACATTCAACTTCATTTCCCATCAGAGGCAGTTTCCTGGAAAACTTAAGAGTAGCAATGACAAAAAAAATTTTTTTTTTTAATTTAAAAAAAATTTTTTTAAAAAGTAGCAATGACACAGGACAGAAAAAGGTAATGTAAGCAAAAACATGGAGATGGAAAAACGTGGAAATTTGTGTTAAGAAAACAAATTAGCCCAGTATCTGGGAGTTGAGATTACAAAGTCTTAAAGGACCCATTGCAATTTGTCTAACAAGCTTGCTCACCTAAGGGAATCTGTTTTGTTTTGTTTTTTAAGATTTTATTTATTTATTCATGAGAGACACAGAGAAAGGCAGGGACATAGGCAGTGGGAGAAGCAGGCTTCCTGCGGGGAGCCTGATGCAGGACTCGATCCCAGGACCCTGGGATCATGACCTGAGCCAAAGGCAGACACTCAACCACTGAGCCACCCAGGTGCCCCCGGGAATCTGATTTTAAATTGGCAGGCAGTGTGCTCACAGAAGGTTTTGAATTGGTAGGTGATATAAGTGCTACAATTTAAGATGACTGAAAACAATTCTAACAGTAATATGCAGGGTAATTTGGACAAAGAGGGAATAAAAAAAAAAACATTTGCAGTATTATTCTAATAGTGCAGATGACATCCAATTCAATGGTGTCCTTTGCTACTCTCACATGCAAAAGTGATCAACACCTCCTCTTTGCACTCAGAACAAACTTACAACGTAGTATTTCAAACATGTTAATGTAATTATTTGTCAATACAATTATTTCTATAACAGGACTGTGAGATCTCTGACACAAAAGTCATGATACCACCAACCTTCTTAATCAAGTGCTTAACCTTATCTGGTACATAATCTCTATTAACATGAGTGAATATCTTTCCTTTCTTTTTTCTTTCTACTTAAATTTTTCTCTTCTCTTTGAAAAATTAGATTAAAAAATACACCTGATTCTGTATCCTGCTTTTTTTGCTTAAAAATATAAGATGAATAGGGGCACCTGGGTGGCTCAGTTAAGCATCTAACTCTTGATTTGGGTTCAGGTTATGATCTCAGGGTCATGAGATCAAGCCCTGTATAGGGCTCCGCACTGAATTTGCTTGAGATGCTCTCCCTCTCTGTTTGGCCCTCCCCAGTTCACACACATGCTGTCACGCTCTCAAATAAATAAATAAATGAAATCTTAATAATACATTAATTAATGAAATTTTATGAAATATATATATGACTAACATTCCACACAGTAAAGTTGGAAAATTTTCCATAGTTGATATAATATGCTAGTCCTCTTACAGGAACAAAGAAACTAATAAAATATCTTCATACAAACTTTAGGATAAGCAAATGCTAAATCCAGAATGAAGGCAAAGAGATGAAAAGGGATCCAATTACTGAGTTGCAAATAGGCTCTTAAATTATTTATTATAGTTTTACTTAATTTTTTAAAAAAGATTTTATCCATTCATGAGAGACAGAGAGAGAGAAGCAGAGACATAGGCAAAAGGAAAAGCAGGCTCCATGTAGGGAGCCCGATGTGGGACTCAATCCTGGGACCATGGGATCACACCCTGAGCCAAAGGAAAGACACTCAACCGCTGAGCCACCCAGGCATCCCTATAGTTTTGCTTATGATATTAAAAAAGATTCCAGGATTTAATATACTCATTAATAACAACAACAATAATGACTGTGATATTATTAGCAGTTTAAAAGAACAGGCTTTATGTCTAGGGTTTACCATATCAGCAGCATTGATTCCATTTCCCCACACTAAATCAAAGGTTCCATTTATGTAGCCTACTTTGTTGGCCACATCTTCAAAGAGCTTCCTGAGTGGAGTAGAAGCTGGTAAATTTAAAGTGATCCGTTCATTTACTGTCTTTGAATTAGTAGTATCTTGTATTATACATAAAACTCTAGGTTCTTCAGCAGCATTTTCTATCTGAAATTAAAACAAACAAATATTATTTATATTTTAAAAAACAATTATAATTAGCCACATTTTCTCTTATTAAATGTAAAAATATCCCACAAAATATTTTCTCCTAGCTAGTTTACTGTTTTGTTATGTCTGAAATATGCCATAATGGATATGTCAAACATAAGAAAGTTCCATATATATATATATATATATTTGTTTTGGAAAAACTGCAGCATATTTAAGAATCAAGAGTCATTCTTGTGGACATTTGCTTTCGCCTTTTAAGAGTACAAGAGTCAACAAGCCATGAAGACCGTATACTCAAGTAATTTTCAGTTGAAAAACAGTAAAATCTCATCCTTAAAAATGTGTTATTACCACACTAGCACAGTCAAATCAAGCATTTCTGGGTTTCCTGAAAAAAACAGGGAACTTTGAGGATCATCTCAACTTGCAAAATCCCTAACGAAAGGACACAGGTAACCACCCTTCTGATCTTTATGCTACTGTTCCTAGAAGCCAGATGTCTAAGAGCCCCGTTTATCAACGCATTGGGAGCTGACAAGCTTATTTAAACAGATCAGCCAGCAGAGGGAGGTAAGGAAAAAGCAAGGGAAAAAAACTTTTCAATTACCAATGTAGAAGGAAGAAAGGGTCACAAATTCTCCTTCCAACTTTTCCATCTAACATATAACTCAGTAATTATTAAGACAAAAAGTCTTCAAAGGAGACTTTCTCAGGAAGGCTCTGCCCTTCCCTTCAAGCTGTTGAAGGACACTGCTTTTCTTTTCAACTTCCACAGAGGTAGAAGGCTGCATCAGATACCTGAGCGCAAGTTCTTTCCCTCCTTCTCCTATAATGCCAAACTCCATGAATGGCATCATCATCCACTGACTGCTGAAACTAGAGTTCTGAGCATCTTCCTCATCTCCTTCCTCTTCTACACCTCACACAATCACCAAAATTCTATCAATTCCACCTTCTGAATATATCTTGAGCCACCCCCTTTCTCTTCATTCCTGCCGACAGCAATCAAAATCTTACACGAGATTATGGCCATGGCTTCATGAGTTTAACTTTTTCTAATCTTGTCTTCCTTCCATCCAGAATAACATGCAAATCTGATTATTTAAATCTCTTGCTTTCCCTCAAAATCAAGTGCAGCAGTTGCTTATTTGGGGTATGTATCACCATCCCCATAATAGGCTTACAGAAGTTTGAACTGCACAAACTGCTGCTGTATACAATAATGTATTTCTTTCCTTCTCTTTTACAATATCAAGGCCAACCTTTATTGCTTTTTTTCCCCTTTTGTTGCTTCTATATTACCCATTTTTAAATAATAGTTATCACTGACTAGTGCTGAAGACAGAATAGCCACAAGGTTTTTTCGTTTGGTGGAGTAATACAATTGTAATTTGTTTCTGCTATACACAACTTTGGATTTGCAAGATATTATTCAAATTAAGGTTAATCCAAGTAGTTTAAAACAGAAATAAATTTCTACAAAAGATGTATAATATTTAAAACAGACTGGCTAGCATATTTCAGACAAATAAAAATATTTAATTAAAAATAATAATCCATTTAAGAATGAAAAGGATAATACATTTCTATAAAATAGAAATACATTTCCATAAAATAAACAGGATAATAAGAGCATTACTAATATGTTTCTCAGAAAAGAGAAAAAAAGCCTTCACCTATAAACTTAAGGTATTATATTTACACATGTAATTAATTTTTTCACACCTTTTAATCCCAAACTGAGAAACATAAACTGGACCTTTTATTTATTTTTATTTTTTAATCTGGACCTTTTAAAACTCTGGTTTACAGTAAAATAATGAACAACTCAAAATAAATTTCAAATACAAAAGATCCACTTTCATAGTTTTAATAGTAAACTTCAGAAGTAGATTCAAGTTTTCCAGGTATAAAATACCACAGGGCCAGATTTTAAAATCTCAGATATGCTGCAACTGATAGTCCAAGGAAGATGAACCTACCAAAGAATTCAGAAATCCAAAGTGTGATTTACTTCAGAATACATCAGTATACATTAGAATGGTGATGTAACAACATCATAAGCTTTCTCTAAAATATATCAGCACAAGGCATAGGTACTCTTGGACCTCCACTCTTTCCACCCAAACATGTGGGGAAATTATCCCCAAAGAAATCTCATCTGAAGACTAAATGTACTATAGCAAACACAAAATTTAGTCTCATGTGTGCCTTTTATTCTTTTGAATGAAAATAGCTTTCTTTTCTGTGTACTGCACATAAATAACTTTGCTCCTTTTTTTAATAGGACGAGTATAGAGGCAAACAGGGAAGTCATCTGTAATCCCATAACAGACAGATAATATTAACATTTTGGAGCACATCCTTCCAAATATTTTGTCCGCATGCGTACATATACATGCACATTCCTGAACACACACACTGGGTTAGAATATACATGCTGTTTTGTAATTTCTTTCTTTACTTATAAATATATCATGTAATCTTTTCCTGTCATTTTCTAACTTACCATTTTTAACAGCTGGATAGTATTTTATTACAGATTAATAATAAATTATTCTATCAGTTCCATTTTACTGACTCAGGCTGGACTCTACAATGTTATATTAAACATGCAGATTTATAGAGCATTTACAAATCAAAAGATGTTTCTTAGAATTAGAAAAATAGGGTAGCTATCTTTCTTCTTTTCTTTGGAGCTCTGACCCTGGTCGATCCCACTTATGCCCAAAGGAAAAAGCAATCACCTTGAGGTAAATGAAAAATGGCTACAAATTTTTTGCCATCCATTTTCTTTTGCCTTTTCATATGAATCTGGACTGGCCTATTGACCAGCTAGGACCAACAGAATTTAACAGAAGTGACACTGTGACTTGGTGCACAACCTTAAAAAATCAGCAGCTTCTACTTTCATACCCCTTGGAAGATTCCATCTTATAATTAAAAAAATAAAAAAATTAAAAAAATAAAAAACCACTTACCCTGGGACCACATGCTACAAAGAAGCCCTAACAATTCACACAGAGAGAAAATAGCCACTTAGTGGCGCAATGGAGTATCTAATATGGAGAAAAGTCTTCTCAGACATTCTATCCAAAGCCAGCCACCAGCTAAATGAAGCCAAGTAAGATCCCCCATGATGCCACAAGAAGGAGAAAAACTGGCCAGCTGAGCCTTTGCCCAAATCCCATCCCACTGAATTATGAACAAATAAACTAGTTGTTCCCTGCCACTAAGGGGTAGGCTGTTCCATAGCAACAGATAGCAAAAATACACTTACACACATCAAAACACACCCGAGCATTAGGATGTAGTAATGGTAGTGCTGGTAGCAGGAGGGAGGGTATCCATTTAAATAAGACACCCAACATTAAGGTAAGGCATCAGAGGATATATCATAGGGAAGACAGCACAATTTTTGAGTTAAAAGTTTTATGATGAGTAAGAGAAAACAGATAAGAGAAAATAAATGCAAAGTTTTAGAGAAGTCTAAATTAGCATGATCCACTTGGGAAAATATTTAATCTATCTTAGGTGAGCTATTAGAGGGGCACAAAGTTCCCGACACAGAAAATCTAGCCAGTTACAAAACAGGTATAAAGTATAAAATTAAAGCTATTTATTTTATGGACAACTCATGGCAATATTATACTTGTGAGAATAAGGGGCACGTCAACAGCAGTTACAAGAACACTAGGAGACTGTTCTGTCCATACCTGTCTATGCTCACTGAAGAAACAAAGCTAGATTTCCTAACAAAGTCTGAAGAATCTTTGAAAGAACAGAGTAAAAAATAAATAAATAAACCACAGTCTTATTTACAAAAGATAAAACATATTGGGATAAAAACACTAAACATTTTCTTCCAAAGAAAGGTTTGCTGCTAGGGACATCCTGTAGAGGTCGACATGAGATAATTCTGTGGAATCTCACAGCCTGCTTGAAGGTATGTTCGTTCACCTCTTAAGTCATGTCATCTCCTGTTCCTGGCCTTCCTAAAGAGATCTAAGTTCAAATCTGAGTTCTCTGAAATTAACACCATAATTTTTGTTTCATAAAAAACCCTTCCTAGGTGTTTCTTATTTAAAAGGAAGGTGTATAATTGGTGGCATATATTCAGAATATTATTAGTATGTAGAAAACAATATCAACCAATATTCAAAGTTACCAAGATTCAGATTTTTCTAAGAAAAACTATATAAAGAATTTTAAAACATTACAAAGGGATTTTACCTCTAAATGTAACAGTCAACTCATTTTCCCTTAAGACTTCTTTCTTTTCAATATTATTACAAAGAATAATATTATGGTTGCAAACTTACACATATGCACAAAACCCGTTTTTTCTGCTTTTTGGTGCAGGAGCTGCTACAAGCTAAGAAGACAGGCCTCAGTACATTACCCTTCTGGACAGCCACGGTTAATATTGCCATAGATTAAAAAAGAGAACTAGAAGGTATGAATATTTTTGCTGATTGAAATTTGTTAAATGTATCAGCCTCATTCAGATTTGCATTTTCAATGGAACAAGTGACAATAACTAGGGCAGTGATGGGGGCCCTAACTTACATTAAAAAAATTCTTTAAATGGAGGACATTTTTAAGGTCCTCCCTCCATGCCATTCTATTCCTCCCCTATGGCCATCCCCTCTCCCCCCAAGAAAACTCCACAATGTTATATGACCTCTTCCTAAGTGGTCTTTTGCCACAGATCACTTAGAGAAGGCAAGAGACTCAAGGAAGCACCTTGAAGAAAGAACTGGAGTTGAAAGGACCTGAGGAAAATGAGGTATTAAGTAAAAGTTGGAATGGGATGCTTCACCACAAGAAAGTTTAGGTTACAGTGCATTCAGGCCGCTGGAAAAGTAATAGTTTCATTTAATTATTCAAATAAGATTTCTGGGTTTTGACTCTCTAAATTATTAAATGACTTCATTCTTGCACCATTAACACTTCAGAAAATGAACTATATCTGTATAAAAAATAAACCACCAACCCGAAAGTCAAAACAAAGGATTCTATAGCATTTTTATGATTTCTCCCTTACTCACATGTTGAAAACAAGTGACTATCTAGACATATATATTCATTTAAGGTGACTTTCGTCTTACTCAAATCAAGTAGAAATTCAAGTAAGCCAAACAAGCATAAAACTTAAAACATGCCTTGTTATTAAATAAAAATACTAACATGCTGTTATTTGTTCTGCTGATTATCATACTAAAGCAATTACATCAGCAGTCTACCTGTAAAAATTTCTTCTTCATTTCATCAAAGATATTTTGTCTGCATCTCCAAAACACATCCTATGGTATATAAGAACAAAATGAATTACAAACTACTTGAAATAAGAACAATTAAGCTAAAAACATTTTTGCAACAAAATATGTATTAAGTAGTACACCACCTAGGATCTTATTTATAAATTACATTTGTAATTTTTACCTTAAGCCTCATTTACTCTTGTAAGGTTACTGAAAACCTGTGCTATAGTGATAAAGATTAATATTAGCGTGGAAAAAAAGACTAACCACATTTTAAAGGAGTGGTAGCTTTAGAACTATCTGCAAATCAAATGTTCTGAGCCACATAATATTTTTTCCAGTTTTACTGAGATATAATTAACATCTAACATGGTAATAATTTAAAGTGTACAACATAAAGATTTGATATATGTATATATATTGCAAAATGATTACCCAATAAATTTAGTTAACATCTATTATTTCACACAGTGACAATGTTTTCTCCTAGGGATGACAACTTTTAAGATCTACTCTCTTAGCAACTTTCATATATACAGTGCAGTATTGCTACTATAGTCACCACACCGCACATGACATTCCCCAGAACTTATTTATCTTACAACTGGATGTCTGTGAATTTTGACCACCTTCACCTATTTCCTTTACCCTCTTCCTTTTGCAACCACCAATCTGTTTCCATGAGTTCTTTTTTTTTTTTAGATTCTACATATAAATCATATCAGACAATATACCTTTCTTTTTTCCTAAGTCACATAATATTTTGAGTCCATTAAAGGAACTTTGCAGGGAAACCTAGAGATCCCTGAATTAGCTGGTTTGTAAATCTGGATTTCTCACATGATAAGTAATCAATCAAGCAAGGCTGCTTAACACTACCAGCTATTTTCTTTCAATGTAAATCTTTTCCTTATTATGAGACAAGCTTATTTTTCCAAAGAAGGAAATACAGAGGGCAGCCCCGGTGGCCTAATGGTTTAGCGCCGCCTTTGGCCCAGGACATGATCCTGGAGACCAGGGATCAAGTCCCATGTCAGGTTCCCTGCATGGGGCCTGCTTCTCTCCCTCTGCCTGTGTCTGCCTCTCTCTCTCTCTCTCTCTCTCTCTCTCTCCATCATGAATAAATAAATAAAATCTTAAAAAGAAAAAATAGAAATACAGAAATACGCAAAAGGAAATAAAGATAACCTATAATCAAGAGATAATCTGAAAAATCTTGGTTTTACATCATTTCACACTTTTTCACTATGAATCTTGTTTTTCCCCACCTTCCTTAATTAATAAAAAGACAGGCCAATGTATTATTTTAAAACGTGCTTTTTATCACTCACAGTAACTTGGATACTATTCTAATTTGCTTTTACAATAGAAACATATTTCTATTACAATAGCAGTAGTAATTTTTAACAAGTAACTCTAAAATAACCCCTATAGCAATTATTAACAATTTGATATACATCCTATCAGATCCTTATCCATTCCATGCATATATTTATTATACAGATTGTTAATTATTAACCAAATAAGATCATTCTGTACACCATCATTTGAATTCTGCTCCTTGTCCCTTGATATTCAGTCATCTTTCTATGTCAAAACATTTAGCTTAAAACTAGTGATGGGGGCAGCCCGGGTGGCTCAGTGGCTTAGTGCCACCTTCAGCCAGGAGACCCGGGATCCCACGTTGGGCTCCCTGCATGAAGCCTGCTTCTCCCTCTGCCTGTATCTGCCTATTTATCTGTGTGTCTCTCACGAATAAATAAATAAAATCTTAAAAAAAAAAAAAAACTAGTGTTGGGACGCCTGGGTGGCTCAGCATTTGAGCATCTGCCTTTGGCTCAGGGCATGATCCCGGAGTTCTGGGATCCAGTCCTGCATCAGGCTCCTACATGGAGCCTGCTTCTCCTCCCTCTGCCTGTGCCTGTGCCTGTGCCTGTGCCTCTCTCTCATGAATAAATAAATAAAATCTTTAAAAAAATAAAATAAAAATAAAAACTACAGTGTTCCATTACATAGAAAACCATAATTTATTTAATCTGCTTTTAATAGGCATTTAGACACTTTCAAATTTCCACTACAGCTTTACTTATCTGTACATTTTCTTCCCTAAAGATAATTTCCCAAAGAAAGAATTACTAAATCAAAGGTTATATACTCATTTTTAGGACTTTTAATACATGGTGCCAAAAGGCTCTCTCTTCCACAAATAAGAACCGAACTGCTAATATGTGTCAACCACTAGGTGCTCAGAAAATAGCAGTAAATAAAACCCTTGCCCTCAAAGAGCTGCCACTTTACGGTGGGAACTCAACCATAAACAAATCTAAGTCAGGAGGTATCCACCAACCTCAGAGTCTTTACATTTCTGTCCACTCTAACTGGAATGTTCTTCCCATGGATGTCCTTACTTCCTTTGCTCAAATATCATTGTGGTGGCTTCAAAATACGTCCATAGATTCTCTGACATGCTTTCTAGTAGCAAGAATGGAGTCTAACTTCAGTCCCCTTAATTATGGGTCAGCCTTAGTGACTGCCTGTGATACACAACATGACTTTCAAGACCCAGGTGGAATGGGCAATACAGCTTCTGCCTGGCTCTCTCTCAGACACCTGCCCTTGGACCATGGCTACTAAGCTGTGTGGGAGCCAAGCAGCCACATAGAAAGGTCATGCATAGATGTTCTAGCCACAGCCCAAATAAGATCCCAGCTGGCAACCACCATCAACCACCATACATGTGAGGAAACATTCAGATAATTCCAGTCCCTAACCTTTCAGCTGCCCAGCTGATGCCTAGCAGAACAGTAATGAGCTGTCCCAGCTCAGTCTTTCCTAAACCACAACTCCATAAGCAAAAGTCACTAAGTTGGGCAGGGTGCTATACAGCAAAAGATGATCAGACTAGTCGATTTCTCAATCTGGTCTTTTTCTTATCATCCTTGTAAAGTTACAATCCACTTACAGTTTACGTCACCCTTCCTTGCTTCAAGTTTCCCCACAGTACTTTAGCCACTTGACATATTTCTTTATATTTTACTTGTCTATTGTCTATGTCCAAGAAACTTCTCCTATGAGCCAAGATGAAATAACAGACAATATTTACCCTCCCCAACTTAAAACTAAAAAAACTACACAAAGTATATGAAAAGGTAATTTTCAACAGTATTAAACAACAAGCAATGTAGGGCAGTGACTATTGTGAAGGTAAAAAACAAACATGATGAGCTAACCTTCCAGATTACAGTGCAGGGAGGGAGAATCCAGCTAGAGTCCAGCAATTTCCTGAGTTGAAAAAAATGCGGTGGGAGTTCAAAGGGGCCAATTCAGCTAACATTTATAGAGCAAAATACTGAAGAAAAGAAAGCTGTGCAAAAGGCAAACTCCAGAGGTCTACAGTGGGGCCCTCCTTGAGTATTTGGCTGAGCACTCATCAGTAAGTGCATGTGAACAACTCCTTGAGCCACAGGAAAGAATCCTCCTAGCTTGTTTTAGTGCCCACCAGCCAGAATTTAAAAACTGCAATATACAAGGCATCAGACAAGAGTACTCAAGGAGTACTGTCTCGGTAGTGGGACCAAATTAGGCCTAGTCTAAAGGCTACTCTAGCCCAATCTTACAAAGCTTAAAAGCAAGCCTCAAAAGGACCAAACTGTTCACAATTAACTGCATTCAAGAACAAAGTTCAAGAACATTTACAGGCTCAAAGTATAATTCACAATGTCTCCTATCCAATCAAACATAAATAGGCATGTAAAAAAAGCAGGAAACTACAACCCGTAATAAGAAGAAAAAAATCAATCAATGAAAGCCAACCCAGAAACGATATAGATGATAGAATTAGCAGACAATGATATAAAAATTTTACAACCATATTCTGTATCTCAAGAAGGTAGATAAGGGGGACCCCTGGCTGGCTCAGTCAGTAAAGCATGTGACTCTTGATCTCTGGGTTCTTGAGTTCAAGCCCCACACTGGGTGTACAGATTACTTAAAATCTTTAGAAAAGAAAGAAGGTAGATAAGGATGTTAAAAAAAAACATGGAAAGTATTAAAAAGATCCACTCAAATTTCTAAGGATGGAAAGTACAATCTAAAATGACTATATAATGGATAGGATTAACAGATTAGGTACACTGAATAAAAGATTAATAAACTTGACGACGACCTCAAAAAAAAAAAAAAAAAAAAAAACTTGAAGACAGGGCACCTGGGATATACAACATGACTTTCAAGACCAGGGGGAAAGGGCAATACCGCTTCTGCTCAGCAGGCAGTCTGCCTCTGGTTCTTCCCCAGTTCATGCTCTCTTGCTCTCACTCTCTCAAATAAATAAGTAAAATCTTTAAAAATAAATAAACTTGAAGACATAACAATAGAAACTATAAAAAATGAGACTCAGATTTCATCTTTTTTATGGTTGCAAAATACTCCTATGTACACACACATGCACACATACACACACACAAACACACCCATCTTCCTTATCCATGCATCTTCTGATGGGCTCTTAGGTTACTTCTATACCTTGCCTATTGTATATAATGCGGCAATAAACATAAGGATGCACATATCTTTTCAAATTAGTGTTGTTTTCTTTGGGGAAATAAAGACACTGCATCATTTGAGATAACATGCATAGACCTAGAGGGTATTATGCTCAGGGCAATAAGTAAGGCTAAGAAAGACAAAGTGGAATCTTAAAAAAATAAAAATAAGCAAAAAGCAGAATCCGACCTAAGAATACAGGGAACAAACTGATGGCTGAAAGAGGCGGGAGAATAGGCAAAAATGGGAAAGAGAAGGGAAGTGGAAGATACAGGCCTCCAGTTACAGAATGAGTAAATCACAGGAATACAGAGCACAGCATAAGGAATACAGTCAATGGTATTATAACAGCAATGTATGGGGACAGACAGTAGCCACACTTCTGGTGATGTAGCATAATGTATAAACTTGTCGGGCAGCCCTGGTGGCGCAGCGGTTTGGCGCCACCTGCAACCTGGGGTGTGATCCTGGAGACCAGGGATCGAGTCCCACATTGGGCTCCTTGCATGGAGCCTGTTTCTCCCTCTGCCTCTCTTTCTCTGTGTCTATGAATAAATAAATTTTAAAAAAATTAAAAAAAATAAACTTGTCAAAATCACTATGTTGTACACCTGGAACTAAAGTAACATTGTGTGTCAACTCTACTTAAATTAGGAAGAAAAAAGAGAGAGAGAGAAACACAAAGAGGAAAAAAATAACATACACACAAACAAGAAACCCAAAAAGTGGAACAGAAACCATAAAGGCTAGAAGGAAGTTGCACAATATTTTTCAGGTGTTAATAGAAAATAACGGTTAGCCCAGAATCCTAAAATGAAAAACATGTCCCTCAGGAATGACCCATAAATTGTTTCAGTAGTCAATCAGAATTCAAGACATTCTTAAATAAAGGAAAACTAAAAGAACTTGTTTCCAGTAAAACTACTCTAAAGGAATGGAAAAGGAAATTCTCTAAACAAAAAGGAAATGATCAAAGAAAAAAAAAAAACCTTAGAACATCAGGAAGGAAGAAAGGTGACAGTATGCAAAATAAGGCTAACTACAGTACACTTTCCTTCTCTTCTTAAGTTTTTATTAAAAGTTTAACAGTTAGGGATCCCTCAGTAGGCTCAGCGGTTCAGCACCTGCCTTTGGCCCAGGGTATGACCCTGAGGTCCCGGGATCAGGTCCCATGTTGGGTTCCCGGCGTGGAGCCTGCTTCTCCCTCTGTGCCTCTCTCTCTCTCTCTCTCTCTCTCTCTATCATGAATAAATAAATAAATAAATCTAAAAAAAAGTTTAACAGTTGACGTAAAAATGAAAAGACTGCTTGATATGGTTACAGATGTATAGAGTAAATATCTGACACCATTATATTGTAACAAGGGAAGGTAAAGGGACATAAAAGAGTGAGGATTTTGTATTTCAACTGAACTGATAAAATGATGACACCAGTAGGCTGCGTTAAGTTGGCATATATAAGGTAATACCCAGAGGAATCATTAAAAACAACTACCATGAAGGATACAATCAAAATCACTATAGACAAGATGGAATTTTAAAAAATGTTCAAGCAAATGCACAGGAATGCAAGTAAAAGACAACAGAAAAATGAAACCCAGAGAACAAACAGGAAACACAAAATAAAATTGCTGACTTAAGTGCTAAAATATTAATTACATTAAATATAAATTATCTAAATACATCAACTAAAAGATAGATATTGCCAGAGTGGATTAAAACAAACAACCCAACAATATGCTATCTCAAAAAAATTCACTACCACTACACACATATATAGATATACACATATATGTAATATATGTCTAATATACGATCTATAAAATATTTTTAAATACTTAAATATATTTCATATAAAATACTTTGCATGAAAGTAGGATAGAAAAAATAAATCATGCAATCGTTAATTGAGAGCAAGAGTTAATTTTAAAAATTAATATCATATAAAGTAGACTACAGAACAAAGAAAATTATTAGAGACAGAAACAAACATTATATGATAAAAGGGCCTACCCACAAAGAAGACATAGCAATCCTAAATGTGTATGAACTAAACAGAGCAGCAAATGTGCAAAGTCAAAACTGATAAAACTAAGAGAAGAATTAAGTTAATCTACAATTATACTTAGATTTCAACACCTCTCTCTTAAAAGTTGCTAGAACAATTACACAGAAAATCAATAAAGACATAGAAAAAAATAATACCATCGACCAAGAAGATCTAATCAACATTTATAAAACATTCCAACCGGGATCCCTGGGTGGCGCAGCGGTTTAGCACCTGCCTTTGGCCCAGGGCGCGATCCTAGAGACCCAGGATCGAATCCCACGTCGGGCTCCCGGTGCATGGAGCCTGCTTCTCTCTCTGCCTGTGTCTCTGCCTCTCTCTCTCTCTGCGTGACTATCATAAATAAATAAAAATTAAAAAAAAAAAGATTAAAAAAAATTAAAAAAAAAAAAACATTCCAACCTACAAAGACAGAATATACTTTCTCTTCAGATGTGCATGGAACACATACCAAGACAGACCACATTCTGGGCCACAAAATAAACTTAAATTTAAAAGAAATGAAGTGCTATTACAGTGTATTCTCTGCTCACTGTGGATAACAGAGAATCGGAACATAAATAAATATAATGTCTTCTTAAATTGGAAGATTCAACATACTAAAAATTTCATTTCTTCCCAAACAGATACAGTTTCAAAGCAAGTCCTATCAAAATACCAGTAAGAGTTTTTGAAGATATAAACAAGATTATTCTAAAATTTTTGCGGAAAGGCAACGAAACTAAAGTAGCCAAAAGAACAACGTGGGAGAACTCAGTCTACTCAATTTCAAGGCTCATTATATAACTAGAGTATACACTAGTTTATATGCAAATATGGATCATAAACTTAAATGAAAAATATAAAACTATAAAACTTTTTGGGGGGAAGCAGGAGAAAATCTTCCAGAACTAAAGCTAGGCAGAGTTCTTAGAAGACATCAAAAGCATGACCTATAAAAGGAAAATCTGATAAACTAAATGTCACCAAAATTGAGTCTATTTTACAAAGACTCTACAAGGATGAAAAGACAAGCTAAAGACCAGGAAGAAATATTTCAAACAACATAACTGACAAAGATCTAGTATCTAGACTATAAAGGACTCTGAGCACCACACACACACACACACACACACACACACACACACACAAACTAATTAGAACCAAACAAAATTCAAAAAAAAAAAAAAAATCTAATTAGAACCTAGGCAAAAATCATGAGACATTTCAAAGAGCATAAGCAAATGACAAATAAGCACAAGATGGTCAATGACCATATCACTAGCCATTAGGGAAATGCAAATTAAAATCATAATGAGATATTACCACACACTTATCATAATGGCTAAAATTAAAAATAGTGACAATATCAAATGCTGACAAGGATGTAGAAAAACTGGATCTCTCATACTTTTCCTGATGGGAATGTAAAATGGTACAGCTACACTAGAAAACAGTTTGGTAATTTCTTAAAAACTAATGACGCAACTACCATTCAACCCAGCAATTGTCGTCTTCAACAATATCACAGGGAAATGAAGAAAACTGTAGTTTTGGGGATCCCTGGGTGGCGCAGCGGCTTGGCGCCTGCCTTTGGCCCAGGGCGCGATCCTGGAGACCCGGGATCGAATCCCACATCAGGCTCCCGGTGCATGGAGCCTGCTTCTCCCTCCGCCTGTGTCTCTGCCTCTCTCTCTCTCTCTCTGTGACTATCATAAATTAAAAAAAAAAAAAAAAAATTAAAAAAAAAATTAAAAAAAAAATTAAAGAAAACTGTAGTTTTAGAAGATGCTACCAGTGGGGAAAATGGAGCAAAGAATACAGTTATCTTAACTGTCTACAAATGAGTCTACAATTACCTGAAAATACAAAGCTTAATTTAATAAATAATAAGTCCTATTTAGTAGTAGTATTATACTACTCTTCTATCTCTCTCTTGTAGAGACTAAGAGAGGGCTGCATATTTTAAACCTTGAAGCTGAATAGAAGTAGAATGTGGAATGGGGTACTCCTGAGAATGTGTAGTCACCAGTTAGCTTTCATATGGATTTGCAGTTCCAATTCACACTGAGTGGTACGAAAAATCCCAAGCCATGAATTACATCGGAAATGGTTCTAAGATAGTAATTTCCCAAGTACATAACAGAAACAGTCACATTTTTTTTTTTCTGGAGAACCCACTTGTATTTCAAAGCTCAATTTCCCTGAAAATTATTTTCATAATTCTAAAAAATGGCTCAAAATTGTTTTTTAATCACTAATTACATAAGGAAAAAGGCATCATAAGTGACAGCAAAGACCAAAATACAGCAGATGGCACACATAAAAGTTTTAATATTGAAACTACCAGTCACATCATGAAAGATTGTTTAATATGCTCCAAGAAATAAGAGAGCTTTGAAATTTTAAGTAAATGTTAGCAACTAGCAGGCTTTTAAAAGTACTGAATAAGATTCCTAGAAAAGAATATAACAAATTAAAAACACAAAGGTTAACAGTATATTTAAAATATCTGAAAAAAGAATTAATGACCTCTACAATAGAACTAAAATTTCCTAAACTTTTACTGACATAGAGATGTAAAACATTAGGGCATTAAGAGACATGAAGGATATAGTAAGAAAATCTAATTAACATCCAAGAGAAGAGAGAGAATGGAAGTAGAGGGAATATTTAAACAGATAATGGCTAAGAACTTACAAGAACAATCAGATTGAGGAAACCAACAAAATGCCAAGCAAAATAAACAAAAATAGTTAGATACAGCCAGAAAAATGACAGATTATCTTCAAATAAACAATAATTAGATTGACAGCTGATTTCTCAACCAGAGAAATGGAAACCAGAATTTAAGCATACCTTTAATGTTCTGGAGGGGGGGGGGGGGGGGGGAACCAAAAGCCTGCTATCCCAGAATGCTATATACAGCAAAAGTGTCTTTCAAGAATGCAAAAGCAGAGATTTTTGTGACCAGTAGATCACAGGTAAAGTTAAAGAAACTTAAAAAAAAAAGTATTCTCTTCCTTCTTCACCAGTTCCTTTGCCTAGGGAATCCATGCTTTTTTCCCATTCAAGAATGTTTTCTGCAGGCTAAAATCCCAGTGACCATTTGACTGCAACTACATGAGAGACTTCAAGTGAGAATCACTCACTTGAGGCAGATCAACTCATAGACCCCTGAGGCTTGGAAAGGCTATCAAAGCTTGAGGAGTCATATACTTTTAGAACTTTATTGAAAGACCTGAAGAAAGACAGGATGTATCCTCTTCAGTCTATTTACAATATGCAGAATTATATTTCACAGTAACATCTCAAAAAAAAAATCTATTATAGGCAGGAAGAAAAGTGATCCTAGAGAGAAGGTAATGAATTCTGATCTGGCTATCTAGGCTGACGACCATAATGCTTACCTAATTTCTACTAAACAACTACTGTAGTGCCATAATCATGTGGCACCGTAATCATGTCTACCATGAAAACAATTTTCTGAAAAAACCACCATAAACTCAATAAATACACAATGCTAAACAGTTAGCTCATATATTGCCAGCAAATCAGAGGCATGGAGAGACTTTGCTTATCTAATATGGAATAGAGACTATTCATTGATTTTGGGTTTAAAAAACCTGCCATATTTGCTCTTCTGAGCCTTGAGTCTTACTCTCACTCCCCACCTCCTATACTGGATCTGGTTCCCTCCTGGGCAGTACAATTTTTACTCAATGTTTACACTTTGGTTCCAGAGTTATTTTCTCTTTAACAAAGGAGTGAAATATAAAAAGAAATGAATATAAAAACTACAAAAATTAACTCAAAATGGATCAAAGAACTAAGTATAAGAGCTAAAACTATAAAACTCTTAAAAGAAAACAAAAGAAAAGTTTCATGACTTTGGAGTTGGCAATGATTTCTTGGCCAGGATACCAAAAGCAGACAACAACAACAAAAATAAACTGGACTTCATCAAAATTTAAAACTTTCATGTATCAAAGAACAACAGAGCGAAAAAGTAATGAATAGAATAGTAGAAAAAAATCTGCAAATCAACATATCTGAAAACATAATAAAATGGATAAACTTCCAGAAATAAGGAAAATCTCAACAGTCCTAAAGGTCTTAAACAAATGGAATCAGTAGTTAAGAATCTCCTAATAACAACAAAATTCCAGACCTGGATGATTTCCCAAATACTCAAAGATAATTCAACTTTTCAAGAAAATGAGAACTGCTCCCTCAATCATATGAGGCTAGTAAGATAGTAAACTTTAAAAAGACTAACAATAGAAGACAGAAAAATTATAAACCGTATCACTCACGAAAACTGCAAAAAGTCTGAAGCAAAGTTTTAGGAAATTAAATCTTACAATGTATTAAAACTTAATATATCATAACTAGGTTCACTTAACATTGGAAATATCACAGGGGATTGATCCCTGAGTGGCAAAGTGGTTTAGCGCCTGCCTTCAGCCCAGGGCGTGATCCTGGAGCCCCGGGATTGAGTCCCACATCAGGCTCCCTGCATGGAGCCTGCTTCTCCCTCTGCCTGTGTCTCTGCCTCTCTCTCTCTCTCTCTCTCTCTGTGCCTCTCATGAATAAATAAATAAAATCTAAAAAAATATATATATATGTGTGTGTATATATATATATATGCCACACAGTAACAGATGGAGAAAAAATCATGTCAATACATACAATACCAAAAAAGCCATTTGAATAAAATTAAGTCTTTTCTTGGACATCTTTTCATGATAGGGCATAACAAGACAGAAGGAGAATTCCCTTGATAAAGTGCATCTATAAAATTTTATAGCAAATAAATTTAATGATGAAATGCTGAAAGCTTTTACTTTAGGAAGAAAACAAGGATGCACACTAGTCACTACTTCTGATTAACATTGTACTGGAGGGACAGTACAATAAGAAAATGAAAAACAACCTAAATGGATTAGAAAGAAAGAATATGGTCCTTATACATAGATGCCATGATTGTCTACCTAGAGAACCCAAAGAATTTACATATAAATTATTACTATCAATAAAAGCTTATAAAAGTTTCTATGTCATTAAAAAAGTGTCAGAAATAAATTTAAAATCCAATAAAAATGTAATTTACAATAGCATCCTAAAATACAAAGTACTCAGGAATAGATGTAACCAAATCTCTTTGTAAGAAATGAACAAGATCTAAAGAAAGGGTAAGATTAATGAAACATGGATTAAGTTTATCAAGCGGAAGACTCAATATTGTAAAGAAGTCAACTTTTCCTATAGGTTCAAAGTAATTCCAATCAAAATTCCAACTTTGTGTATGTGTGTGTTTACTAGAGGTGTAAGAGGGACTAAATCTGAAATCTACATGAATGTGCAAAGTTACAAGAATAGACAAGACACTCCTGAACAATAAGGTTGAGGAACTTATCCTACCAGATACTAAAAATTAGTAAGAAACTATAGGAATTAGGATAGTGACACTGGTGCAGCATGTTACCTCCAAAACAGAGCCAGATATATATATAGAAACGTGATTAAACTTTTTAGAATTATCTTGGGATACAAAGGAACCCACAGAAATTTGATGCATACTTCATATCATACATTAAAAAAAAATCTAAGTGAATTAAAAGCCCAAATAAGAAATTAAAAGCCCATATCTATAAACTGATCCCTCCTTCCCGCTCTTCTTTCTTTCCCCTCCCTTCCTTCTTTATGGGGGGTACGGGGTCCAGAGTGGGGCAGAGGGCTAAAGAGAAAGAGAGAATCCCAAGCAGGCTCCACACCCAGCAACCAGCTTGACACAGAGCTTGATCTCAGGACCCTGAGATCATGACCTGTGCTGAAATCAAAAGTTGGATGCTTAACTGACTGAGCTGCCCAGGAGCCCCATGACACATCCTTTAAAAAGGAATGTGGTTTTTTAAATCTTAGGATAGGAAAGAAAAGTTTTAAGTATGCAAAAACAAAACAAAACAAAACAAAAACACACACACACACACAAAATTTAAGATCAATTATGGACTTCTTGATTTTAAAAAAATTAAAAGGTTGAAAAAATAAACAAATTGGGAAGACATTTACAACAAACGTAACAAAAACCAGTATCCCAGAACGATAATAAATTCCATAAACAATGAAGACAATCGAATAGAAAAATGGCCAAAGACATGAACAGGAGATTGTAAGAAAAGAATGAGCTCACAAAGAAATTTTTTGAATGTACAATATTATTAGTAAGTGAATAAGGCTATACCAATAACTCTAACTCACTGTTAGTGGGGATGTAAAATGATACAACCCTTTAGGAAAACAGTTTTGCCATTACTTATAAATCTGAAAATGTATTTATCCTACATTCCAGCAATTCATCACTAGGAATATCTATCTATCTGGCCACCCAGCCAGCCAGTCAGCCATCATCTATCTCCTAAAGAAACTCTTGTCTCAAGTAACAAGAGATATGTACAGAAATGTTTATAGTACCATTTCTCAAAATAGCACAGAACTGTAAATATCCTAAGTGTCCTTCAATGATAAACTGTAGTCTATTCACAAAATAGAAGACTAACAGTGAAAATAAATGAACTATTAGGTACATCATCATGAATGTCTCTCAAAAATATAAAATGAAAGAGCCAAGTCACAGCAAAATATTAGCCAGACTAAAAGCCACAAAATCATCTTATTTATATAAAGCTCAAAAACATATAAACTAGTCATCTTATTGTTTACTGACACAGCATGTGGTGAAAAAAAAAGAAAAACATAGTTATCAAAAATTTAGAATGGTGGTAGAGGCAGGGACACAATTGAGGAGGGAGTTATACAAAATTTCTGTGGTACCAGTAATGTTTTATATTCTGAAAAAGATGCCCCAGTATTTTATTATTATTCTTTTTTTTTTTTATAAATTTTTTTTATTTATTTACGATAGTCACACACACACACACACACACAGAGAGAGAGAGAGAGAGAGAGAGAGGCAGAGACACAGGCAGAGGGAGAAGCAGGCTCCATGCACGGGGAGCCCGACGTGGGATTCGATCCCGGGTCTTCAGGATCGCGCCCTGGGCCAAAGGCAGGCGCCAAACCGCTGCGCCACCCAGGGTTCCCTATTATTATTCTTTAAACTGTACTTAACATATTGTTTTTGTGTCTTATTCTTCATAATAAAATGAAATCAAAATGGGAACAAAACACAGATGACTTAGAGTTTAATTTACTACAAACAATGCACATCTTGCTTATTTGTTAAAAATATTTTATTTGACAGTGCACACGCCCACAAGTGGGAGGGGAAGGAGAGAGAATCTTAGGCAGGCTCCATGCTCATTCTCATGACCCTAAGACCCTGACCTGAGCCAAAATCAAGAGGCAGATGCTTAACCAACTGAACCATCTAGGCACCCCACATCTTATTTTTGATAGTATGAGATTGATAAATCAACAAATACAAAAGGCAGAAAACATCTTGACTTAGAAAAGCACACCTTATCTATCTTTGGTTCTGTTATATTCAACATTTTAAGTAATTATATAGACAAAGCCATGAAAAAAGATGATCAAATTTAAAGAAAAATCTAAGGAATAGTTACTACAATAAAAAGGACCAATTTCAAACCTATCTCAATAGATATGGCCAAAACAAAATTTTAATTTTTTAAGATTTTATTCACTTATTTATGAGAGACAGAGAGAGAGAGGCACAGAGACACAGGCAGAGGGAGAAGCAGGCTCCCTGCAGGGAATCTGATGCGGAATTTGATCCCAAGATCACGTCCTGAGCCAAAGGCAGACACTGAACCACTGAGCTACCCAGGTGCCCCAAAACAAAAATTTTAAATAGAAATAAAACCAATTTTCTTTCAAAAAATAAACTAGACCTAGGTGATAATCCACCAATTCTACCTTTAAAAATTCATCCAAGGGTATAGTCAATGCATGTGCAGATGTGAATATAAAAGGATACTCAGTAGAACACTACTATAAATGTAAGAAGAACCTATCAAAAGCTGTCTAACCAAAAAAGAAATAATTTATAAGAAAATTATAATAAATAACATGCAGTGAAATACCAAGCAGTCTTTAAAAGTAACATATGAGGGGCAGCCCGGGTGGCTCAGTGGTTTAGTGCCGCCTTCGGCCCGGGGCCTGATCCTGGGGACCCGGGATCGGGTCCCACGTCGGGCTCCCTGCATGGAGCCTGCTTCTCCCTCTGCCTGTGTCTCTGCCTCTTTCTCTCTATGTGTGTGTCTCTTGTGAATAAATAAATATAATCTTTAAAAAATAAATAAATAAATAAAAATTAAAAAATAAAAGTAACGTATGAGATATGCAGATAAGGGAAAATATCCAATATATATTGCTAAGAAACAATGCTAACCTTAAAACATGAAATATAATAAATAGCACTTTTAAGAGTCTATATTGGGAAGGAGAAGGAAGGAAAAATTTCAGAATAAAAGAATCATATCAGAGTATTAATAGAATTGTCTTTGAGGGTTAGAGCTAGAGGTGTTTTTTCCCTTTATGCTTTCTGGAGTTTCCAAATATTTAGCACTGCACGTGTACTTGTTTTTATAATTTATATGCAAATCATACGAAATACAGTCAGCAAATTTAGTCAATTTAATATATTAAGTAAAATTTTTAAAGTTTTAGCCTATTCCTACCCTCTCAAACAAAAGAGACAAAATACCTATCCCTCAATCAAAGAGCACAATTAGAAAACAAAAGCAATTTGCCTAGGTAACAATACACATGGAAAAGATATCTAGGGAGAGTTGAAGAACTACACTCAGTGTGTACAACCAACAGACTGCTGTGTCTACACATTAACAAACAATAAAAACCAGCACAGTCAAGATCAGGTACCATAAACAGACAATATGCAGACTGTGGGCAATATATGGGTACTACACAGGAAAATAGTTAAAGGAACTAAGGATATCTAAAACACAGAAGACTTACGATGATAAACTTCTACTACTAAGATTCTTCTACTTCAAGTAATATATTTCTGGAAAAATAAAGGCCAGAAAGAAGGGTGGAAGCCTCTTAAAAGGAAATTATAAAGAAAATAGTATTCATTTAGGTAGTAGTTTAAAAAAAAAAATCAATGTTGCTTATAGTCTTAAAGCCACACATAACATTCTACATATTAAAATATCTAATACTTCCATTTCTGGGACAAGAGCAAGTGGTTACACTTCTCCCTATTCCATCTGTTAAATACAACTAAAAGCACTATGCATTAAACAAAGATAAGAAAACACTGACAGGTGAAGAGGAAGCGGACTGGCTAGGGACCTCAGGACCCAAAGAATGAAGGAGATGGTGGTTAATTCCCTGTTTTTCTTTTTGCCTAATACATCCTGGTCTGAATGGCACAGACAGAAAATGAAAATGCCCCAAGACAAGACTGTCCTTCTCTAGCTAAAGGATCAGAAAAGGGACATCCTCACGAAACAGGATACTTTTAGACATTAATCATACTATGCCCAAATATTACAGGGGGAGAAAATAAATAAGTAACTTGCTCTGCTTCCACTCCCATCATCAAGGTCCAAGAGATTTCCACTCCCATCATCAAGGTCCAAGAGATTTCCACTCTCATCTGTCTAAAACAAGCACTCCCACACTCTTCCACTAGAGTGGCATTAAAGACCAAGTGGGCAATGGGACTTTCATTACATCCCAGTGATAAGAAGCACCTCCTCACTTCTCTATCAGGACAGCCCTCATGGGAGAAATAGTCCTTCTCCCCATCGCAGCAAAGCAGGTATCCACAGAAGTTTAAAGGAAACCTGAACTTCGTCCTCATCCAGGAGTAACAAGGTACCACTCCCACCCCAGGCTGTAAATAAAGGTGGGAGGAGGAACCTGGACTTCCACCCCCACCTCTCAGTAATGAAGGAGCACCCTCTTTCTCTTGTTGGCATGGTGTCAGATGAGATCTGTTAAAACAGATGTTTAAGTAAGACTCAGAGTTTCATAATACAGTACCCAAAACATCCAGAATAAAACGAAGTCACTTGTCACACCAAAAACCAGGATAATTTCAACTTGAATGAAAAAAAGACAATCAACAGATGCCAACACCAAGATGACACAAATGTTGGAATGATCTGACAAGGACTTTTTTTTTTTTTTACAGATTTATGCATTCATTCATTCATTCATTCATTCATGAGAGACACACAGAGAGACAGAGACACAGGCTGAGGGACAAGTGGGCTCCCTTCAGGAAGCCTGCTGTGAGACTCGATCCCAGGACTCCAGGACCACGACCTGAGCGAAAGGCAGATGCTCAACTCCTGAGGCACCTAGGTGCCCCTCTGACAAGTATTTTAAAGCAGCTGTCATAAAAATGTTCAACATGAACATGAAACAAATGAAAAAACAAAGTCTCAACAAAGAAAGAGCAAGATAAAATAACTAAAATTAAAACTCATAGGTGAGCTCAATAGTAAAATGAAGATGACAAGGGAATCAATGATCTGAAGATAAAAAAACAGAAATCTTTATATGAATAAAGAAAAAAAAGACAAAAAAAATTACTCTCAATATTTGGAGGACTATAACAAAAGACCTAACTAACATTCTTGTCAACTAAGTCCTGGAAGGAAAGGAGAAAGAGGGTGGATGTGAAAAACTAATTGAAGAAATAATGGCTGAAAACCCCAAATTTGGCAAGAGGCATATACCCAGATATTCAGAAAGCTGAATGAATCCCAAACAGATTAAATACAAAGCAATTCATGCCAAGACATATCATAATCTAGACAAATCCTTGAAAACTTAAGACAAAGAGAAAGCTTTTTAAATCAGAAATAACAGCTTATCTATAATGACAAAAACAATTCAAATGTAGCAGATTTCTCATCAAATATCACAAAGGTAGATATTTTCCGTAATATTTACCAAGAGCTTAGAGAAAAGAATTGTCAGCCTAGAATTCTATAGTCAGTGAAAATATCCTTCAGGAATGAAGGGGAAATAAAGACATTTTCAGATGACGGAAAACTAAAATATTTGTTGCTAGCAGATCTACCCTAGAAGAATGGCTAAAGGAAGTTCTCTAAATAGAAATGATGATAATAAGAAATCATTTTGTATTAAAAATTAAATATTACATTCTATGATAATGTATATTTTATAGAAATATTTTGTATTAGTAATTAGAGCACTGCTATTTTATGTTAAGTAATTAGAGCATTTCTCGATTAATACACTGTGCAAAACTCCACACATAAAATAACTGAGTTGACTCAATGTGACATTTAGGTTATTTCCACAAAAAGCTAGACATCATGAGCTCTTAGTCAAGATTATAACTATGCTGCAAACTAAAATTCAACTTATATCATTTCAGCTTACAAGTTTTCCAAATACATGACCTGCTCTGAGTGCTAAAACTTGTCTACTGATCTGGCAATTTCTCTTCTGGGTTTATAACCAAAAGAAATGAAAGCAGAACTCATAGATAGCTATACACCCATGTTCACGGGAGCATTATTCACAAGAGCCAAAAGATGGAAGCAGATATTTATACAGATTTAAGATTAAATATAAGGAAATACAAGGGTGGGGTGTGTGTGTGTGTGTGTGTGTGTGTGTGTGTGTGTATAGTGTACATGGGTCTGTATGTATACATACATAAAATGTAATATTATTTAGCCTTAAATAGGATGGCAATACTGACACAAACTACAATATGGATAAACTTTGAGGAATAGATACTAAGTGAAATAATCTTGTCACAAAAAAACAAATATTGTAGGATTCCACTTATTTAAGGTACCCAGAGGAATCAAAGTCAGAGAGAATGGTAGTTGCCAGAGGTTGAGGGCGTGGAGATGGGAGGGTACGGGAACAGGGAGTTACTGCTAATGGGTACAGTTTCACAAGATGAAAAGATTTCTGTGGATGGGTGATGGTAATAGCATAACAATGTAAATGTAATTAATGCTAACAAACTGTGTATTTAAAACTGGTTAAGAAAGTAAATTTTATGTTATGTGTATTTTTTTTTAAAGATTTTATTTATTCATAAAGACACAGAGAGAGAAAGAGGCAGAGACACAGGCAGAGGGAGAAGGAGGCTTCATACAGGAAGCCTCACATGGGACTCAATCCCGGGTCCTCCAGGACCACACCCCAGGCTGCAGGAGGCACTAAACTGCTGCGCCACTGGGACTGCCCTGTTATGTGTATTTTACCAAAATTAAATATTTTTCAGTCAAATATAGAACTTATGACCATTAAGTCTGAGGAATTAGCAAATATGTCTGCAAACTGGGTTTCTAATGGTTTTACATTACAAACACATAATAGTCATAAGAACATATTATAGATATATATAAATATATGTATAAGCATGGAATACATTTCTATTTTCTCTTCTAATTCAAAAAATATAAAATCTGCCTATTAAGGGCTTTCATAATTTGACTGTACATATGCATATACAGAGAGAAATAGGATATATAAATAAGTGCAGATTTCACATTTATATATGTAAGTGTGCATATTTTCTAGCTCCTTTGAGAAGATCTAGAAGCAAGGATACCCATGTGACAATAAATACATCTAGTCCCCAGATCATGATTTCTGAATACCATTCTCCACCAAAAGGATTCAGAGGTCTTTGTAAAATGACTGATCTTAGTGTTAGGGTTGGAAAAGTACAATAGCTTGGAATACCCTGCACTGTCACAGAAAGTAAGGAAGTACTCCAAGAATGGTGAGATATGTTAGAAGGACTCAGGAGCCAGTTGAAAAGGTTCTCACTGGCCAAATCTGGATAAGTTGAACATCAAAATAAATATTTATTCAACTGAAAAGTTTACATTAAAAGATTGTTGTATCAGATAGGAAGTAATTAAATGACTAAAAATATATACATAGGTAAGCTGAAAATTTAATAGTTAACATGTTCTAGGGACGCCTGGGTGGCTCCGCGGTTGAGCATCTGCCTTCAGCTCAGGGCGTGATCTCAGTGTCTCAGGATCGAGTCCCACATTGGGATCCTTTCATGGAGCCTGCTTCTCCCTCTGCCTGTGTCTCTGCCTCTCTCTCTGTCATGAGTAAGTAAATAAATAATCTTAAAAAAATGTTCTATTTCCTGAATAATATTAAAATACTGATGATGGACAGTAAGTCTAATTAGAGAATGGCTATAACTAACTTAGTACTCCTTAAGAATCCCTTAGAAAAAAATTAATTTTCAGAATTTAAATCTCACTTGTTCACTTTAAAACTAAAATGTTAAAAAATAAATAAATAAATAAATAAATAAATAAATAAATAAAACTAAAATGTTAACTACAGAAGTTAATTGCCAAGAAGCTGAGTTCCTAAATTAAATATAAAAATTTTAATCATACTTTTAAAAAATCTGATCATGAACTTTCTTATTCAGTGTATTTTCAATATTTAATTTAGGAAGGAATATATAAATGAAAGAGAATTAAGAGTAAGGACATTATCATCAAATTTGATATGAATCAAGTTATAACTTTTTAGCCATTTTTTTCAACTTTTAACTTCTCGAGAATTAAATCATTTCCTGTTTCCGTTTTAATGTGGGTGAAAACTGAAGTTAAAGTACATCATTAAATATATCAAATTTCCCATTCCTCTTGCTGTTTAGCATTCCTAAACAGTTAAACCATTCTAACAAAACATCTCTGTGAATCATTATAATCAGAAAATGATACAAGCTCCATATACTAACAAAAATAAAAGACTTTCTTAGATCCAATTATCCTCAACTCCATTCCCACTAGTTTCCCTCTACAACTTCCCCCAAATGGTCCAGTCTTCTTAACCCTACCTTTTCATCAGCGTGAAATTATACTCTAGGCTCAAATTTCTCAAAAGAAGTGTCTTTCATATATCTAGGATCTGTTTTAGCTTTTTAATGGAATTTTGCTTCTTTTGTTAATATACTGAAAGAAAACAATTACATCCAAAGATTTGAGAAGACTGGCCAGGAATACATAAATACTTCAGAGAATCATAAAAATTCAACATGAACATGAATAAAGACCAACAAGTACATAAGAAAAAAACAAGCAGATTCATATGCAAGGTTCTGTTTATTAGGTAAGAAATGAAAATGGCTAATTTAGAATCTTTACTACTGAAAATGAACCACAGAAGAGTTAAGTCTAAGTCTTTCAGGGAATTTGCTAAACAATATATTTGGGAAATTAAATTCAGGAAAATAATTTATTAATACATAGCTTCTGCTGTTGGAGCATAAAATATGTTCTTAAAACTCTTCAATAAATTTATAAAAATTGATTTTGAAAGTTTTAAACTTTTCCAAACTGATTTTAAATTTTAAAACATTTGTAGTGCAAGGGCTTTTGCTATTTCTTTTTTTTTAAGATTTTATTTACTCATTCATGAGAGATACAGAGAGAGAGGCAGAGGGAGAAACAGGCTGATGCAGGACTCAATCCCAGGACCCCGAGGCCAAAGGCAGACACTCAACCACTGAGCCACCCAGGTGTCCGGGGCTTTTGCTATTTAAAGGAAGTTTGATAATAATCACTCTCTGCTCAAATCTTCATATAAGAATTTTCTAAAAGACAACAATGCACCTATTATAAAAGCTAAGTTCAAAGCATAAAAAACTGTATATATAGCTACATTATATTTTACTATCTTAGTTAAATGCAAAGTCTGTGATAAACTAATCTGCATTAATTACAGGTGCTTATTCAATATATCAAGATACGGATTTTCTGAATTTAAACTAATACTGAGTAAGATATGACATGAATTGTCTGTCAATTTATGACATTTGTTTCCAAATCATATAACGTCTCAAGTAATACAGTATAATAGTATGACTTACAGCATGTTTTAAAACTTTTGTAAAAATACCTATGTTCATACTTGTTCTCTGTGCTCTATTATAGTGTGTCCCTCTGATATCTGCATTCTATTTTCTTCTAAAATACCCATAAAACAAGCTCTCAGAACCCCATCATATTATAATCAGAAAACTAATTATATAAAACTGAGTTCTATGTAAACTATTTTTACTTGTAACAATTACATCAAGTTCCCATTCAATTAGAAAATTAACATAGTTTCAGAACTTTAAGAAAAAAGTTTATTTTTTTTTAAAGAAAAAAGTTTAAATCAAACTATGAGCAATATATTTTACTTGACAGTTAAGAAACCATCAATCAGATAACACATCACACATGACACAGCATTATAATATTTAAGGCTGGATGGACGTTTAGACATGTGATCCAGCTCCTTCTTTAACGGATGAATAAAAAGAAATTCTGGAACCTAAAGTGACTTGCTTTAAAGTTACATATGAACATCAATCTCCTAAGAAATAGAGCCTTTCTGATGACTTTATAATGTTAACGTATTTGTGGCAATAAAGTTATAAGGCCATTATTTTTCTCCTGAATTCTACCCTAATACTCTTCTCATTTCTGCCTTATTCCTTCTAATAGTTGTTCTACTACTGGTAACGAGTGACCCACTAATAATATACTGTAGGTATCTAAACTTAGAAGCTAAACAAACTACTCTCAGGAGAGGAAACAGTACGCCCTTTACTATTCCTGTTATCTTTATTTTGATTACAGCTAAGTTTTCTTCTGTGAGTAGGCTGTTGTTGACAAGCAGTGACTCAGCTTGTGATACAACTGACTTGTTTACTGGTCTTGAATGTTCTACAGCACTATTACTAAATCAAAGAAACTAGTTTATTTTATTGTGTCTGTTACCATGCTTTTATTTAGAAGCATGGATAATAATTTTAATGTAGGAATATTACATTCCTATAATCCTCTGAACATGAAATTGTACAATTGAAAAAAAAAATGTAAAGGTTACTTAAAACTATTAGAAGAGTGTTTATTTCCTATTGGAGCGGCCTATAATGCAAAAAGAAATGTACTGCACAGGGCAAAGTATCAAGCCCTCCAAACAAGCTGGCTACTTTTCTTTTAGCTATATAATCTTATGCAAGTCATTTAGTTGTCACTTTTAAGGCCCACAAAGAGTTTTTCTGAAGATCAAAAGAAAATATCTTGAAAATACTCTACAAGTGATAATATATCAAAGAGAAGGTATTCTAGAACTATCAGTTACTATCCTTATAATAGATTTAAGAAAAATATAATCCTTCACTATAAAATCTATAATTTATAATATTTAAAACTGCAGAAGATTATCTTACGAGAATATGTGTTTCATCAAACAAGAAAAATCTACAAAGATCTTTTGTTTTCTGATTGCATAGCCTTCTCACAAAGGTTAAAAACCTACTACTATAAAAATAGCAAAAACACCCAATACTTTAAAAGTCTCTGTAGGCTTATAGAGACAAATCTTATTCTTTATTTGGCCCAAGTCGCTCATTTAAAAGAAGGTAAAAACAAAGACTCAAGAGGGCTAATCGGGGAGCCTTGGATGGTTCATTGGTTTGGTGCCTGCCTGTGGCCCGTGGCGCAATCCTGGAGTCCCAGGATCAACTCCCGCGTCGGGCTTCCGGCATGGAGCCTGCTTCTCCCTCTGCCTGTGTCTCTGCCCCACCCCCATGTCTATCATGAATAAATAAATAAATAAATAAATCTTAAAAAAAAAAAAAGAGGGCTAATCGACTACAGCAAAGTCAAACCACTGAGTTTTCAGATTCCTAAATCATTTCCTTTCACCAGATCAGTGACTATGTGAACTGGGTTTTCAAATACCACCACTATTTAACACAATTACCAGTTGTCCCTATGTAAATCATAAACTCCTTAGGAACAGGGACTCTTACCTTCTCTCTCCTATCAGTACCTAGTAAATATAATACTTGCATAAAGTATGTTGTTCAGATCATGCTTAATAAAAACCCTCAAGCACACGAAAAGATGCTCCACATCAAGAGTTATTAAAGAAATGCAAATTAAAAACCACAAAATATCACTATACACTTTTTAGAATGGTTAAAAAAAAAAAAGCAAAAAATAATAACAAAGACATTGCGAAGTACCAAGAAAGAGGATGCAGAACAACTAAGATGCTCATGCGCTGCTTATCAGAATGCAAAACAGTAAGGCCATTTCAGAAAAGTTTGGCAGTTTCTTACAAAGTTAAGCATGCACTTACTGCCCAAAAAATTGTATGCATATACTTGTAGCAGCTTTCTTCGGGGTCATCAAAAACTGGAAACAAATGTCCACTACCTGGTGAATGGAGAAACAATTGTTGCACTCAGCACTAACTAAGAAGGAAGACTACTGATACATGAAACACTATGGATGAATCTCATAGTTTTATACTAGAGGAAAGAAGTGGGACTCAAAATGCTACATACTATATGAGTTCCATTTATATGATATTCTAGACAGTCAAAATATGAGGACAGAAAACAGATCAGTGGTTGCAGGGCCTTGAATGTGGGGGGGGGGGGGGCGGGCGGGAGTTGTCTACAAGGGGCCTAAGAAACTCTTGCTGTAATGGAGATATTCTGTATCTTGGTGGTGGTTATACAACTGAATTAAGTTTGTCAAAATTCACAAAGCTGTATACCATAAGAGGGCAAATTTTACTACATAAATTATACTTGGGTAAACTTAACTTTTAAGAAAAAGGTTTCATTCAAGCTCTTCTACCAGCTGAGACCTTGAGTTAAGTTATTGAGATTTATGGCCTTTGTGTTTCCAGATCTAAAAATAAAGAGAGAAAAAAGACAAAGGGGCTATAATACCTAACCACTATATCCCTTCCAGTATTAAATCATATCACTGAATCATAGAAGCATTTTCTGTGTCTATTTCTCTCTGTGTCTGTTCTATGTCTGTATGTGTCTTATGTTGGTGGTCAATAATGTAATGGTAAATAAATATAAGACATGTGAATACAAAATGTCAAAATTAGGGGATCCCTGGGTGGCTCAGCGGTTTAGCACCTGCCTTTGGCCCAGGGCACGATCCTGGAGTCCCGGGATCGAGTCCCATGTCAGGCTCCAGCACGGAGCCTGCTTCTCCCTCCTCCTGTGTCTCTGCCTCTCTCTCTCTCTGTCTATCATAAATAAATAAATAAATAAATAAATAAATAAATAAATAAATCTAAAAAAAGGTCAAAATTAGAGCAATAATGTTTCTCAAATGTCTTTTAATAAGAGATTTCATTGTTAAGTATCTAATTTTTCACCAATTCCCTTACATTACCACAAAGTACTATAAATAAACATAGTGTAATAAATTATACAACTTGGTATAAACTAAAAATTAAAGGCAATAAAATTAAAACACCTAAACACACAAGACGGTAGACATTTTGTACCAATAAAATGGAATAAATGTATATAAATTCATAGTTTACTTATATTTAGTAAAATCAATATGTAGCTTTTAGGAGATGAGTCATACAAAAATTCTACTTTTTAATGCAACCTAGAACTGGGACTGTAATCAAGAGCTCCTCGTGGTTAAATATTAAAGATTTAATTTTATCTGGAACATTGGAGATTTCTTCAGGAAGATTTCATTAATCTTCCACTTAATAACATTCCTTGTGGTGTTCTCTGTTGTGCAGCTGCCACCATGAGATAATGTCACCAGGAGAGTCTCAGTTCTCCAGTGCCAGTGCCACCTCTAGCCTGCTAAGCTTCAGCCACAGGAAAGGGGGGCAAACACTGGAGTTCTCTATACTATGACCCTTATACCAAGCCTGCAAACAGATCAGTGGTAAAGCACTTAGCAAGCAACCAACTACAAAAGTCACTCACAAGAATGTACTTATATGTGAAGAATCCATATTATTATAAGCGTTGTACTGTTAGTGAAAATCAGAAGAACACTGGACTTCCCCACTTGGAAATTTCCCTTGAAGCATCAAGTCTAAGCAATTGCTCAGGACTTCAAACAGCTCTGGAGGCAAATGAAGCTTACCTATTTAGCATATTTGAAGATGCCTACCTGTGTGTTATCCATATAAAAATGTAACAATTATGCCAAAAGATATTTTACCAGCATGACTCCTAGGTGGGGAAGCACTTAAAATGCATGACAATGGAAAACATTCTATTCTTAAAAAACAAAAAGTACCTAAATGACTGCAAATGAAAAGGAAACAAACAGGTAAGAGAATAAGGTATTAGAAAGCTCTCTCTTCCCCATTTTCATTTGTGTGTAGATTTTTAATATCGATGCAGGGACGTAAAACATTCAGGTAAGTAAAAAATGTTTCAGTGAAAAAGTTTCAGGAATTAAACTTTGTAAGTATTATATACAAACTATTAACTATTAACCCTTTTTCTTGGAAAAACTTTTTCAAGTCCCCTAATATCTACACAATAAAAAAAATCTAAACTTCTTTTAGGCATGTCAGCATTCTTAAGACATAACTTTCCAGAACCATCTTCTACTCAATACCAGGCAACTCATTCATATATACTAAACTTTTTGTCACTTTCTAAAATCAGTACAAACTTTTGTGTTTTAAATGCTACTCCTTCTAACTAAATTAACTGGATAGCATCTAGAACTAGGTCAGTTTCTTATCTTTGAATCTGGGATTCCTAGCAGGTACAAACTCAATGCTTTAACTGAATGAATGAATTCTACTGCATCAGGAATCATAGAAACCTACACTAAGAAAAATTAAAAGATGTGATTAAATAAAAATAGCTAAGTATCATTTGAAACAGCAAAGTATCGGTGTTTGGTCAAAATACAATGCTTTGGTTATACTAGAAAATTTCACTTAAGTCATAAATGAGTTCGATGGTCTTCCTAAAGCTAAACCTATAATCTTACCAAAGGTATTAGATTACTGTACACAGAAAAATTTAAATTCCAGACTTTTTCTTAATTACGTTACTTAACAGCCCTTAATTTTTCTCTACTGGAAAGCCACTATATTTACTGAATATAAGCATATTATGCTAATATTTGAAACACTGCAAGTCTCATATCAGTTAACTACACAGAATCAAATCTAGAGGACAATCAATAATCAATGTACAACTGACCGGAACACAGTCTCCCATTCATGTCAATTGGTTCTACTATAGAGTTATAGAAAATCAGAATTATCACATACATAAAGCTCTTTCAGAAACAAACTATTCTTAACATGGATCCTGATTTAAAGTAACATTTCACACTGAATCTTACAAAGCAGTATTTGTTAATCTCATAAGATATCTTGGCAAATATCTATATTTACTAAACCAATTTTTCTCAGAACCTCAATAGACTCAAAAATTTATTTTTAACCTTTATACTATGTTACATGTTTCAGTCTTCAATTAAAGCAGTAAGAATAGCAGTATGTTTCTTTTAGCCGTATGTTTATATCAGCAACATCTGAGGATATAAAAGGACCTGTCAAATACAACAATCATTTAGGATTTGCACAAACACGTATATATTTAGCTGACAGACCATAATCAGAACTATAGCTGTAATGACTAGCATATTTAATAACTAAATATGACTTCATTTTCATTTAATCAATAAATATTAATCGGACAACAATGCATAGCACATTGCGCTAGCCCCTAGAAAGAATACAGGATGAAAGTAACAACATAATGAAGGGGTATGCTAGCATTTATAGAGCGCTCATTACATGCAAGAGACCTTACATGCATTAACTCATTTCCTATTCCCAACAAGCCTAGGTCATAGTTATTAGTATTCTCATTTAACTAAGGTACAAAGAGATTAAATAACCTGCCCGAGGTCGCAAAGCTACTACTTGAACCCAGGCACTCTTAGCTGTCATGTTCTGACTTTGAAGATTTTCTGATCTAATAAAAGCATTAATGCAGTAATATGTAACTTTTAATAAGGGGGTATACAATTTTTCAAATGTCAAAAGATACAGTGCAGTGGGTTCCAGGGTTAAGGAAATGCAATTAGGTTGAAAGAGGAGAATCAGGAAAGGTTTCTTGTGGGAAGTAAAAGGGGCTAGATTTTGCTGGCTGAATAATATTATAAGAGCATGTTTTTACACAACATCAAAATTCAAGACATATATCTCAGTAATTTTCACAAAAATAATAATCTCTCAACAGCAATAGTTTTATGTAAATGAAAATGTTCATATCCGTGGCTACTTTATACATGCATAGTTCAGTTCAGTTCTATTAAACGAAAGAATAGATAAGTTATTATTGCTCCCACACCCAGAGACAAAGCAAACGGAAGTATGTAATAAGACAGAAAGGAGCCTCTTGTTTACTTACACTACACCTCTATTCACTCCTTCTTCCACTCTACCATTAGCAAATCATGCTCAGGAGAAATGCATTCTCTTTGAGAATCTTGATTATATCAGTTTTGCTAATCATTTGCCATCACTGCCAATCTCAATCATTTTATACAAAGACTCTGTACAATGGAGAATGTTTGTACAAAATTAGAGTTTAAGCCAACATTATCCAGGCAGAACACTTTAAAATCTGTGTTGTAAACCTCATAAAAGAATATGCCTCTGCATATCAGCACACCTAAACATGTTGCCTGAATTGAAGAAGATCCTTAAAAACAAATGAACCAGTTTTAAAAGTAGATGTCTTCCGGAACCTTAATTTACAATAGATATTTAAATATGTGTATTTAATGATATGTTTTTCACAGCCCCCTATTTTCAATACAATCTTTTCTTTCCAAGTTGGGTCATCATGATACTCTAGTACCCTGGAAATGTACTAATACAATCCCTTCAATTCAGCAAAAAATGACAGTACCTTGACACTAAGATGCAAACGTTTATGTGACTAATCAAAAAACTAGAAAACAAAAAAGAGGCAATCCTAAGAAAGTACTTACATATTAGTTTTCATGTAAAATCGAAGTTTACCTATTTAAAACTTCCTAAAAACCAGATAATATTTTATACTAGTCACTCAGGGCAAGGGCATATAGAAATGACACACGAAAGCATAGAGCACACTGGGAACAGCAACTAATGTAGTCAAATATGACTAAAGCAAAACTGGCCTGGAGCAGAAGACAAATACTTAAGTTACGAATATCTGGTTTAAAAGGATAGATTGAATATAAGCATTTAGCTCTGAAGCTTCCCAAGATAGCTCTGAAAAAGAGTGAAGATTTTCTTTTTTTAATAGCACAAACCCATAAGAAACCAAAAACATGATTTCAAAAGCTGGAAAGCAGGGCAGCCCGGGTGGCTCAGTGGTTTAGCGCCGCCTTCGTCCCAGGGCCTGATCCTGGAGACCCAGGATCGAGTCCCACATCGGGCTCTTTGCCTGGAGCCTGCTTCTCCCTCTGCCTGTGTCTCTCATAAATAAATAAATAAATAAATAAATAAATAAATAAATAAATAAATAAATAAATAAATAAATAAATAAATAAATCTTTAAAAACAAAAGCTGGAAATCAGATCAAATGGTAATGACCATTCCATCTGAAGAGGTTGAATGCTACATTAACTTAGAAGAAAACCAAAGATACCTAGTTTATGTCACATTTACAATTACACCAAAAGACTCCCTATACTCCCTGGAGACGTGGTTGCTTCCAGGGTTGGGACAGAGAAAAAATGCCATGGGCTGAAGCATAATGTGGTGCCAGAAAGTAAGTGCTCAGAAAGCAAGAATGAATACACAGGTGCCAACCAGAAAGAGCTCCCCTGGCCAATATTGGAACAGCTTGAAAAACAAGAAAAATTATAAGTATTGGGTTATAATACAAAGAATAAAATAAATACCGAATGGCCTATACCAATATTAATAATTACATCAATAAATGGGAAGAAGGGATAACTCTTCCTCACAGAAGAATTCCAATTAATAAATGCAGAAATAATGAGGAAAATAGAAAAATCACCATTAAAATGCACCAGTAAGAAGACAAGATTCACAGATGGATGCTAAAACTAGTGGGCAGACATTTAAGCCTAAACACAGTATCTGCACAGTCTCAAAATATTCAGTAATTATTAAAGAAGAAATAGTAACTTTATGGTGGAGAAACCCAGCACAGCACCATAACCAAGTGATCAAGGTTAACATCACTAACAGTACATCACATTCCCCCACAGCTTCCATATGATGTACTAATAAGCACATATCTGTAATATCCCTCTCTTTAATTCACAACTTCTTAAGATAGGTCATAAATCATGAGAAAATGTCAGACAACACAAACTGAGGGCCATTATACAAAATAACTGTTAAAAAGTGTAAAGGTCCCAAACGAGAAGGACAGGGTAAGGACTGTCAAAGATAAGAAAAAACTAAAGAGACAAAGACAACTAAACGCAGTGTAAGATCCTGAATTCGGATCTTGCAACAAAAATGGCTTTTGTGGCCCTTTTTCTTACTTTTGATAAGAATCTTATAGTTTTATATATGATGCTAAAATAAGGAGAGGCTTGGTGAAGGGTATATGAGAATTCTCTATCCTTTGTGTGACTCTTCCACAAAAAAATTTTAAAGGATAAAAAAAAAAAATAAAGGATAATGGTGAAAAACCTCAGTTTCAGACACTCTGGGGAATAAGGGTGGAGTCCAAACTAGGAGAACCAATTGAAGTTTATTTAAGAAGCAGTTAGAACCCCCAGACCTCTCTTCTGCTCCTTGACCCTCCCTGGCAAAAGGCTAAATGACTTCTGAGAGCATGAGACAGTATCTCTGCACTAGAGAATGCCAGGCACAAATGAATGTGAGGAATGCCATACTGAAAACTGGAGAACAAATGAAAATGTATTTGCATACTTAATGATGAAACCCAAATCCTTTTTTTCCTACTCAGCTCCCAAGCTTTTCCTCTCCAGGCATAAGATCAGAAATCTTTTCTGGGAAATCAATCCAGCACAAGAGAAAAGACGTGTCATTGGGAGTCTGCACGGAAATTATTCAGCCTATCACTCTACAGGCAAAACTATAATCTCCCACTTGTAGTGCTTCTAAGCTTTTTAAGTCCTCTCTTTTAAGTAAGAGTTGACTTGAAGGATCACCAGACTTCCAGAAAGCATCTCATATGAAAGACAAAGTCCAAGAAAATAAACACAAAATGGAAATTTGGAGGAAAGAAGGATTATGCAGAGAAGAAAACTATAAATTTCCTAAGAAAGATAAGGCATCCCAAGACAGAAACAGGATATTTAAATTTTTTTTTTTCAGAAGAAAAAGAGTGCCTGGAAATTATAAACATGATGGCAAAAATAAAATCTTAGTAGAAGAACTGGAAGATAAAAGTTGAGAAAAATTTCCCAGAAAGCAGGGGAGAAAGAAATGAAAAATAGATAAAAAACAGATAAGAAAATTAGAGAAACCAGTCAGTAGGCCCAAAACCTAAACCATAGGAACTCAGGAGAGAGAATGGAGAAAACCAAGGGAGGAAATTTTTTAAATAATTAATTAATTAATTAATTAATTTTTTAGAAATTAAGGAAATTTCTCAGAACTGATGAAATCATTTTCTGAGTAAGACTACCCTGAACTCAACAGAAATGGATTTAAAAAGACCTATGCCAACGCACATAATACAGAGTTTTCAGAACTCTGGGGAAAAAATTCTCTAAGCTTCCAGAAAGGAAAAAAAAAAGTTTCAAAATTGTGGAAAAGAATCTTCTAGGCATCTGATGTCTCAACAGCAACGCTGAAAAAAAGAAAACAATGGGGCAATGTTTGCAAAATTCTGAGAGAAAATTACTTCTGACCAAGAATTCTCTGCCCAGCCAAGTGATCTATAAAGCAAGAGGATATGTGAGGTCTGGAAAAAATTATATCCCATCCAGAGCGCAGTTGAAAGTGGTCCTCCAAAATGAGAAAACAGGCAAAGAAAGAAGACATCAGATACAGAACCAGGAGCCCCAATACAAGAGACACCTGAGGGGAACTGCTAAGATGTTAGTAAAGGAAAATCTAAGGCAACAGCTGCAATTCAAGAAAATTTAAGTAAAAAATTAGTAGGTTTGAACGTAGTAAGAGGAGATTTACACACTTGAGAGAGCTGGACGAAATCATGGCTTCTCTACAGTGCCAATATTGACATTTTGGTCCACATCATTCTTTGTTGTGGGAGGCTGTCCTGTGCAGCAAAGGATGATGTTAGGCAGCATGGTGGCTTCCACTCCTAGGTATCAGGAGCACACTCCCTGCACCCCCTTCACCCACCCAACATTGCCAAATGTCCACTGTGTTGCCCCACTGGAGAATTTCCTGGATAAATTAACAATGAGTATACAGAAAACTGAACAAAAGCAAATTAAAAACAAACAAAAAACCCAGAAAAAACAAAATGTACAGGAAAGGAAAATAACTACAGTAAACTACAGGACTTAACCAGCTTCTAGTCACACTGAGTTATACCATTACTCAGTAATGGTATAACCAAACTCCCTGGAGTATGACAATACTCAGTATGTCTACTGAGCAGGACAGAGACGTGTGTGTATGTGTGTGTGTGGCTGGGGAAAGCAGGAAACCATATCTTCTACTATAGTAAGTCAGCAGATAGTGCCTTAAACTGAAAATTCAAGAAAGAACACTCCAAGCATGCCATTGGAGATACAGAGATAAATATCAAAGTAATGAGTTGAAAGTAGTTGTCTCTGAAGAGTCCAAAATAAAAGGAAGGGGGAATTTGCAGATGACTATTGTTTCGTCAATAGTCCTGCAGAACTATTAGACTCTTTTAAATCTGTGCATATAACTTTGATAAAAATTAAACTTAAAAAAAAACAACTGAAGCTAGATTATGAAGTACTAGAACATAATTACACTGGTTACAGCCATACTGACTTAGAACCAAACTTTATAACTTTGAGCAAGGTCCTCAATCTCTTTATCTATAAAAATCTTCATCTATAAAAAATGAAAAATAATAGCTGCCAAGAAGTATGATAGGAAATAAGACAGTGTCTGGCATACAGCATTTATAAATAGTACCTATTACTCAATTTGCAATCAGAGAGTAATAACTAGAAACTTTAAGTAAATCATAATCTCACCTGTCTTACAAAGTAACTTTGACAGTTGCAGAGAGGATGGCTTTGGAAAGAGAAGAGCTTAGAGGTCAAAGAGACCTCTTAGCAGGGCTACATTTGAATGAAAAAAGAGGCAAAGCTACAAAGTGAAACATAAGGGTACAAGAGGTATTTTCCAAGTGATGAACTAATTTAAATATGAGAAAAAGGAAAAAAGAGTCAAAAAAATCTCCTAACTTAATTAAGCAAATAAATAGAGGCTGACAACACTAACTGAATTGAACACAGAAAGAACTGAGAAGAGAACATGAGGAGAGAGAAGAGCTATGAGCTTGATATTACCTACATGTAATTTGTGGCATACAACCAAATAGAGAGATCAGGTATGCAGGTGGAAATCTGAATCTAGAAGAGAGGTCAGGGCTGGAGACAGAAATGGGTATATTACAATCAAAGGCTGAAGCCATGCAAGTGGATCAGATTACTCTGTGGCAAACAGAGCAACAAGAAAGGGGAAAGATAAAAATCATGAGCACGAAAAACCCTATAACATGATACCAATAATTACCTCAAAAACTACAATTAGATCTAAGTTTCTTTTTTTTTTTTTAATTAATGCGTAGTAAATATGCCCATTGTTGAAATAGGTAAAGAAAGCCTAAATAAAGCCCAATGATACCCAGGAACAACAACTGTTAATATTTTAGAGTATTCTTTCTAATCTTTCAATGCATATAACCATAAATCATCCATCTTTTTCCCTGACAAATTTGGAATCATACAACTGCACTCAGCTTTTTTTGCTTTATTAAATCAGTATTTCCAATGGTACCTGAAATACCAATGACTTTTTATTAAACACTCCAATTTATGTAAACCACCGATAAGTGTCACTTGACCTAACTGCCATATTTGCCTCCTGCAAGTAAAGGAGAATCAATATCCCCAATTTCTTTTAAAGGCTAATTTTTAAAGAACGACCAAACACAAGAAAGACCATTTCCTCAAGTACAAGAAGCACATTTTCTCAAGTAATATAATTAGGAGACATAAAATTAAAAGGATATTCATTTGATATGGAATGTAATAAATATTGATGGGTTTTATTAAAAACCAGAAAATAGAGATTAAAAAAAAACAAGTTGCTTTAATGTTTTAGGAGTTCTCAGCATCAATGGTCTTTATATACTTGTAAGGTCACTGTGAAACTCAAAAGGAGTTAATATACACAAAACACATATAACAGGACCTGACATATAATAAATGCTTAATAAATGTTATTACTATCATCACCATTAGTTCCATGTGAAAACTGTTCATTGCATAGAAAAGAGGCAGAAAAAAACCTTAGATATGAAACTAAATACTCTTTTGTCTTCCATTTTTCCATCTTCTCTACATTTATATACTTGGACGTCACTTTAAGTATTATTTTAAAACCATTGGTAAATATGTACCTCATCCTTAATTCTACTCTAAGATACTTGAGGGAAGAATGAATTTTTGCTATCTCCTCAAAATGTTCCTTACATGACAGAGTAATATTGAGTGAAGACTCAATAATATTAGTGTCACAAATCCTAATAAAGAGAATAAGGAGCACCTGGGTGGCTCGGTGGTTGAGCATGTGCCTTTGGCTCAGGTGGTGATCCCGGGATCCTGGGATCTAGTCCCCTATCAGGCTTCCCACAGAGAGCCTGCTTCTTCTCCCTGTGCCTTTCTTTCTGCCTCTCTCTCTCTGTGTCTCTCATGAATAAACAAATAAAATCTTAAAAATAAATAAATAAAAAAGAAAGAGAATAATAAAAACAACAAAACAATAAGCAAAAAGTGGGATGACCGTAAAAGCAAGAGATCTAAAAGCCAGTATCAATACAATCCAAAGGCAAAGGATAGAATGAAAAAATGAAGTGAAAAGCTTTGTTGTTAATCACAATGAACAGACCACACTCCCTTTGCTCTTCTTTGGGCACAATTTAGGAGAAATACTAAAAACACTGGATTGTGTCTAAAAGAGAGCAACTGAGAAACAAGAACTAAGGATCCTGAGATTGTAGAACAGAGGGGGTTGGCCCTCCTTATCCACACCCCTTCCCACTGTCAACAATAAGAAAAAACTGTACTATGGGAAATGATTGAAGATTTCTCTGTTGTCCAAGGCAATTATCAAAAGACGGAGGTGTAGATTTCTCTCAACTCAAAAACTTAAAATAACAAATCTCTTCTAAGGCAAAGATGTTATCAGAGATTAGTCACGAAGGCGTTCAAGCAAAGGTTGGAAAACAGCTTGCCAACAAATGGTGCCTCAGAAAACATCCAAGTAGGGGATAATTGGTTAGAATTTTAAGTTTCTCACAACCCTGTAACCACATCAATAAATATTACTAAGTATCTGCTCCAGAAAGGATACTGTCCTAGACCTATAAGGCATACAAAAAACAGAAAACTGAGAGAAATTCACAAAGATCTCTGCTGCCAAGGAACTCATAATAATATATAAAATGTATATTACAGTTTTAGACCATAATAGATGTTACCAAGCACTATTTATTAATTGCCAAATGAATTCTAGTCATGTATAAAGGTCTTCTCAGAAGGAGAAATCCCTAAGGTTAAAATGGTCATAAAAAGATTTTTAGAATAAACAAGCTCTGGGGTACTTATGGAAAAATGTAAAAATGGGTTTTAAATGTAAATGTAAAGTCCTTACAGTCCTTAAGTCCATATAGTCCTTACACTGTCAATTTATTCACTATGTGACCCTAAACAAGTCACTTTCAATCCTCTGGCCCTAATTTCCTCATCTGTAAAGTGAAGGGGTTTATGTTATTAGAAGTAAGAAGGTTCTGAACAGAGAAATAAAAAAGAAGGGACAGTACAAAAACAAGTGAAATGCAAGTTAGAGAGAAACCCGTTTGGCTGCATTAAAAATGAGTTTCTTGGGAAAAGAGATAAGCTGAAAAGGAAGGTTGTGGCCAGAATCAAGTGTACTAGGCCTTGAATACCAAGCTAAGTAGTTTCAAATTTATCCTGTAAACAGCTTCTGTAGCTACTACTCAACTCTGCTATCGCCATAGACAATAGGAAATAAATGGGCATGGCTGTGGTCCAATAAAATTTTATTTATGAATACTGAAATTAGAATTTCATAGATTTTCACGTGTCATGGAATATTATTTTACTTATCTTTTACAATTTGGAAATATAAAAGTCATTCTTAACTCATGGGTCATACAAAAACAGGCCACGAGCTGGATTCGGTCCACGGGATCTGCCAATACCTGTAGTACACTAAGCTGCCTTCATTGGAGTCCTCTAAGATACATTTGCTCTTGAGCTTCAGGGACCAAAATAGTATTTTATTCATTCAACAACTATACACATGCATGAATGCACACACCTAACAAAGATCTAAATCTAGTAGGGATCACGGATGCCCTAAACAATGGTCCTAAACAAACAACAACAAGACCCTCTAGAATAAGCCATTAGAACAGAAGCACAATTTTGTTTTAATTTTGCAATTTATTTTCACATAGTAATGTACTTAGAGAGTTACAAACTACTCTTACAGACTGTCCAGGTCATATGAATGGATAAAATATAGTCATGAAATAGGGAAGGGAATATGAGGTCTAGTCCTTACACTGTCAATTTATTCACTATGTGACCCTAAACAAGTCACTTTCAATCCTCTGGCCCTAATTTCCTCATCTGTAAAGTGAAGGGGTTTATGTTATTAGAAGATCACTATACACTCTCCCTCAGCTTTAACACTGTATGATTCTACTCCAACTTTAAAAAGACAGGGAATGACAAAGACAAAAGTGATAATTAAGGACATAGGAGAGAAAAGGAACTGACTGAATGAGCAGGTGGATAAGAAAAGACACATATAGGAAAAAAGACCAAAAAAGTACAGTATTGCTAAAATCAAGGACTTTTTTAAAATTATCAAATGCCACAGAAAACCCAAGGAAGAGAAGAATAATTCAGGAAGAGTATGACCATAATCAAAAAGGAGCTAGTTATAGTTAGCAAGCTAAAAAAGACAAAAACTTAAAGTGACAGTCTTAAGACTTAAGACTACTGTGCATGCTTCCAGGAATCAAGAGTCAGGGAAAAAGAACAGCCAGAAGATGGATTGGGGAGGGTGGGGGAGGCATATAGGCATATGTTCCAAAAAGTGTATAAGAAAAAAGTATCGAAGTATCGGAATGTACTTGAAGCCTCAGGTAAGGAGTTTGTCTTAAAGCAGAGGCAATTAATCTTTAAAATCCAAAAAAGGTTAAAAAAAAAAAAAAATCCCAAAAAGGTAAGAGCAGTATTACAGTATTGACTTTTTACACAAGTATTTTCCTGTGGAGCTGTATATCCATACCATGTTTTTTTGTTTTTTTGTTTTAGGCATCAAATTCTTAGGGAAATAAATCTGATGTTGCATTTTCTTAAAGCACCTATACTGTATTTTTCTAATGGTCAAAAAATTAAGAAAGGACAAATTGGTTTTGTAGGAATGAAAACCAGCAGTATGTAGCTCTAAAAGAAAATGCATGTTTATCCTTCTTACAGCACCTATCACTTCTGTCCTTGTGTAACAGCTACTTGTGTAGTAAAATACCTCTCCCTTAACCGAAGTTCAACAAATATGATCAGCATTCTCTTTCCTAGTAGCTCTGAAAGCTCCCAAGGCAAGAATTCTGATTAATTCATCTGTTTATCTGCTTTGCACAGAGTTGGTGATGCTCCATGAATAAATACTGACACATGATAACGAAGTTCAACAACAACAACAACAACCAAAAAACAAACAACTGTCCTTGCAAAACAACCATTATCTGATAAAGTCAGAAAAAATGTTTTATCATAGATACTTAACTCCAGGGCGACTTTTGTAGTGTCAGAGCTTGCTTAAGTAGCAACCAACTACTACAAAGCAACAGAAAGCAAAAAAAATAAATAAAATCTTTAATGAACATCACTTCTAAATAATCCAGAAAACAACCATTATCTGATTAAAGTCGGAAAAAAAAATGTTTTATCATACTTAACTCCAGTGTGACTTCTGCAGTGTCAGAGCTTGCTTAAGTAGCAACCAACTGCTACAAAGCAACTAAAGAAAGCGAAAAAATAATCAAGATTTTTAATGAACATCACTTCTAAATCATCCAGAAAACAACCATTATCTGATAAAGTCGGAAAAAAAAAAAGTTTTATCATACTTAACTCCAGTGTGACTTCTGCAGTGTCAGAGCTTGCTTAAGTAGCAACCAACTGCTAGGAAGCAACTAGCAGAATGCAAAAAACAAAATAAAATAAAATCTTTAATGAACGTCACTTCTAAATAATCCAGAAAACAACCATTATCTGATAAAGTTAGAAAAAAAAAAAATGTTTTATCCTAGATCCTTAACTCCAGGGCGACTTTTGCAGTGTCAGAGCTTGCTTAAGTGGCAACCCACTGCTACTACGAGGCGGCTAACAGAAAGCAAAAAAATAAAAATAAAATCTTTAATGAACATCACTTCCAAATGATCCAGATTCTACACGGGCCCGTTGCAACAGGACCCTGCCTCTATGCACGGTATATGACAAATTAAAAAAAAAAAAAAAAAAAACAAAAGCCAAACATCAGTCTGATGATCAACCAGTTAAAAATACACATTTGGATACGCTGAAGATATTTATAAAGCCGACAGGGATACTATTAATATATTGAAATTCACTGGCCGGTGCAGGATTCTGTGTGCCACTGATCTTCTACTACCGTTCAAGAGAGAAGCCAAGAAGTGCGGGCCTTCTCGTATCGCTCGCTTTTAAAGAATTCAAGAAGTCACCCAAACTGAGCGCGCACCACCGCAGGGAGGGGGCAGCGACGCTCTCCAGATGCTAACGTCCGGCTCTCTCTTACCTTGTACCTGGAAAGTCCTGTTTACTTTTTTTTTTTTAATTTATTTATGTCCCCCCCCCCCCGAACCATCCATCTTCCTTCCACGGGCCCCCCACAGGCTCACCAAGTAACAGAGGAGTTCAAAAAAGAAAAAAGAAAAAAAAAAAAGTAACAGTTTAAAAAAAAAAAAAAAAAAAAGGCAAAACTGTGCCTCCCACGATCTCCACTCGGGTGTAGACTTGGCGAGCCCCGGGGGCAGCTACACACTCGGCCGCGGGCGCAACCAGGAGCGGCGCCGTCGGTACAGAATGTGGTGGTGGTGGTTGTTTTTCTTTCTTTTTTTTTTTTCTTTTTTCTTGGAAGGTTATGTCGGCTCGACGCGTTCAGTGGGTACGGGAGAGGCGAGCGGGTCCGGCCCGACAGGCCGAGAGGGGAGGCCGGCGCTCGCCCCCTCCCCTCCCCCCCGCCCCTCCCGCCCCGCCCCTCCCCGCCGCGGGCCTGGACCCGGGATCCAGGCGGGTCTCCCAACTGCCCCCCGCCCCCCCGCCCCTCCCCCGCCGCGGCCCGGCCCGGCCCGGCCCGGCCCGCACTCGCCGCCCCCGCCCCCCCCCCGGCCCGGCCTGCGCTGCCCCCGGCGCCCTCGGGCCTCGGGCCCGGCCTCCTCCGCCGCCCGCCCCTCACCTCCTTCGGGACCAGCTGGTTCTCCTCGCCGGGCACCATGGCTCAGACTCCGGCCGCTCCTCTCCGCCCTGCCGGGAGGCGGGAGCCGGGTGCTGGCGGCGCTCTGTGTCTCAGCAGAGGAGGGCAGCAGCCGTCATCGCCGCCGGCGCCCGCGCTCCCGCAACACCGCGGAGGCCTCGGCCGCGGCCCCCGAGCAGCAGCGCGCAGACACCGACCTCGGCCGCTCCGCCGCCGCCGCCGCCGCCGCCGCCGTCGTCGTCGGCCCCTCCCCCCGCTCGCTGCAATCAATGGAAAAATGGCGGCGGCCGCTCTCGCGAGACTTCGGGCCGCCGGGCTCCCAGCCCCGCGCCCCGCGCCCGAGGTGCCGAGGCGGCTGCAGCCCAGCGCCCCGCTGCTCCCGCGGCTCGAGCTCGGCGCCGGGGCGCGCGGGGCGGGACGAGCGGCCCGAGCAGCGGCGCCCTCCGCGGGAGGCCTTCCGCACCGCGCGCGTCGGGGCTCCCCCTGCCGGCGGGGGAGGGGCCGGCCCCCAGGGCGCCTTCGCCGACCCGGTCGCCCCCCGACGGCGAGGCTCGGGAGCTCCGTCCGCTCCTCCCCGGCCTGGCGCCGTCCTGGAAGGGCGGGCGGCCCGCGCGGCTCCCGGCCTCCGCCCCTCCCCTCTCCCCAGCCTGCGGGCGGCCCCGGCGGCGCTCCCGGGGGCCCGGAGGGGAGGCGGCGGCGTCCCCCCTCCCCCCCCGCCCCTCCCGTGCGTTACAGCGGCGCTCCCCTGTGCGCCTTCTGGGAGCCTCCCTCTGCAGCCGGCTGCGGCCTGGGGCTGCGCTCTGCACCTCGCCCCCCCACCCCAGGATGTCTTCAGAGTGCCTGAGTCGGCTCTGCCTGCATGCACCGGGCTCAGTTTTAGGCTAAACAAAATGATGCAATAGTTGTTTTTCCAAACCTCGCTCATTCAACTTTCCTTTAAAAAAAATTTTTATTTATTTATTTATTTATTCATGATAGACAGAGGCAGAGACACAGGCAGAGGGGGAAGCAGGCTCCATGCCGGGAGGGAGCCCAATGCAGGACTGGACCCGGGGACTCCAGGATCAGGCCCTGGGCTGAAGGCAGGTGCTAAACCGCTGAGCCACCCGGGCTGCCCTCGACTCTCCTTTATGAAGCCTCGCCGGGGTGCCCCTCCGGAAGACTTCTGTGGGTACAAGGGGTTTCACCCCGTGCGGAAGTCAGAGAATCCTGCACGGTATTAACTACCTCGCACTTGTGCTCTGCAAACTTTTAGTGATTGCACTTCCTTATTAGCAAAAAGGAAAAAAAAAAAACTAAGTCTGTACACTTCTGTAAGTTGTATGCACCTCTCGCTACATGTGGACATAAAACATTTTTGAAATGTAATAGAGGATAAGATAAAAAAAAATAAAATAGACACTTAAAAGTAACTATAGGGACGCCTGGGTGGCTCAGTGGTTGAGCATCTGCCGTCAGCTCGGGGCGTGATCCTGGAGTCCCAGGATCGGGTCCCACATCACGCTCCCTGCATGGGGCCTGCTTCTGCCTCTGCCTGTGTCTCTGCCTTTCTCTCTCTGCGTCTCTCATGAATAAATAAGATATTTAAAAAATAAATAAAATGAAATAAAAGTAACTGTAAGAGTCTTTTTTTTTTTTTGGACATTAATGGTATGGAGAATTGTTGCTCTATCTAAAAATATTTAGTGAAAGAAACATGATTGACTAGGTTTCAGTGGTTTCTGAAATCTTTAATACTTTGCGAAGCAGTTATTAAATTGTCTGATTCAACGTTCAGGTTATTTCTGTACCTCATTTTAATAGCTGTCATAAGCTGAGAAAGATAACTCACAAAGATATGTAGATCCTAATGGAAGAAGTACATCTTTGGCGGCTCTTACTAATGCAAGTATCCATTTTTATCTCTTCCATCCACCAATCGTGAAAAGTTTTTATTGAAATTCAACTACTAACTTTCTGTCTTCCCTGATGTCAGCCAGAAAATGTTGCATTTTTATATTTTTAACAAATGGGTTCAGAACTCTTTGGAATGCATTGCTTGGAAGAGTTTTCAATAGCTTGGAAAAAATTTTGCCTTCAAGTTTTAGTGTACATGTATACTTTTTTTTAGGGTACTGATCTTGTCTTTATTTAAAATTTTGATGTTTTGTTCATAGATTTTTGCATTGATTTTGAATCTTTAAAATATGGTATTAAGATATTATTTATCTAGATTACTGAGTTTACCCCCCTTAAATTTTGCACCCAAGGTGAATGCTTCACTTACTTTACCACTGTTTTAGCCTTAGGTAGCAAACAAACCTTATTTTTGCATCAAAATCCCATAATAGAAATATTTCTAAATCTTTTATTTCAAAGTGTTATCCCAACTACTTAATAAGATGATTTCTGTACAGCTCATGGTTGAAGTAGACATGTCATCTCTCCTATTATCTTTTCTGCTTATGTTTGCATTATTACCTCCAACTCATGTTTTCTTTCCAGAAATCTTTTTTAGCTACTTTCATTTTAGTGAGGGGTCAGTTTAATGAAATAATAATGTAATTGGCAAATCTACTTAATTCAGCACACAGAAACACAGAAATCACAATATATTAAAATGAAAGAAAATTAAGAAATCCCTGAATCATTCTCCACATTGCATAACTCACACTTTTCACTCATTAATAGTGAGACACGAGTGTCAACCTATATGTTAAATATTTGCAAGACTTAATTTTTTCTGCTTTTAGATAAAAATAAATATTTTTTTAAGATTCTAATGGTTTTTGTCTCATGATCCACCTTCTCTGGTTGTATTATTGTCTTTAGAGGCCATTGACATGTCTGTACTAAAGCCTCATAGGTTTGTTGTTCTGCAATAAATATTTCTGGAATAAGTATATGGATCAATGAGATGATTGATAAATGAACAAATATTGATGTATGGCTACTCTTCCTAATAAGTTACTAATACTACGTGCATATGTGGATGCCGAACTGATAGTTACATCTACCTGTCTGATGACTTGAAACATCTCAAATTTCACTTGACTTGAACAGATCTATTTGATTTCTGAGCTTCCCCCATCTTCCTTCTGCAACATATGCTCTGGCAGTTGTCTCCATCTCAATAAATTGCATCATTATCAATTCAGTTTATCAAGCTGAACATTTGAGAATCTTGATCTCACATTCAATTCATTACTAAGTGCTATTGCTTCATCCACTGAACTATATACCAATCCAACCAGTTCTCTGTAAATCCACCACTCCCCCATCCTGCTCCAATCATCATCTTTTCTTGCCTAGACTACTGCGATGGTGTCCTTACGGGGCTCCTAACTTCTACTCTTATCCCCCAAAATTCATACTCCAAAAGCATCCAGAATGATCCTTTTAAAGTACATGACATTCTATATAATTCTCAGATAAGCTTTCTCTTAGTTAAAATCGTGACATTCTATATAATTCTCAGATAAGCTTTCTCTTAGTTAAAATCGTTCAAAGATTTCCTATCCCACTCAGCATAAAATCCATATTCTTTGCCATGGCCTGCAAAGTCCAGTGCAAGCTAGCCCCTGACTACCTGGCTCATCTCACCTACCATTCTTCCTCTTATACCAATGACCCAGCCACTCTGCCCTTATTGAAGCTTGTTAAATACATTTAGTTTACCCTGTGCTACAAAGTCTTTGCAGTTATCTCGTTCTCTAAATGTTCTTCTCCCAAATCTTTGCTCTTATATAGGTCCATCTTGTCATTTGGGCCTCTCCAATGTTTCCTCCTCAAAGAGGCCTTTCATGACCATTTGATCCTAATGTGTTCTCTGTTCCTGAAATAGTGTCTCGTACATAGTAGGTGCTTAATACATTTTTGTTGAATTAATGACTTTTTTTTTTTTGGTGACATTCACATTTTTAAAATTGTCAGGACTAGTATAGGTCAGAAGCTTGTTGCTTTTCCTTATATATTTTTTTAGGTTATTTTTCTTTTTCCTTTCACTTTAAAATGTTCACAATATAAACCTAGTCAAAATATGAAAAAAACATAAGCAAACCCAGACAGGGGGATATTCTACAGGATACCTAGCTACTATTCCTCAACACAGTGAAGCTCAAGAAAGAGAATGAAAGGGCACCTGGGTTGATCAGTGGTTGAGTATCTGCCTTTGGCTCAGGGTATGACCCTGGAGTCCTCGGATCAGTTACCTTATCGGGCTCCCTGCATGGAGCCTGCTCCTCTCTCTGCCTCTCTCTGTGTCTCTCATGAATAGATAAATAAAATCTTTTTTTTTTTTTAAAGAAAGAAATAGAATGAAAGACTGAGAAACTGTGACAACCAGAGGAGACGGGGGAGACACAACAACCCCATGCAGTGGGGTATCCTGGATTGGATCCTGGAAAGAAAGAACATTAATGAAAACACTGGTGAAAACCAAATAAAATGAGTCATTTGGTTACTAATAATGTTCCAATGTCAGTTTCTCAGTTTGGACAAGTGTACGATGGTACTGTACACTGGCAATGTAAGGGGGAAACTGGGAGGGGTACATATGGACTCTTTTAGCAACTTTTCTGCAAATCTAAAATTTCTCCAAAATAAAAAGTGTATTTAGAAATGTCCAGGGGGCACCTGGGTGGCAGAGTTGTTGAGCGTCCAACTCTTAATTTCAGCTCAGGTCATGAATGATATCAGAGTCCTGAGATTGAGCCCCACTTCAGGCTCTATGCTCCATGCAAAGTTTGCTTGTCTCTCTGTGCCTCTGCTTCTCTTCGGCTCTCTCTCTCTCTCAAATCAATCAATCAATCAATCAATCAATCAATCAAATCTTTAGAAATGTCCATAGTAATACTTAAGACACTTCTTTTTTCTTTTTCCTTTTTTTTATACTTCAGGACCCTTCACAAAACCTTTCTATATTTTAAACTCTTTCTTTAAAGCCATATAGTCAGTCATCTTGTACAACTTAAGAGCTAGTGATGATGTACACCACTATAACTATCAGTAATTTTGTTATATGTATTCCATAAATGTGAATAGAAATTTTTATCATGGCTATGTTTTAATAAAGTTAAAAAGATCTATTAGTCAGTGTGATATGGCTTTAGACGCCTGTTTTGAGATCTAAGCTCAGTTTTTCCATGTAAGACCTCTCTGAACCTCTTTTTTTTCTCAACTAGAAAATGGAGGTAATAAAGTGAACCCTTAGCATTTGCCAACTTAATATTTGCAGTTTTGACCAGAAAAGCCCTTGATATGTATAATTGTCCGTAATTGTGGTAAAGAGGAAGTTTAAATTTCACACATTAGCCAAAGTATAAGAAACTGGAAAGTTAAGTAGTTGAAAGAATAAGCTGAGAATTGGTTACCTGAATTTGAATCCTACCTCTGTTATTATTAACTGTGTGGTATTCCTTGAAAAGATTTCTTAAATTCACTAAGCTTCCATTTTCTTATCTGTAAAATGAGGATAATAATAGCACAATTTTATAAGGCATGTTAAATAGCAAAGAAAATAATAATAAAACTATAACAAGATATGTGTATATACTCAGTCTTGTTCTAGGAGCTTTACACATATTATATCATTCAATTCTTTCTACTTTCTAAGCATAACTACTACTATTATCCTCATCTTGCAAGTGAGGAACCTGATATAGATTTAGCCTTTGAAGCATGCCTCACACTGCCCAGCACATAGTAAACAATCAATACATACTGGCTCTAATTATCCCATCATTTGACTGAGCTCCACAAGGGATTATGCAGCCCTAACAATGCGTGGCATATAGTAGGTGCTTTTGAATATTTGTGGAATAAATGAGTAAATAAACCAATCTTTACTGCCTACTCTTCTCCACTTATGTAGTATCTCCATGAAAATGCTAAAAATGTTCTCTTTTTGAAAATGGCTCTGAAACAAAATTCAACTATTAGCAATGAGTTTGAAGAAATGAATAAAGTGATGGATCTTTGCCATGAGATAGTCTGATTAAGCTAGAGAGCAGAATATAAAATTAGTCAAAGGTTTATATTTGTGATCGGAATGACATCATCAACAAAGAAGCAAGAAAAAACAATTTGGGAAACTAACTATAATCACTGACTGCTTTCACCACTGGGATTAAAAAAAAATTGGCATCAACTGAGTAGAGAACCTAGTAAACACTAAAAAGATGACTAACTCTTGGTGTAAAGATAAGAATAGGAAGCATGATGCTCAAGAAAATGTAATCCAAGAGAAACCTAGTACAAGTACAAGTACTTTTATGATGCAATTAATGAGGACATCAGTGGAGCTCTCAATCCACTTTGGCCTCAAAGAAAGATTGGTGCAAGGACCTGACATAGCATTTTTCTATTGATGTAAACTAAAAAAATAAAAATAAATAATCATTGCCTCGGAAGTGCTTGCCTCCTTCTGAGCTTATGAAGTTAATGAAAGAAACTGTTTATGGGTTAGTATGTTCGACAACAAAAAAGGAGGCTCACAAAAAAAAAAAAAAAAAAGGAGGCTCACATCAACAGAAAATGCCTTGCAGATATATCAAAGGAAGAGACACAACTATCAGAGTTTAACGCAACTGAAGACAAACTGATCATGATTCACCCTAGCTTTCTCTAGTTTTCTGCAAACACTTCAGCTTCAAGGTCCAAATAAGGTGGAATTCAACAAAGCAAAGTTGGAGTCATGGTGTTAATCTTTTGAAATGATTTCATAAGATCTTTGTAATAGACTAGTGCTTATAAAGTTGGTGTCTGAAGACATCCCAATATTCCTTGAGGATGTCAAGTGTCCTTTGTAATAATTACTTCACAAAATTATGAGTATTAGAATAATGTATATAGAGGTGAATATTTTATAGAAATATTGTCATGGAACAAAAATAAAACCCAGAGTGTAAAAGGAAAGTTGGTAATTAAATCTTTTCAACTTGTGTGTAGCAAAATATTGATATAAATAAAGTCAAAAGACAAAATATCAGCTGGAAGAATATTTGCAACAAATATAACAAATGGGGCTAATCTCCTTAATATAAAAGATCTCTCATAAATCAATAAGGAAAAGATGAACAACTTCTGCATAAAGGAGAAAAATTGGCATTTCGTACAAAAATGAAGTACAACTTGCCAATAAATATCTGAAAAGAGGCTCTGCTTTACTCATTACTAAAGAACTGCAAATGAAAAAAAAAACAAACCAAAATGCCATTTTCACTTTCAGATCAGCAGGATTTATAAGGAAATAACTCATTTAAATGTTGTAGAATATGAATTAAACTTCTTTGAAGGCAATATGTACATCAAAATTATACACAAAATGTACATTATCTTTCTACCCAGCAGTTCTATTTCTAAGATTATCCTACCATACAAATGAACAAAGATATTTAGGCCTACTCAGAGATACTGCAGACCTCAGACCACCACAATAAAGTGAACATCTCAATAAAGTAAGTGAAATGAATTTTTTGGTTTCCCAGTGCATACAAAAGTTATGTTTCCACTATAGTGTAGTCTATTAAATGAAATGTACAGTAGCATTACATCCAAGAAACAAATGTGCATACCTTAATTTAAAAATGCTTAATTGCTAAAAAATGCTGACTATCATCTGAACTTTCAATGAGTCATAATCTTGCTGGTGGAGGGTCTTCTCTCAATGTTGATGTCTGCTGACTGATCAGGGTGGTGGTTGGGTTAGGGTGGCTGTGGTGATTTGTTCAAATAAGATAATAATGAAGTTTGCCACATTGACCTTTCCTTTCATGAATGATTTCTCTGTAGCATGTGATGTTGTTTGATAGCATTTTACCCACAGTTAACTTTTCAAAATTGGAGTCAATCCTCTCAAGCCCTGCTTCTGCTTTATCAACTAAGCTTATGTAACATTCTAGATCCTCTGTTGTCATTTCCATGGTCTTCACAGCCTTAGGAGCAGATTACATCTTAAGAAAACTCTCTCTCTCTCTCTCTTTCCCCTCAGGAATCAACTCTTTATCCATTAAAGTTTTATCATGAGATTACAGCAATTCAATCCCATCTTCAGGCCCCACTTCAAATTTTTGTTCTCTTGCTCTTCCACCAATCTGGAATTATCTCCTCCACTGAAGTATTTTTTTTTTTTAAGATTTTATTCATTTATTCATGAGAGACACACAGAGGCAGAGGCATAGGCAGAGGGAGAAGCAGATTCCCCATAGGGAGCCTGATGCGGGACTTGATCTCAGGACCCCGGGGGTCATGCCCTGAGCCAAAGGCAGATGCTCAGCCAGTGAGCCACCCAGGTATCCACTGAAGTCTTAAACCCCTCAAAGTCAACCATGATGGTTGGATGATTCCCCCAAACTCCTAATGTTGATATTTTGACTTCTTCCTATGAACCACAAATGATGAAACACAAACATTGAATGGCATCTAGAATGGCGAAACCTTTCCAAAAGGTTTCAATTTCCTTTGCCCAGGTCCATTAGCAGAATCACTATCTATGGCAGCTATAGCCTTATGAAACCTATTTATTAAACAATAAGGCTTGAAAGTTGAAATTACTCCCTGATCCAAGTGCTGCAGAATGGATGTTGTGTCAGCAGGTGTGAAAATAACATTCATCTCATTGTACATCTCCATCAGAGCTCTTGGGTGACCAGGTACATTGTCAATGAGCAGAAATATTTTGAAAGTAAATTTTTTTTTCTGAGCAGTGGCTCTCAACAATGGGTTTAAAACATTCAGTAAACCATGTGGTAAATAGATGTGCTATCATCCAGGCTTTGTTGTTCCATTTATAGAGCACAGGCAAAGTAGATTGAGCATAATTCCTCAGGGCCCCAGGATTTTCACAATGGTCAATGAGCATTGGCTTCAATTCAAAGTCAACAGCTGCATTAGCCCCTAACAAGAGAGTCAGTCTGCTATTTATTTATTTATTTATTTATTTATTTATTTATTTATTTTATTTTTAGTCTGCCCTTTGAAGCTCTGACCCAGGTACTGACTTCTCCTCTCTAGCTATAGCTATGAAAGTCCTAGATGATATCTTCTTCCAATAGAAGGCTGTTTCACCTGCATTGAAAATCTGTTGTTTAGTGTAGCTACCTCCAAGGCTTATCTGAACTAGATCTTCTGGATAACTTGTTGCAGATTCTGTATCAGCACTTGCTGCTTTGCTTTGCACTTTAATGTTACAGAGATGGCTTCTCTCCTTAAACCTCATACACCAACCTCTGCTGGCTTCAAACTTTTCTTCTGCAGCTTCCTCACTTCTCTCAGTCTTCCTAGATTTAAAGAGAGTTACAGCCACACTCTGGATTAGGCTTTGGCTTAAAGGAATGTTGCAGTTGGTTTGATCTTCTATCCAGACCATGAAAACTTTCTCCATATCAGCGATAAGGTTGTTTCACTTTCTTATCATTCCTCTGTTCACTGGAGTAGCACTTTGAATTTCCTTCAAGAACTTTTCCTTTGTATTCACAACTTAACTAACTGTTGTAAGAGGCCTACTTTTTGGCCTATCTTGGCTTTTGATGTGCCTTCCTCACTAAGCTTAATTATTTCTAGCTTTTGATTTAAAGTGAGACATGTGACTCTTTCTTTCACTTGAACACATAGAACCCATTGTATAGTTATTAACTGGCCTGATATTGTGTATCAGGGAATAGGGAGGCTAAGAAATAGCTGGTCAGTGGAGCAGTTAGAACCTGCACAACTTTATCAATTAAATTCATTGCCTTATATGGGCATGGTTCATGGTGCCCCCAAAACAATTACAATAGTAACAAAACATCACTGATTACACATCACTGTAATTAACATAATAATGAAAGTTTGAAATATTGAAAGAATTACTAAAATCTGGGGCAAAGACCTTAAGTGAGCAAATGTGTTGGAAAAATGTTGCCGGCAGACTTCCCAGATGCAGGGTTGTCATAAACCTTTGATTTGTAAAAACTTCAGATCTGTGAAGTGCAATAAAGAGAAGTGCAATAACTTACAACTTCCTGTAAGTCCAAAATTGTTCCAGTATGAAAAGTTTACATTTAAAAAGTGAGATAGAAAGAAAATCAAGATATAAAAAATAGAAAAGAGCAAGTTGCTGGATAGTATGTTTAGCATTGGTGTACTAAAAGATGAGGATTATATATATATATACTACTATAGGCATAGAAATCTCTGGGAGCACATGATCTTATTCCACCAAAAAGGAAGTTTACAGTAGTTATCTCTGAGTCCTTGGAACAGAGGTTGTCAACGTCAACATCAGTGTAGACTGGGATCTTTTAATTTTCACTTTCACATTAAATCATGCTGTGTTCTTTTAATTCTTTTGCCATGGAGACATATGTGTCTTATATAATTTAAAAGCAACTAATTAAAAAACTATGGTACGGAAATTGACTAACATGGTGACTGATATCTTGTAGATGTTCAGTATTTGAAAACTTTTGGGTTTTTTTTTTTTTAAGATTTTATTTATTCATTAGAGACACAGAGAGAGAGGCAGAGACATAAGGAGAGGGAGAAACAGGTTCCCTGTGGGGAGCCCAATGGGAAACTTGATCCCAGGATCACACCCTGAGCCGAAGGCAGACTCAGACGTTCAACCACTGAGCCACCCAGGTGTCCTGAAAACTTTTGTTTTTTTATTATCAGCTTTGATTAATAAGTTCTTAATTATATCTCTAATGACAAACACAAATTTTTGTTGAGTATTTATTATGGTCCAGGCCCTGTGTTAAATATTCTACACACGGTATTTCATTGTTCTCCCTTAACAACATTCTGAGTTGGATACAATCATTATCCCCATTTTACAAACAGAAAACAATGGAGAAATCAAGTAACTTGCCAAGGTCACAAGACAAATAAATGGTGTAGACAGGATTGGAACCCAATCAGTCTGACTCCATAGTCTTTTTTTTTTTTAAGATTTTATTTATTCATGAAAGACACACAGAGAGAGAGAGAGAGAGAGAGAGAGAGGCAGAAACACAGGCAGAGACACAGGCAGAGGGAGAAGCAAGCTCCATGCAGGGAGCCCGATGTGGGACTCGACCCAGGGTCTCCAGGATCACAACCTGGGCCGAAGGTGGTGCTAAACCACTGAGCCACCCGGGCTGCCCCATAGTCTTTGATCATAGAGAAAGCCTTGTTTGTTTCTATAGATACTATAGAAAATATTTTAACATATAGAATATATTTCCATAACTTCCTTAATGGTTAAGTGATGAATATAATTCACCTTCAGTTGAGGAAATTGATGACTAATAACATTTTTTTTAAGATTTTGTTTATTTATTCATGAGAGACACACAGAGAGCGAGAGCGAGAGCAAGAGAGAGAGAGAGAGAGAGAGAGGCACAGACACAGGGAGAGGGAGAAGCAGGCTCCGTTCCACACAGGGAGCCTGACATGGGACTGGATCCCAGGTCTCCAGGACCACACCTTGGGCTGAAGGCGGCGCTAAACTGCTGAGCCACATGGGCTGCCCATAATTTTTAACTAAGTTGGGCGATTCAAAGTCCCTGGACCTTTCTTTTAAATTTCAGCACATGAAAGGCACCTGGGTGGCTCAGTTGGTTGAGCATCTGCCCTCTGCTCAGGTCATGATCCCAGGGTTCTGGATCAAGCCCCACATAGGGGTTCCCTGCTCAGCTGGGAGCCTGCAACTCCTTCTCTCTCTACCCCTCCCCCGTTTGTGTTCTTTCTCTGTCAAATAAATAAATAAAATATTTAACAAAAATACATTTCAGCACATGAGCTTTGCAGTTTGATTCTTTACATCCTACATGTTCAAACTAATCTTCAATTATTTGATAGTTTTCACTAAATGATCCAATTTTTTTTTATCATTTTAAAAAGATTTAGTTATTTAATCCTTTGAGTACCTGGCTGCCTCAGTCAGTGAAGCATGTGAATCTTGATCTTGGGGTTGTGAGTTCAAGCCTCACATTGAGTATAGAGCTTATTCAAAAAAAAAAAAAAAAAAGCCTTCAGTTATTTAATCCTTATAGTTGCTCTTTTCTGAGAGATTATGAATCTCTACATACCTTGAATATGAACCTTTTATTTATTTTTTTTATTTTTATTTATTTATGGTAGTCACACACAGAGAGAGAGAGAGAGAGAGAGAGAGAGGCAGAGACATAGGCAGAGGGAGAAGCAGGCTCCATGCACCGGGAGCCCAATGTGGGATTTGATCCCTGGTCTCCAGGATCGCGCCCTGGGCCAAAGGCAGGCGCCAAACCGCTGCACCACCCAGGGATCCCTGAACCTTTTATTTTTAAAGATTTATTTTTTTAGAGACAGAGCATGTGAGTGAGCGGAGGTGGGGGTATAGAGGGAGACAGAGAGAATCTCAAGCAGACCTCTTGCTGAGCACTGACATAGACTTGGGGGTCTAATCTGAGATCATGACCTGAGCAAAACCAAGAGTTGGACTCTAAACAGACTGAGCAACCCAGGCATCCCAAACTTTTTCTTTAAAAAGATAAATAGCAATTGTTATTCCTTTCCTCACCTTCCCACTTCTTATAGAGCAGGTAGGGTTTTTTGTTGTTGTTCATATTGTTCTTTGTTGTTTATTTTGCATAACATCATCTAAATTTGCCTATCAAGACCTTTTAACAGAACAATACACATGAGTAAAGGAATATTTTCTCACTGGTTACATGAGACTTCTAGTAGAAAACCAATGAAATTAACATTTGTTAGTTGTTGATAGAATTTTATATATGCACAGATAATTAGGCCATTTTTTTAATTAAAAATTTTTTCAAGATCTTCAACCAGGATCTTATTCTGTCAATAATCAAATTTATTGTATTCCTGCTGTGTATATGGCACTGTTTATGAGGAATCATAAATTCTTAGCCAGATTCAATGTCTCATTTGATTTAACTACAAAAACTTCAAAATTTATTATGTGTGAGTACTATAATCATGTAAGATTCTTTGGAAGATAAAACATAAATAAAAGTAAGAAAGTAGACTATAAAAATAGATAAGAAAATGTGATAAAAAGAATAGAAAAAGAGCAAGGGTCATTTATCATAATAAATTAATCTCCACTAAATATCCCTAAGGTGTTTGACACTGTGATAGATGCTTAAAAGAGCATAAAGTCAGTGTGGTGGCTGATTTCCTGCATAATTGAATAAAGAAGATTAAAAATGATGGAGCATGTCTGAAGATGTACTCTGAAATTCAATTCAACAGGTATTTATTGAGAGCTTTTTGACAAGGCATGTTGCCAGGAACTGTGCCAGAGAGATGAACGAGAATGCTCTCTACTCTTAGGGAGTTTACAATCTAGTTTGAATAGCTCTATCCAATGTGTGAATTAAGAAAAGGTGTCTCTAGGTTCCCAGCCCAGTGAAGAATGTTTGGGCTAGACTTCAGACTCCATCCACCCTCAGCTGGGCACCTGTGTACTTTTCACAACCTGTACACTCACATGCAGAAGCTTTAGCTATAATTGAAACAAATGTTTAAAATATATAATAGATCTATAGGAACATCTGGGTAGCTCAGTGGTTGAACGTCTGTCTTTGGCTCAGGGCGTGATCCCGGGGTCCTGGGATTGAGTCCCCATTCCCTGCGGGGAGCCTCCTTCTCCCTCTGCCTATGTCTCTGCCTCTCTCTCCATGTCTCTCATAAATAAATAAAAAAATATTTTTTAAAATAAAATATATAATAGACCTATACATAAAACCCTGAGTATGTAGAGAAGTAGGTTCTGGCAGGACATGACATTTGAGCCTCAGATAACTGGAAAGATGTGTTACAATGAGGAAAAGGGGTCCCCTTATGATTGGCCCAGTCTGGGGCACATGGCTAATGCAATGGCCCATATGCAACCAAATACTGACAGCACAATAAAGAGGCTGCGGAGGAGAGATTGGTGGAAAGCAAAGGTGACCTGGGAACTCTGAGAGCTGGAGAAGAGGACTACAAACATCATGGAAGATCCTAAATGCCATGCTAAGAAGTCAGGCACTTTAGGGTTGTTAGCAGAGACCTAAGAAATAAATTTTATCCTTCAGATTCTCCTTATAAAATGTTTCACGATAGTTTGGAAAATTCCAACACTATTTAAATCTAGAGATAATAAGTGGAGATTTTATCTTTTGTTTTTGTTTTTTTGAAATTTTATCTTAACACTATTTCTTGCATATAATCTCAGTTCCCAGAAAGTAACCACAACAAACAATATGGTGTGCAAGCTTCTGAACCCTCATAGAAAGTTGTTTGTTTAGCTATCCATTAATTTCTAGGAGAGTGATCTCCAAATTGTTCTGATTTGGTGCTTATTTAAGAAAGCACTAACATATGTGGATTCATTTATTTTTAAATTTAACACATGTCCTGATATCCCAAGAGATAATAAGCAAGGCAAAGTTCATCATTAGGGATAGTGAATGCAAATCCATATTGCAAATACTTTCTTGATAGTTTCATAAAAAATTTGTTTGACTATCATACTGGTCAAAACCTTAACTTCCTGAGATGTCTGAAATGTTGTACCAAAAGGAAGAGAAGGGTTCACTCTGCTATTTTGTTTCCTTGTGCTTATAAGGAGTGTCATTCGTACTTAACAGCACTGAGCATAGACAGGCTGTCTGGGCTGGATTAAGAACTAGAAACAAACTCTCTATGCCCTAGTTTCCTCATGTTTAAAATGGGAATAAAAGGGGGCACCTGGGTGGCTCAGTCAGTTAAGTGTTGGACTCTTGATCTAAGCTCAGGTCTTGATCTCAGGGTTGTAAGTTCAAGCTCCACATTAAATTCTACACTCAGCGTGGGACCTACTTAAAAAAAGTGGGGGAGCGAGTAAAAATAGTCCCTTCTTCATGGGGTTTTTGTACAGGTTAAATACATTAATAGGGACAAGCACTTAGGACAGTGACTGGCGTGTAGTAAATCCCATTTAAGTATCCCATATATCGACATTATATTCCGACCATGGTTTTTTGGGGGGCAAGAATCTTTTAAAGCCACCTTTCTATGTTGTGGGACAAGTTAGTTAAAACTAGATAACGTAATCTGTAAATCTACCTCACTGAACCTTCAGTGACCCTGTCTTTACTGTGGAAACTCCCCTTACCCCTTTCCCTTAAAGTGATCTGTGTACAGTATGTGCTGAGAGGCCATCAGACACACGTGCCTAGTGGGGGTGTTGGAGTCAAGCCACACAAACAGTGTAAGTAAATCTTAATTTTTCCTCTTTTTGGGGGATAAAAGGTGTATGTGTATGTGTATTCTAATATTTTCTTCTCACATCTCAGTGGATTTCTAGGGTGTTCCCTGTGATGCGCCCACCCCACCTGGGAGGCCCATGTGCTGGAATGCACTGCTGGGAGGAGATCCATAGCCTGCCATGGAGAACCGTCTGACAGCTATGGAAGCAGGACCTGAGCAAGCCTGAGCTGTGGGATGGGAAAGAAACTGGGGGCGAGAAAGGGCAGGAAGAGCAAAGGAAACCTGGCAAAAGCCCATGTGCCAGATTTCAGCTGTAGGCGTAATCCTGCTCTGAAGGCTCTTCTGGGCAGGTCTGTGAAACTCTGGGGTTCCAGCTCCAACACATTCCCATAGCATAGAGCCATTCAGCACCTACTGCGGCCCAGCACTGTGCTAAGGGTCTGAGAGGACGTGGTCACTTCTGCAAGTTTAGTCTGACTGAGGTGACTAACACTAATATCAAATTTCAATGAGTTATTTATTTATGTCTATTAGTATGTACATATACATATGATTTATGAATAAATCCCATAGCACAGAATGCTATAACCTACAGAAGGAGGAACTACTTTGCCCTAATCGGGTCTTCAGAGAAATGGTCTCCTGAAGGAAGGAGATGCTGCGTGGGATGATAAATAAGAATGAAAGGACAACTTTTTCTGATTAGTGTTAAAAAAACCCCAAAAACCAAAAACCATCTCTTTTACCTGGTTATTAAAGATACCAGAGTTTCTTTGTTTTTAACATATTTTATTTATTTATTTGACACAGAAAGAGAGAGTATGAGAGAGTGGGAGAAGGAGAAGCAGACTCCTGGGCAGCCCGGGGTTGGGGGTGGTCAGCGGTTTAGCGCCGCCTTTGGCCCAGGGCCTGGCCCAGGCTCCCTGCATGGAGCCTGCTTCTCCCACTGCCTGTGTCTCTGCCTCTCTCTCTCTCTGTCTCTCATGAATAAATAAATAAAATCTTAAAAAAAAAAAAAGAAGCAGACTCCTTACTGAGCAGGGAGCCCAACATTGGGCTCAATTGCAGGACCCTGGGATCATGACATAAGGCATACACTTAACTGCCTGAGCCACCCAGGCATACTCCCCCCTTTAAAAAATATTTTATTTACTTATTTGAGAAAGAGAGAGAGAGAACGTACAGAGTGGGAGAAGCAGACTCCCCACTGAGCAGGGAGCCTGAAAAGATACCAGAGTTTGAATAGAGTCACTGCCAACACTAGTAAATTCCATGAGGATATTTGTCTGCTTGTGCTCATTGCTGTGTGTCTAATGCCTATAGGAATGCTTGGCACACAGTGGTTCTCATTTGTCAAATGAATTAATGATTAGAGAAACCACGTCTGTGAACTATTAGGTAGGAGACTTTGTAGTCTCCCTTCGAATCATAGAATGAGTATTATGGGGATACCAGATACAGTCTAGTTCAAATTCTCCTGCTGAAAAACCAAGGCTCAAAGAGTCAAGTAATCCACTCAAGGCAAGCCAGGAAGCCAGGTCTAGAACAGCTCCTATTTCCTAACTCCTCATCCAGTGTTTTCTTCATGATCCAATGGCACCTTGCCAGAAGTACCAGATGGCCACAACTCATCTCTTACTCGTCAGACCTCCTCAAGTGCCAGGAATGAATCTGATTCCAGAAGGCTGAAGGAAATGGAGATGTTAGAGATTTTTCTCTCTCACTGCTGTATTTGTGTCTGGCTTCCCTGGGAACCCATAGTGTTAGTTGTTACAGGTCCTTCTTCTCCAAGGAATGAGGAAGAAACAAAGTAGCAATAAATATGCAGATACAGTTTAAAATATGTAATATAAACACATTCTCTAACTACTTCCACTGTTTCCCAAACACACTGTGGAGGCTGAATAGCCCAGTCACTGTAGCCCAATGTTCAAGAGAAATGTGAGCTGAACACCTCCGAGTTCCTCACTGTTGTTAAGGGTATATGTGGAATACACAGATATTCATAAATATAATATGAATATGTATTCACATAATACATGAATATTCATGAAAAGAATGTATAATCCATAAATTATTACATTTAATGTAGCATAAAGGATAGACAGATCCAACAACCCAGAATTTTAGATTCTAGGCATAAAAATCTGACTTTGCCATCACACCCCCTACCTAGTCTTTGCATAAACGTTATTATCTCAAAGTAAACTCTGCCACCGCCCTTTCTAAATAGGGACATTCCTCCAGCTAAGTTTTTTCCCCTTTTAAACTTAAATTCATGTCTACTAGCTTGAAGCTTCAGGCCTTCGTTGTTTTTAAATTCTACCTCCTAAACATATCTCAAAACTGCCCAGTTTTCTCCATCTCTATTGCCACAGGCTAAGCCAACCCAGTATCACCTCTCAGTTAAAACTAATAAAATAACTTCTTAATTCCATTCTCTCCCTCGGATCCTTTTGCCACACAGCAGCTAGAATTATCTCTCAAAAAAAGAATCATATAACTTTTTTGCTTATAGTCTTCCAGTTCTTCCCATAGTTCATAAGGTTAAGACCAGAGTCTTGGGTGTGGTGAACAGGCCCCTAGGGATCTGGCGTCTACTTGCTCACCAGCTTCCTCTTGGGCATGGTCCTCCTGGCTCTTTGCATTTCAACCACATTCTTTCAGTTCCTGAGAGTCCTCACTGATTCCCTTCCCCAGGCCCTTTGCACCTGTTATTTCAACTTCCTGCAATGTTCTCTAGTGTGGTGCTTTCCCACCCACACATGTCCTTTGCCCAGAGATTTTTCTACCTACCCTGCAGAGTTCAGCTTAATCAGCAGCCCCTCTAGGAAGCCTTTCTCCCTCTTTGGATAAGTCAGGTGCCTTGTCATATCCTCTCTTAGCAATTTGTTTTTCTACATTTTAGCACTTAACATAATTGTAATTTAAAAAATTATGGTACTGGCTCCTCAACGTTTTTCTAACGCAAGTTCCATTAGAGCCAGCTTATTCATCACTGTCACAGCATTGGCAGGAATAAATATCTCTTGAATGAATAAAGAAAATAAGAATAATATTTCTAAACCAAAGTGTTTGTTATAAAAGGGAAAAGTCAATCGGGAAAGCAAGTTCACATTTTTAAAGTAAACATGAATATATACTGAGAAATAGTGCTAGACGCTGCCCTACATGAAAACCCACACACAGAAATATCAGAAAGGGAGACAGAACATAAAGACTCCTAACTCTGGGGAACGAACTTGGGGTGGTGGAAGGGGAGGAGGGCGGGGGGTGGGGGTGAATGGGTGACGGGCACTGAGGGGGGCACTTGACGGGATGAGCACCGGGTGTTATTCTGTATGTTAGTAAATTGAACACCAATAAAAAATAAATTTATTATAAAAAAAAAAAGAAAACCCACACACAGACACACATACTAGCACTTATGTTCAGTACCTCTCCAAAAAAGGATAAAAGGAAAACATTTGCAGCTCCAATGAGAGGAATCTTGCCAGAGCAGGAAGGAAACAGGAGGTGTCTTAGATCAGGTGACTGGTAGTTGAGGGCTTGGTCACCAACTGAGGGAGACACAGCCTTATCCTAGCCAGGCACACTGGTGCTCACCTCCTCTGGTGGGGGGTGGGGGGCTTCCATGCTGCTTCTCAGTGAACTTGGCTGATGCCAGAGAGGCAAAGAGGCAGATAAAGCTTCCTGGGACACACAGGTTCCTGGGGGAAAAAGACAGATAGAAACCTAAGGTTCTCTCCAAATTTAGGTTAAATGGGTAGGGAAGGAGTGATTTCAGCAACTGAGCCTCAACCAGAGGCCCAGGATGCTGCCTCAGAGCAGCACTGTGCTGTGGAGGAGGTGGCCATGGACTTCAGGCAAATGCAACATGTGGTGTCCTTGGTGGTTGTCAGGGCTCAGGGGCAGGGCAAGCAAAGAGCATGAAACATCCCTCTCTAACTCCTAGTAGTTCATCAAGAAGCTGAATGGACTAGGGGGGTAGAAACTTTAGCCCCAATCTCCTCTGATGTTCTTGGTTTTCTAGTGCTTATAGCCATTATGCTCAGGCTGGTGGCTTGGGAAGACCTGATTTAATTCCATTGAAAATATTTCAACAAGATTATTTATTAATTTATAGCTATGTTATAAGCTATTACTATTATTTATAGGATATCAGGAATTATACAATAGAAAAGTATATGGGAAATTATTTATTTGGAACTCACATCAAAAAAATACCAACTGTCTATCTTTTTATAGTATTTGAGGTAATTTTTTCTTAACTTGTGATAGAAGAGGTGTCATCTGGTTGGGTAGATTTGTAACTTGACTTTGGTTTAACAGTGAATACTCCTCCTGATTGTCCTAATATCTGCACAAAATGAAAGATTGGTTACAGAGAAGATTCTTGACCAAAGACAAGTAGGTATTCATAGGAATGTGATATAGAGCTTGAGAATTTATTGTTTGTAAATCAAAAGTTAATTAAAGGATATCCACAATAGAGATTTACTGCAAAGCATCTTGTCCTCCTCTCTGTGTACCACCTTATGCATTTCAGTGGGATGGGGTTGGCGGGCAGTGGAGCTGGTGAGGTGGAGAGTCCTCTCTAGGGCTTCAATGCGGGAAGATGAACGAAGAGGAAGGAAGGAAGATTATATCGGGGAGAAACTTGCAAAATGACTGGGAAGACTCTAAGTGGGACTGGATTTTGGAGAGTGGAGATGGGAGCAGAGGGAAGGCTAGATCAAGGAATATATTGCTCTGGATTATGAAGGTTTATTCTGTTTTCTTTTTCTTTTTTGCTCTGATGTGACCTGAAAAAAAACAAGCTAGCTAAATTTATATTCCCTCAATGAGTATGGGTAGGCACATAGGTGTTCTCTGCATGCTGACTGACTTGAAGTGAATAGATCAACGAAAGTTTCTATCTAGAACGTTGCATATATTCAGAACCATAGCTCCTATTAATTGAAGTACGTGGTATGCATTATGCTTCACATTGAATCCTCATAACTAACCTCAGGTGAATGTTTTTAAATTCCTGTTTTACAGTGAAGGATACTGAGGCCCAGAGAGGTTAAGTCACTTGTCTTAAGTCACAGCCAGTAAAAGTGGCAAAGCCAAGGGTCAAATCAAGAATTGATGATTCCACAGCCTGTGTTCCACTTTCCCATGCTGTTCTGTTTTTCTGCATTACTGGGTAATCAGAACTAAAATAATTTTCCCAAGTGATATTAATCAGATTTACTGTGGAATCATTACATCTATATATCTATTCTCTCTAATGTGTGAATTCCTAGGGTAGGGAGAGCTGTCTAATTAATCATTTTTGTTCCTACTGCTGAGCACAATGACTGGTACATAATAATAGTAGCATTCATTGAGTATTAGGTGTTAAGCACAGTTCAAAGTGCTTTATGTATCCTAACTTAATCCTCACAATAACTTTATAGGCTATACACTATTATTATCTTCATTCTATGGATAAAAAAATGGAGCCACAAAGAGGTTAAGTAATTTGCCCAAGTTGTCATAGAGGTATTTAGTGCTCATCCTTCCCCTGAGTCTCCTCTCTCTCTCTCTCAGTATGTAGGAGGATAATTTTCTTGCCTTCTTGCAGTTAGGTTGCCTTGTGACTAGTAAGGATCAATAAACTTTGAGTAGAATTGATATGTGTCACTTCTGTGCTATGGATCACTTCTCTGCTGGAGCATTTAATTGCTGGTATGAGACTCTCCAGTGCTCAAAAAGCTGACATGCACACACAGTTCAAAGATGCTAAGGTCTCCAACACCCTGGATCGCTGAGTGATTATGTGGAGCACAGCTCTCTCCCTCACAGAGGAAATGTAGCTTGAGTGAGAAATAAATCGAAGTGTATTAAGTCACTGAGATTTCAGTTGTCATCTGCTACACATGCTATAGACTGAAATTTAGAGCCTTTCCCCCAAATTCAATTAGTTGAAACCTAATCCCCATGGTGATGATATTTGGAGGTAGGGACTTTGGGCAGGGCAGTGATTAGCTCATGAGGGCAGATCCCACTCATGAATGGAATTAGCACCCTTATAAAAGAGACCCCAGGGAGCTTCCTTGCCCTTCTGCCATGCAGGACACAGTGAGAAGATAGCTGTCAATAAACCAGAAAGCAGGCTCTGTCTGGTGCCTTGATTTCAGGCTTTCCAGACTCCAGGACTGTGAGAGATAAATGTCATTTATAGACTGCCCGATCTATAGTATTTTTGTTATAGCAGCCCAAACTGACTGAGACACCAGAGCATATCTAACTTAATCTTGACTTATATGCAGGATCAGAACTCTGGTAAGTGATAGAGCAGAGATTTAAAGCCAGGTAGTCTGGCTCTGAAGCCCATGTCTCAAATCACTACCCTATTCTGATTCGTGAATGTCAACTGAATGAATGACAAGTAAATTAATGAATAAATAAATGGTAAGAGGTCTTTGTTATCCGCTCATGCTTAGTGATCAGGATCTAGCTTTGGTGGGGGTTGAATGCTTTCCTTTTTCTAAGAATACCTTCTCATTTCATCTTGACACACTGGACAGTCTTGGTATTTATAGTGAGACGACTACATCCAATCCCTCCAACATTTATCCTGATCTTGTCTTTTGAAGGTATTTAGCTAAATTAGCTTTCAGATCTCATTAAAATGGAAACATTTGGTTGTTTCAATTTAGTCATTTTTGACTCTGTGTACTTAAAATGACAGCACTATCAATCAAACGAAACTTTAATCACAATTGGAATCTTCAGTAACTAATGAAAGGCACAGTCAATTTGGTAATAAAAGACAGTTCTCCATAGGTGCATTTGAATTTGTTTTCAAAATTGTAAATAATAATTAAAAAAAAGATATCTAGCAACATTTCAGAGAATATAGGCAAAAGTAACGCATATTTTGACCACCTATTACTGCTCCCATTTTTATATTATCTTTATAGTTTCTTTTATGTCATTTTAATTAGCGTATGTCTTTTCAATTTTAATTTTTCTACTTAATATTATGTCATAAGTATTTTTCAAAATTTCTTAAAATAAGAGTCCATAGTTATGTAGTCAAAGCACATCATTTAATTAATCAGTCTCATATTGTGGGACATCTATGTAGATACCTTGCTTTTTCTTTTTAAGTTGTTAAAAACAGATTGACATGAATAGACTTATGGTATAGTTTGTTAAAGAAAACATATGATTTTAGTGCATGGCATAGAAGAAGAGTCAACTTTATTTATTTGCCATTTATAGGACAGGTAAAAATATCTAATTAGAAACTACTGTCTTCTATGTTGATAAGTCAGGAAAGGAGGTATAGAGAGCTAGGATCAGATCCAGACACCTGATTGCATACCGTGTTCTCATGTTTTATGGGTGACAGCATTTATGTCAAAGTGTATATTAGTCAGCTTGGGCTGCCATAATAAAATACCATTGACTGAGTGGCTTAAATAATAGAAATTAATTTTTTCACAGTTCTGAAGGCTGGAAGATCAAGATCAGGGTGCCGGCATTGTCAGGTTCTGGTGAGTGCTCTATTCCTGGCATGCCTTCTTGCTATGTCCTTACATGGTAGAGAGAGGGAGATCTCTCTTCCTCCTTTTCTTCTTTTTTTTTTCCCCCCTCTTCTTGTAAGACCACAGTCCTTTGGAATTGGGCCCTTGCTTTAGTACTTCATTTAACTTTAATTACTTCCTATAGAACCTCCCTGGATACAGTCACATTGGGGGTTAGGGCTTAAAAATATTATTTTCGGGAGGGTGGGATTCAGCTCACAGCACAGTGTCACTAAAGAGCCACAGTCTAATGGTCAAAGAGAATGGGACATGATTCACATTTAACAGATCTTTAAAATTTAATAGTTTGCTTTTCTGGGGGACCCCACACACATTTTCTCTTTTCTTTTGACGGTTATGTCAGCTTACCAAGTTTCCCTTTGAGCCTTAGGACCAGGGAGCCCAGATCTCTGACCTCATTCTGGTGACTAAAATGGCACCTATTATTGGAATAGTTGTAGTCTGCCTTTTTTCCACGATTAGTTTCCTATTACTGCATTTGTCTTTTTGCTAGCCAATTCATATATTTTTTTTTCCAGGAAGATATAAAGTAGAAATTAAAGAAACAGACAATGATTCCAACAGTCTTGAGCTTTTGGCTTCCTTGTATGTTTGTTTGCTTTTACATACTATCAGCTTATAGTGGTAGCATATGTATTTTTCACTGGAACATATTGTACTTAATAACAAACAGTGGCTGAACAGTGTTTCTGCCCAAAGGGGCTTAATATTTTCCTCACATAATATGTACTACTCTGTGTCTGAGGATTTTATCTTTTCTAACATTTAAATAACCTTAAGGACTGATTAAGTTTTATCAAACTTAAGACACTCATATTCTTCGAATAAGAAGCCAGTATGAATATAATCAATTTGCCAAAAAAGAATGTTGAATTAAGTTAAGTTGCAAGGTCCTGAGTATACTGGATTATAATAAAAATATCTCCTTAACCATGACTTCAGTGGTTAAAATTTAATGCAACATTAACAGTGAAGTATGGCTCTTCTAATGGTCTCTGCTCCTGCTTTCTAAAAGCTAAGGGAGGATTTATGTTACAAACAGAACTCTATATTCATGGAAATATGCAGCTTAGTTTTTAAATATATCCAGTACATAAAAAGGCCATTTGCTCTGTTTTATGTTTTCATGTATTAGTTTGTAATAATAACTGTGACCTCCGGAGGCTGGACATTTTCTAGGAGCTAATGATCTGTCAGGGTTAGAGGCTCATAGCTTCATGCTGAGACTATTAATCAGCCCACCAGCCTTTAACTTAACGGGCAACACCCTCTTCCATCAGTCGTTGTGACTCAGATCTTGCAAGTTGGGGCATGAGGTTTGGAAAGCCTACGCTGTGGGCTGGCTTTGCTGAATACCACAGCATGCTACTAATCATACATGTGTAAACCACTGTCAGAAAATTCACACTGCAGGGGACATATCTTCTATGATTCTCACTCTTTAAAGCCTTGAGCCTGTATTTCAAGAGTTCAGGATACGGGACAGAACATCTTTTATTACGTTTTCAAGCCATTGGCCAAGCGGCATTAAAGATACTGCACAATGTTTACATATAATTGAACCCTCTTAAAAAGAAGTACTTTGAATACTTTTAAAACAATGATGGAAAAAAAAAGAAAAAAAACAACGTGGATTTTGTAAAGAGGAAAATCAACATGAGCCCAATAATCCATTGGTTTTGTTTACAACTGTATTAAGAGTAACCGAACTGTTTGTAGGGCAAGTGGTCTGCTGATAGCATACCCTGCTCCTACATCTCTCTCCCTGGAGTCTTTCAGGACACTGATGCAGAATAAAAGCAAAGCAAAGCAAACCAAACCAAACCAAAACAAAAACAGGCAACTTTTCCTCTTAAGACTGCTCTCCCTGGTTCTAGCTCAACTCTCAGGGGCCTCTTTAGAGATCTCATCATCAACAACCTCTTTGTGGCATGTTGACCACTTCCTCTCTCTAGACACTGCTCATTTATTCATTCCACAAGAATTTATTTTGCATCCACAATACCCCAGGCACTAGTCTCTCCACTTGGCTTTGGTACCGTCTCTCTTCCTTCTCACACTGCTCTGACCTCTCTTCACGTTTCCTGTTTCCTCTCTATTTATCCTTGGTGTTATCCTGAATTCTCTTATTCTCTTTTGTCTCTTCTTTTCTTCTTTTTCTTCTTCTTCTTCTCCTTCTTCTTCTTCTTCTTCTTCTTCTTCTCCTTTTGCAGTTGTTTTGAGGTACATTTTACATACCACAGAAATCACCCATTTGAAACGTACAGCTTGATACATTTGGGTAAGTGCACACAGTTGTGCAACCACCATCACAATAAAGTTTTGGTACCCATCCATCACCCCCCAAAAGTTCCTTCCTACCCCATCTCTGGCCCCGGGCAACCACTGGTCTGCTTATTGTTGCTATCGATTTGCCTTGTCTAGAGTTTCATGTGTATGGCATTATTGTGTTTTCTTTTGTGTCTGGGTTCTTAGCATGGTGTTTTTGGGATTCATCCAAGTTCTGGAACTTAGAAAACGTCAGTGAGGGAGAAGAAACATGAGACACACCTAACTCTGGGAAATGAACAAGGGGTAGTGGAAGGGGAGGTGGGTGGGGGGTTGGGGTGACTGGGTGACGGGCACTGAGGGGGGCACTTGGCGGGGTGAGCACTGGATGTTATGTGATATGTTGGCAAATTGAACTCTAATAAAAATAAATAAATAAATAAATAAATAAATAAATAAATAAATATTACAGAACTTCTGTCTGGGAAAAAAAAGTTCTCGAACTTAGCAGTTGGCTCCTTTTTGGTTCTCAGTAATATTCCATTGTATGGACATACCACTTTCCCACTTATCCATCGATCTTCAACTTTTTAATCACTCTGTACCTCAGTCTTCTAATGTGTAAAATGGGCACCATACTGGTAACTCGTAACAGAGCCTGGCACCTCCGACATTCTCTGTTAGCTCATCTTACTATATTTAAGGGTCCACTCTCGGGCGGTACAGATGCTTCCCGCGTGGGGGCTCACACCGAGGGCAAGGACAGATTCGGACTTCTTGCCAGTGGGCACTGCCCCAGCGCTGGGGGGCTCTGCGCCCGTGTGGGCGGGGCCTGGAAGGGGGGCGGAGGGTGGATGTGCGGGGTGGAAAGGGGAGGCAGAGGCACTCGGAGTGGGAGGAGGGCGGAGGGGCGCAGGGGTGCAAGGACGGGACCGCGGGGGCCAGGAGGGAGCAAGGAGGGGCGGGGCCTGGAGGGGCGAGGCCTTGGCGGGGGCGTGGCTATGGTGGGGGCGTGGCCTGGAGGGGGCGTGGCTTCCGCTCATCCTCCCGCCGGCAGGGCCCTCAGCGCAGGTGCTTCCAAGGCGGGGCGGAGGGCGCGGAGCCCAGGTCGCCTCCGGGTCCCGCGCGCCGGGGGTGGAGTCCGCACCCCCGGGGTCGCTGGGGCGCGAGTGCCCGCCCCCCTCCGGGGAAGGCCAGGCCGGGTCAGCGCGGCCACAGCTTAGCCCCCTGCACCCCGGCCTGGTGATGCGCTGGTGAGCCCGCGCCGTCGGGAGCCCCTCAATTGCGAGAATCCGGGTTCTGCGCTCGGAATCCTCGCCCTGTGCGGGAGGGACGGTGGGAGACCAGCACCCTGACCCGCTCTTTGACAGGCAGCCAGCAACGAGGGGGCGTATCTCCTGTCCCCTGAGGCGAGCGTCGAGATTTAGGCTTCTTTCTTCAAATATTGAGAGGACGACATAGGCACATCCGCTCCCCGGCTGAGTCTTCAAATTCACAGAAAGTGTTTAGATTTTGAAAACGTCCTCCCTCGGAAGGAGCCCTGAGCCGGAAATCAAGATAGTGTAGACTCCATCACGAGGGTTCCTCTGTCAACCTCCAAGGGCTCAGTGAGCTTTCTGGGCTTCCCTTATTTTGTCGACTGTAGAATGAATGAATGGTCCCCAGGGCTTTTAGGTTCTGGATTCTCTAAAAGTCTGCTATAGCTGAACAGCCTCAGGACGTGTGTCCTTAACGCAAACAGTGACCAGGGCAAAGAGAATGCAAGGTGCTCAGGACTCGGACAGGTAGGCTAGCCCTGTGCTCAGGTGCTGCCAGTCAGCAGGAACCGGGGAAGTCCACCTCTGCCAGGGTCAGGGAGCATGGATGATAGCTGTGTAGTCTCAGGGGATCCGGGCCGACAAGGAGGAGCAGGTGTTCGGAGAAGAGGGGGGCGCTCTCAGTCTGGGAAGAGGGGGTACAGTATACAAGCGCTAGGCTGGTGTGATGAGTGTCGATGGGACCGGCGATGGAAGCATATGAAATACTAATGTCCAAGGGAACAGATGTTAACATCCTTTGTGGGGGGCGAGGAGGGCTTCTATCCCCAACCAAGTGCTCCGACATAGATGAGTAATTCAAGCCTGCCTCATCAAAAAGACCTGTGTGATTGTGATCTGCATGAAGCTGGGGGGAGGGATAAGGGGCAGAGGATGGGTTTGTGGGATTCTTTCAGGGCCGTATCTTATTCATTTGTTTTTCCAAAAGTGCCTAGCAGAGAGCATTGCACACAGCCGGTTCTCATTTGTGTTTTATTTTTATTTTTTTAAAAGATTTTGTTTATTTATTCATGGGAGACACACACACACACACACACACACAGAGAGAGAGAGAGAGAGAGAGAGAGAGAGAGAAGCAGAGACACAGGCAGAGGGAGAAGCAGGCTCCATTTAGGGAGCCTGATGGGGGACTCCATTCTGGATCCCCAGGATCAGGCTCTTGGCCAAAGGCAGGTGCTAAACCACTGAGCCACCCAGGGATCCCCTCATTTGTGTTTTAAAATCTAATTCCAAAATCACAGAATGAAAAGCATGGTGAACTCTGTTTCCCACCTTCCCGCCACTGCCCCCTCCCCTCACAGCCTGATAATAATAATAGGAACCCTTCTCTTGTTCAGTCTATCCTTGATGCCTGCAATTCTTTTAATGGCAGATAAAGTCTTTCATTCCATATTGAGGCCATTCCTCCAATATTTTCTTTCATTCTGGGCAAGAGAGACTCCCTGCAATGTTGTCTTCCATACTTTTGAAGAGGGACTTTATTGAACTGCAGCATGTCCCAGAGAGGATGAGCAAGATGGTTAGGAGCCTATAAATCATGGCATATGAGGAGCAGTTGGGCATTATTTGACCTGCAGGGACATGGTACTCAGTGGGGAGGTGACTGTCTTCAAATAAAGTGAAAGTTTGCCAAGAAGAGAAGGACTTGTTTTATATTTCTCAAGTGAGGAGAGACTGTAGGGGGCTAATTTTGTTTAGCATGACTGAAAACCTTTTAATGCTTAGAAAAGTCCAGAAATGGAATGGGCTGCCCCAGGAAGCCTTGACTTACAGTCAGGGGAGGTGTTTATTCAGGCTAGATTCCATGTGTGGAGATTATTAGAGGAGAATTGATGCAGAAGGTGAAAAATTAGGAGGAAAAGACTTCTAAGGTCACTTCCAGAGAGCTGATCTTATATGTTAAATTATAGTTAAGAATATCTGACCTCAACTGACTCACACTGAAGCTTTTTTCTTGTTTCCAAGGCCTGAGAGTGAGGGTTGGGGGGTATGACTATCAGGTGGTGGGACTAATAATTTGTCATAGGGAGGTCATAGACAAGATGAGAAATAGCTCAAGAAAGGGGGTACTCCCAAAGGAGGGCCCTAGCCACTTCACTGTTTGTTTTGTTTTGTTTTCTGGGGTCATTATGTTTAGCTTTGGAGAACTGCCATGTGGCTCAGTGAACATATTGGTGCATAGCTTTTTCTCTCTTTCCTACCAGGTCCTTTCTGTAAACCACACTCTATTTCCTTGTTGCCAACCCTGATCAGTCAGAGTGGCAGATTTAAAGATGAAATGACAAGCAGTTTAAATTAACCAGTGGAATCTAGACCCGTGTTCTATTTTTATTCCTTCCTTGTTATTGTGTAGGTCAGTAGGTAGACATTTGATTCACATACCCAATGTGCTTTTCTTGCCTTGGCTTTTAGTTGGTTTTGTCAGCCTTATTTGATTTTGTTTTCATTGGAGCCCACCTTCATGGTCTGGAGTTTATCTTCACATAATACAATATGCTAAAGACAAAGCTATCATGCCTGCAACCACTGCCTAATGGACCAGATATTTTCCCTCTCAGTTTACATTACAGCTGTATCTGGCACATCATATAACATCCTTTTTCATTATTATTGATATGGGATATGAAAATATTTTGAAAGCAGAAACACCATACAAGTGTAAATTACTGTTCTTCATAATATGCAAGTCTTAGGGGGGTTTTATGTAGATATTTGCTAGTACCTCACAGCAGAACATGGCTTTGTTGGTTTCATGGTATGTTATTAAATGAATACAGCTGTTATTGTAAATTGGAATCTTTAATTTTTGGTGATTTGATGTGTTTAGTTTTAAAATGATGTTTCATCTAGACGCATGATCCCCAGATGAGGTTTCCTCTTTGATCCTCTGCTTTCTTACTCAGAACATCACATACCTCTTTGATATACTTTATCAAACAGAAACATTCTCTTCTTTAAACTTCACTGAATTGGCAAGTTAGAAACAAACTTTTTTTTCTGCTTAAAAATCAAATCGCAGCCTGCACTTTGTTTAGGGAGCACATGCTCAGGGAAGTAATCGTTTCTACCTAAAGTACATCAAGTCACTACCAGTTATAGCTGAGTTATTTTACAGTATTGCCAAATATATCCAATACTACTTGTATTGAAATCAAAGTATTATAATATGTACTATCTGTAATATTACCAGAAGAATACTTATTGCATAGTTACTTATAGATATAACCATCTTTAGTCTGACCACCTATTATGTACTTGCTCATATAGTGGCTTAATTTTTTCTTTTCAAAGACCTATATCTCCCCTTCTCCAATGAACCTTCTTGAGATATGACCATAGATAACACCTAGTGTCTATTTGTGTGCATATAGAGATGACTTAAATATGTGTTATATAGATGAATGGAGCTTACCTTCTCTTAAGTATACTTAAGTATACTTGTCTTAAGTATCATCAGTTGTAACCTGATGAGCACTAGTTTGATAACTGATGACTACAAGGGAAAATTCAGAACACATCATTATCAAAGGAAGGATAAAGCTAGGAAATCAACTAAGAAGTGGAAGATTCCCATAGATCATCAAAATATACCTCAGCTGTATAAGGAAAATGAAGATATGATATTTTATTCAGAAAACGAATATTTTGAAAAATATCACAAATGCTTTCATACCTTGTCTTGTAAAAAGAATAAAACTCCTAAGAAAAACATACTAAGCATGACAAAAAGAGTATAGGTAATATCAAACCAACCAAAGATGACATTTATCAGGATCAAGCCTTTTCTTTCATCTTGATTCTTGTCAATTATTTACAAAAAAGAAAGAAGACAAGAAAAACACACTTAAAAAGTCTTAGGCAAGACCCATTGTCAGACATAACTTATAAAAGGTTTTAGAGAAACCTTATCTCTTCCCAGGAAAGTAAATCAAGACAAGACCAAGAGCTGTGTAAGTATATATGCTTGCCTGTCAAGATGAACACAGTGAACACCAAATAGCTAGTACTTCTAGAGATAATAGCAATGAAGATCTTAAAACTGCTTCATACTATTTTGATGATAGGATCCTAGCAGATTCCAAAAAACAGAAAAGGGCACACAAAGGAAATCATTGTTGGCCTTGTATTAGGAGTTGCCATCCCTGAAATAAACAGCTGTCCTCGTAGCATAGAGCTTTCTTTGTCATCCGGTCCATCTGTGCTGGAATTGAAAACATGTAACTCAGAAGATGAATTTTGGGTGGGGAATCTGAAAGATAAGCGGGTTTCTCAAATGAGCACATCAAGCACTAGAAAGATAGGCAATAGTTTTGATTATAGTCAATAGATATTTCTAACTCAAAAGACTTTTTTAATTGAGACATTTCCCCAGTTGTCCTAGTAGTCACTGCAGTTACTTGTTTTTAGCAACTCCCAAACATTTTAGGGACAGAAGTAGGGAAGAGAGTCACCATTTTGTGATTCTGCAGACATTTAGAAGAGATCTTTAAGTGGAGAAACAATTCAAGAGTGCAGCCACCTCACTCAGAGAAACTTAAGATCCTCTAAGAGAATGAGAAGTCATGTGGGCGTCCAAGAGGAGGCTAGTCAGATTTCTTGAGTTCTTCAGCCATAGCTACTGCCTTGCTCTTCAGAAAGAAAGTAGATTTGGATGAAGGCCCCTGGATTTGAGTTGGACTGGAGGAAGCAGGGCTTGGTTAAAAGTGGCTGAGTGTATTTTGTAACATCCTGGATGCTTGTGATGGAGTACTTAGGGCTCCCAAAAATGTTTTGGAGGTTGTAAGTCTTGTAGAAGATAATAATGAAGACTCAGGTATAATGACTTAGTAATTATAGCCAGAGGGAAAGATGGGGTTGCATCAGGTTGCAAAAAACAGATTAGATAAAATATATCCAACAAGATGGAATTAATAATTTTTCCTCAAAAGTGACCAATATCCTAATATTCCTGGAAAGCTGCTAGGGAAAATAACCAAGGCAAAAGTGCAAGCCTAGAAATTATGCAGGAATATGAGCAAATCTGAATTTAAAGCAGAGTTTTTTAGTTTTTATGTTTTAGTGTTACTTTTTTTTTTTTAAAGATTTTTTAATTTTTATTTATTTATGATAGTCACAGAGAGAGAAAGAGAGAGAGGCAGAGACACAGGCAGAGGGAGAAGCAGGCTCCATGCACCGGGAGCCCGACGTGGGATTCGATCCCGGGCCTCCAGGATCGCGCCCTGGGCCAAAGGCAGGCGCCAAACCGCTGCGCCACCCAGGGATCCCTTAGTGTTACTTTTTATTAAGAAAATTAAAAATCTAGGAGTGTTTGGGTAGCTCAGTCACTTAAGTGTCTGACTTTTTTTTTTTTAGTGTCCGACTTTTGAATTCAGTTCAGGTCTAGATCTCAGGTTGTGAAATCAAACCCTGTGTTGCGCTCTGATCTGGGTGTAGAGCCTGCTTACGATTCTCTCTCTCCTTCTCTCTCTGCCTCTTCCTCCTCTGCTATTTTTCTCTTTCTCTCTCTCAAAAAAAAAAAAAAAAACAAAAAACAAAAAAAGACAGATGAAAAAAAAATCTTAGTATGATACATATGTACACACATTTACACATAATTTTGAATTTTAGCATATTTTATTGCTGTAAATTGAAGAAAATGGGTTGGGGATGAGGGCAACAGTAATTTCTTGGGATGTTAACATCAAGTTACCAACAAATATACAAGGCAATGTTAGTTGACCTCCATTTTGAATAAGAATAGACAATAGTAGGGTTGGTTGTCTACCTTTCCAGAAAAAAGTTTCAAAAAATGTAGTTTCCCTCAGTGGAGCCACATCTAATTATAGGAAACAGTTGAATAGTACACAAATTGTTCAGTGATGGTTTGCAAAGAGGGATTTTTGGCATATGTAAAAATCACCACATTTTAATTTTTTTCCCCAAAGGTTTTGATGTCTTGTAAACAGCCTGTGTTTAGGTTTCCTTACCACATGAGAAATACTTATTTAAACAAAACTTAGTTTGATCCTTAGCTATTAAATTAAAACTATGCTTATTCTAAAACATTATGCAGTTTAGAAATATGAGTGCTTTTGTACAAATAGGTGATTGCTTAAATTCCCAATTACATCATCTAGTCTTTTTTGCTTGTTTAAGATGTAAAATAAAAAAAAGAGGTTAAATTAACGTTACTCCAAATACTATTTTTTTAAAGATTTTATTTATTTATTCATGAGAGACAGAGAGAGAGAGAGAGAGAGAGAGAGAGAGAGGCAGAGACACAGGCAGAGGGAGAAGCAGGCTCCATGCAGGGAGCCCGATGTGGAGCTCAATCCTGGGACCCTGAGATCATGCCCTGAGTCCAAGGCAGACTCAACTACTGAGCCACCCAAGTGTGGCTCCAAATACGATTTTTAAGGTTCAAAGCTCACTATTTGGGAACTCTCGATCTTAAATATTATTTGTACATTGTTCCTGTGTTGTAATAAAGTCATGCTATTTAATACTTTATAGCTACTTTTGACCAATGTGAGAATAGATATGATATAGTATATGGTGTAACTGGGTGTTGGAAGGTTATTTGTTCTTTTAAAATATTGCTTTTATGTTCACCACAATATACAATATTTTTCTCAGTGTGCATGTGTAAATGCTAAGACAGTTTAGAGGTGTATGCAAATGTTCCTTGTCGGAACTTACTGGAAAACTGACTTAAGTATTTTCAATTTGTAGAATATATTACTTGCCAGATGTTTTTGGTTCTTCGTACAATTTAGAAGCAACTCTCAGATTATGCTACATATTATATATACAGAAATTTGTGAATGACTTTAGTTGTCATTACCTCATTTGAAATCAAGCTTGTGAAAGAAATAAAGTTATTGGCTTTGCCTTTTTCTTTACAGTCATTCTAAGATTGAAATACTTCGTATGTCTGGATTTCCACTCCTACATACAACCTTTGATCCCTTTGATATATGTAAAAAGTAAAAAGCTGCAATCAGTGAAGAACATTCTAAATGGGGATACTTGGTTATGTGTGTTTGTGCCATAAACATTGAACAGTACCACCGAGACACTCTTTATATGCATAGTTAGTTGACCAGGGCCAAAGAAAAGAGTAATGCTACACTCTTCAAAGCCTCTCTTCCCTTCCCCTTTTCCCTTCCCTTCATGAGATGATTAGGTCTTATCAGTCTCTTATTTTGTGGGGAGGGCCATCCACATAACTACCATATCAGAAATCTCCAGTATGCAGGGACAAGATAAACACCTGTTCCTCATCAGGCCCTGGGACACGCTCTGGCTATATGCTCAGGTGAGTGGTCATTGGGATTGTCCTGCATTCCCCTATCTGGAGATTGGAATCAAGACTTTGAAGTTTCTCTCCAATCATTCCCAGACTTGCTGAACAGCCAGGCTTCAGGGACATGCTGGAGCCTCCTAGTGGTGGCCTCTGGCCATGAGAATGCTCATAACAACAGGGTGAATGGGACCTGCCAAGTTCAAAGCACTTTGGCAAGAGTTATTATCACTGCAAAGGGGTTTAGGCATCTACCTGGCATCTTGTAGACTGAAACATGAAGGATAATGACATATTCTGACCTTCCAGGGTGTGGTGGGAAAAGGACTTTGGTGCCAGTGGATGGTAGCCTGGAGTGTTCCACAGGAACAAAAAAGCAGGATTGCTGTGCATAATGACAACCTTTGACTGGATCAGAATGGGACTCAGGTGAGTCATATCTCCTGGCGATGTTGGTGATTTGAATCTATTCTCAAGGTTTTGCTGCTCTGAGCTCTGTGGATTTCAAATGGTCAGTTTGGCTAATACATTAATTGGCTTCGAGACTTTACAAATTAAGCCAGTAGATACCTGCTGGGTACCTACCATATGATAGATACTGTGTTAAGTGCTGTGGCAATTTCTGAGATGAATCTCAGTTCTTCATCTCATAGTCTGGTGGGGGATATAAGACATGTAGACTAATCCCTGGAGTAGAGGGTGGAAAGTGGTAATGATTCAAGATGAATAGAAATAGAATATAAAGTGAGTTCAGAGGCAATTTGGGGGATGGTTCAGGCAGGTGGATTGGAGATAGGTGGGCAACTTAGTTGTTCAGGAGTAGAATTAACACAACTTGGAAACATAAAAAGGGGTTAGGGACAGAGGTGAATAAAAATGCTATGACGTTTTTAAGCATGGGTGGCAGAGATTTTGGAACTAGCAGAGGGTAGAGAAGGCAAAGCATATTTGGAGGGGTTTGGGAGGAGTTCAGTTTTGGACAAGAGAAATTCGAGGTGGGATTCAGACTAGGAGTATGGGAGGGAAATGGCTCTGGAGATACAGAATACAGGCTCATTTCCATTGTGGATAAAACAAAGCAGCAGAATTCTGGAAGGTTTCAGAGGACAGGTGGAGAGAGATCTGTTCTCTGTGGAGAAAGAGTGAGAGGAAGTATGGGAGTGAGTCTGTGCTCAGGAGTCAGACCTGAGTTTGAATTTCGGCTCTGCCACATGATCTTGCTGAGGGCAAGTTACTGAACCTCTCTAAGCCTCAGTTTTCTCATCTACAAAATGGAATAGAAAATAGCATTTTTTTCAGAGCAGATGTGAGGATTCAGTAATATGGTATATGTAAAATGTTTAGTATAATGCCTGGCATATGCTCAATAAAAGTGAATTATTTCAAACAACATATTACCACTAATAATGGAAATGATTGTGGACAGAAACTTGGGGGCACTGACATTTTGGAGGGTTGGAGGAGAGAAATCAGAGAAGAAGATAAGAAAAATCAACAGAAGAGGGCCAGTGGACTATAGTTTTGCAGGGTTAGGAAAGAATTTTAGAAGGACTTGATGATCACTGTTATCAGTTGAAGTGAGAAGCTAATGCGGATGAGTATAGAACAAATACCTTTAAATTTGAAAGGAGAATATGTTAGTTTGCTAGGGCTTCCATAACAAGGTAACATGAACTGAGTGGTTTAAACACCAGGTGAGTATTGTTTCACACTTCTGGAGGCCAGGAGTCCAAGATCAGGGTGTCAGTAGAGTTAGTTCCTTCAGAGAGTATGAGGATGAATGTGCTCCATGCCTCTCTCCTAGCTTATGGTGGTTTGTTGGCCATCTTGGCATTCCTTGGCATGTCCCAATCTCTGCCTTTGTCATCACATGGCACTCTCCCTGTGTGTGCCAAATTTCTCTCTTCATAATAAGGACACTGGTCATGTTGGATTGGGGGCCTCCCTACTCCAGTATGACTTCATCTTAACTAATTATATCTGTGATGACACTATTTCTAAATAATGTCACATACTGAGTACTGGGGTTAGGACCTCAACCTATGAATTTTGTTGGGACACAAACTCATAACAGGGAAGGTGGACTTTGGAAGAATAATTTAGGCAGAGATCAGATTATACATAGAGCAAGAAAAATAAGAAAGTGGAACTCTAACAAATAAAATAGAGAAACATGGGACAAATTGAAGTATATTGACCATGAGGGCAGAGAGGATGCTTAAAATGAGGAGAAAGCAAGATGGATGGAGGCATAATAGTCTGAGTGTATATCTAAATCCAGAGGATGGTCTTTTCTGTACCCTTCTGCCAGGCCTTACACTTTTTCTTTTGTTTTTGCCTGAGTTATATGGAGAGTTGGTTTATCTCTTCAATTTTCTCATGAAAAAACAGTTAAGAAATTGTCATCAGTGGGGTGCCTGAGTGGCTCAGTGGGTTAAGTGTTTGCCTTCGGCTGAGGTCATAATCCCAGGGACCTGGAATAGAACCCCACGTTGGGCTCCTGCTCAGCTGGGAGTCTGCTTCTCCCTCTACTCCTACCCCCTGCTCATGCGCTGTCTCTCTCTCTCTCTCTCTCTCTCTCTCTCATGTTCTCTATCAAATAAATAAATAAGATCTTAAAAAAAAGAAATTGTCATTGAGAGAGAAAGAAAGCAAACACATGCAAGTAGCCCTGATTGATATTGTGCTATTGAAATATAGTGAGGGAGGGAAGGAGGGAGTCCTCCCTTGGATACAACCAGAGTATATCTATTTGTAGAATTTCAGGATCTTTTAAAAAATATATTTTTTTCCAAGAGAAGATATGTAGTTTAGAATGAAGAACATTTCCTTTGAGAAAAAGCTTTAAAGATAGTAATAATCTTAATTAAATAGTGTTTCATATTCAGAAGGGAACAAAATTATAAATGTACATACAACTTTTTCAACCATATGTTCTTTTTAATGATATTAATACATCCCTAGAGATAATAGTAAAGCTTCTTCCTAATTAGGTAGTATTTTATTAAACTGAAAGAAATCTCATGTTACTTTGAATACCATTTTCAAGAATTAAATAACATTTATAGTCTCAGATAAAGAGGATTTTGCTTTCCTCCATGGAAATTATTGGTGCTGGTCAAAACCAATTTTAGAATGGAGGAAAACAAAGGAGTCTCCTTTCTAACTGAAGACAATTCAAACCCTCCAAGATTTTGCCAAGCATAAATATATTACTGCTGATTCTATTTGTGCCAAGATAACTATTTTAAGGAAAAATTAGGATAATTTAAACTTCGTAAAAACCTAATTTTTTTGCAGTTGACTAATCTTTTCAATCAAATCAGTCAAAATGATTTACATTTATAGATTCAGCCTAAATTAATCTTAAGGATATAGTATGGAGCAAGGTCATGAGCACTGGGGCTAGAAACAGAAAGACTAGAGTTCAAACCCTGGTTCTATGATTAGAGAAAAAACAGTATGTACAATTGAAAATGACAGAGATGAAAATACTTGTAAGGAGTACTACATGCACCTCTATAGCAGCATGTTTGGATACAGAGAAAAAAAGGTTGATTGCCCCCCCAAAAATCTAAATCCCTCAAGGGAATAAGATGAAGTAGGAAATACAGGTGTATCAGTTACTATACAACATGTTGGAAAGGTGATTAAAAACTTATGATTGAAGAAGACAACAGGCCTGGAGAGAGCCACAGTTGTTTTTCTCATTTTTAAGGACAGTTCAAATGTTTATAAGCCAGGTCATTTACAGTGATCCCATAGGAATATATGTGCAACATTTCTAAATAAAATATTAACAAATAGATTCTAATAATGTATCTAGGGGTATAAACTATAAAACAAGTATGGTTTATTTCAAGAATATAACTTGAAACCTATCAACATGATCCATTCATCAACAAATTAAGGGAAAAACATCCAGATATCAGTCTGAAAGACATCTGTCTGGGCAGCCCAGGTGGCTCAGTGGTTTAGCGCCACCTTCAGCCCAGGGTGTGATCCTGGAGACCTGGGATCGAGTCCTGTCAGGCTCCCTACTTGGAGCCTGCTTCTCCCTCTGCCTGTGTCTCTGCCTTTCTCTTTCTCTGTCTCTTATGAATAAATAAATAAGATCTTTAAAAAAAAGACATCTGACTAAAAATTAGGAACTGTCCCTAAGAAGAACTCCCCCCAAAATAAAGATTATTTACCAAAATGAACAGCAAATATTTTCTTAAATGGTAAAATAGTAAAACATTTTAATTCAAACCTAGAACTAGACAAAAATGCCTACCCTTGCCATTATTATTTAACATCGTCTTGGAGATTTGTGCTAATACAATGAATAAGTAAAATAATTGTTAAAAAAATACTGAGAAAAAGGAGAAAAATAAGCTGTCTTTCTGACCGTATAACTATATGCATGAAAAATCCAGGAAGCCATAGTAAAAGATTCTTAGAGCTAATAAGGTAATTTGACTAGGTGTCTAAATGCAAGATAAATATTTTAATATCAGCAATTTTTATCTACAAGAATAAATAGCTACAAATAGAAATGTTAGCAACTGCTTAATAACCACAAAGTTAATAGGAAGAAATTTAACAAGAAAAGTATAGAACTTAATATGAAGCAAATAAATCAGCAAGAGTTACATGTCTTGTAGAAGGCCATAAAACAAGATATAAACAAAATTAAAACACCATGTTTTTGGATAGGAAGATAAGTTAGAATAGTCAATTCTTCTAAAATTAATATGTAAAGTTAATGCAATTCTAATTAGGTCTCAGTGGCTTTGGGATGGGAAAGATTTGATAAAAAGATATTAAAGTTTATACAGAAGAATAAATGCCCAAAGATGGCTCAGAAAAATATGATAAGAAGACTAGTGAGAGAGGGTTTATAAGATGTCAGAGTATACTATAAATTAAATATTACAATAGCATAAGAATAGGTAACTAGATCAGTAAAATAGAATAAAGATTCTGGAAATAGGTCTTGGACTATATACGCATCTTCTACATTAGAAAGTTGGTAGTTTAGATCAGAGGGAAAAGGATATATTCTGTAATGAATGGTCCTGTCAAAACTGGCTATCCATTTGGAAGAAAAACTCAGACTTTTGTCTTATGTTTATTCAAAAAAATTAAATATAGAGACTAAATATAAAAAATTATGCAATAATATCTTGCAAGATAATCTGGGAGTTTACTTTCCCAGATTTCCTAAGAATTGGGAATGATGGGGAAAGACTCCTTTAGCCAGAAGTTTGATCATATTTAATTATATAGAAATTCACACTTCTGTATGTCAAAGGTCATCTGAAGATCAATAGACAAATGATTGATTTAGAAAAAAAAAAAGGATTCGCCTATACAGGTGATAGGTAGATAATTTGCAATGAAAATATACCAAGAACTTTTACAAATGGCAAGCAAAAGACAAACTGTCCAGTAAAAATGGCCAACTCATATAAACAGGCATTTTGTGGAAGAGCAAATCTTGTTGCCAGCAAACATATGAAAAAGCTGCGCAAATTCATTAGGAGTTAGAGAAGTGTAAATTAAAATAATAATGAAATTAATCCTTACCTCTATCAGACTGGTGGAGAGAAGGAATAATGCTGACTGCTGGTGGGTTATAGAGAGGTACTTGCATACTTTGCCAAAGGAAAGGTAAATTATTTCAGTCCTTCTGCAAAGTAATTTGGCAACTCCTTTTAAAAATAAAAATTATTTTTCCTTCAGCCTAGCAATTCCTCTCATTGACTTTTTCCCCCCTTAAGATTTATTTATTTATTTGAGAGAGAAAGAATGAGCAAAGGGCTGGATCCCAGGATCCAGAGATTGTAACTTGAGCCAAAATCAAGAGTCAGATAGATGCTTAACTGACTGGGCCACTCAGGTGTCCCTCATTGACATTTTTTTTTATAAAATTGAACCCATTCTGATTTGAAAGAATTCCTTTATGGTATTGTTAAATGAGAAAAACAAGATGCCTGGAAACATATATTATTCAGTTTTTATAAGACAAAGAATGAAAAGCCTTTGCCAATGTGAATATGAGTATGTGAGATTATAATATGGAGAAATATACAGAAGAATGCATACTAGGCTGTCAACATGGGGTTTCTGTGGTATTGGAGGGTGGGCAGATTTTTAAAGCCAATATAATTTTTCAACAATTTTTACAAAATACAATTTTTCAAAAATTTATAATTTTTCCACATTTACTTATTTTTTCCAATTTAAATTTTTATTTTACTGAAAATTTTTTTATTAGGGTGAATTTTTTCCATAAACATTTTTTGACAAAGACTCAATAGTGAGCATTTTCTTCCTATCTAGCTGGACTGACTATAACTTCTGTTATTGTGAATTTTCTTTTTGGCCATTATTTTTAACAAGTTTGGTTCTCCTGGGTAAATGATCAGATCAAAGTTTTGTGAAGAAGATTGTCTTTTTTACATAAAATTTTCAGTTCAAATTTTGATGTTTTCAGTATTACCTAGAAGATATGATTCTTTTTGTCATTTTTTAGTCAATGATAAATTTTACTATTTGAAGCTTTTGCAATAGCAGGTTTTACTTTGTGTAGATTATTTATGCAAGTCATATTTATTGTGGGTTGGATGTGTTGGTGATTTTATATTTCTTGCCCAGAGAACAAAATAAATGTATAGAGCAGAGCTATGAGACCTGAATGCACAATGGATGAAAATATCTTTGAGGTCATAACTTAGGGTTAAAATGCTCCCCTTTGTGCCTGACATAAGCGAGGTGCTTGGTAGTTACTAATTATTATTACTTGAAGATGTAAATCAATCTTACTCTATTTAGCCATCTTATTCTCTGCAAGTCTTTGTGATTGGGATTTAGGGAGACAATCTGAAAATCCACATTTTAAGGTGAAATCTGATAGTTTTAAGCACTGGAGGTTAATTTGAATTTTATGAACCACAGTGTGGGCCCACATTATGTAGGTTCAGTGAAACATGTCTGCAGGCTGCATAGTACTTTTTGACTTCTGGTACAGCTCACCTCTTGGCTGTTCTAATGTTCCTAATGCTGGAAATGTGACCTACTAGGAAAATGTCATCTTCTGTCTGAAAAGTCCCTCCTGCTATGGAAATTTGGCTGTAACCCCAGGACCAGATAAGTCAGGTATGTCCGTGTTTTCAGATCTGAATGCTGGCAACGAAGAGAAGTGTGCTAAGGAGGGATGGTCTACATACACCCCCCTATGGTCCCTCATGTATTTCAGTGCGTTCCCAGGAAATAGCAGCATGGGATGCCGGCTATCCAGCAGCAGGTGGCAGCATTAGAACAAAAATTGGCCACATTAGGCTCTGTGATACTCCCAATTCCTTCCTTATTCGTATATGAAATATGGAGGGAAGAGATTACTCCAATCAGTTTTAGAGGGAAGAAGATTATTTGCCATACCCTTTCAATTAAAAAAATATTTAAGCTCCTACTATGTGCCAGCCACTGTGCTGTGCATTTTATTTTTAAATTTATTTTTATTTAATTATTATTATTATTTTTAGTATAGTTGCCACAGGAGGTTACATCAGCTTCAGGTAGTGAACGTAGCAATTTGTTGAGTTGACACATTATGCTGTATTCATCACAAGTGTTGCGCTGTGTTTAATCTTCACTACCTGTGATGCAGGCAATCATTTATCTCATTTTAAAGATGAGAAAATTGAGTTTTTGAAGGCTAAAGGAGTCTGCCTGAGGCGGTCCTGTTTCTTAAGAGGCACAGTTGGGTCTGGAGCTGCTAGGCTTTTGACAGTGTTCCTGGAATCATACTTTTTGTATCAGCCTGCAGTCTCGTTTCTGTCTCAGTTCTCCTGACTTTCTGCCTGGTTATTGTTGAGAAACTCAGGCTATACTCAGGGACAGAGAAAACCAGCATGACAGAGGACATTTGACCCAGATGGGGGGCAGGAGGTTGTGCCCCAGAGCTGGTGACTGAGGGAAGATGTATGCTACTGCAATGGAATACCACACTTTCAGTCTGGAGAATGGATGTGGAAATTTGATGCATTTTCCCCTTTTTGTATAATAATTCCTGTGACAAGAACAGATTACTTTTTTTTCTGCTTTCTTACTATTCAAAGTATTGGCATAGAAAATAAGTTATATAAGGAGTTTAATGCTTTTTGTGATAAATGTGAGGGGCTGGCCATTTGGTAATTAAAGCTGCAGTATGTTTGCATGACAGACCTATCCTTGGCTATTTCATACTGTGTCAGACTCTATTTGATTGAAAATGACTAATCTCATGATTTTATATAAATGGCTCAAGTCTGTTAGACAATTTGCTAAATAAATGAGACCAGCCAGCGAAGTTCACAATTTCTTCCGGCAAGGCAGGGTAGGGTAGAGAGCCGACTCAAGACTATTCTTCTCGGCCTATGTGATCTTATGTAAGTAGCTCATTCTTCATCTGTAAAGGAGGGGATGGACCAGATGACACCGAAGTTTCTTCCTGCTCTGCCAGACTGTGATTTTTCTGGAGTCCCCATGGATCTGTATGTGAATAGAACTAGGCCCCTTCTGTTCAAAGGAGCTCCAGAGGGAGACACAGATTAGATAAGCCTTTGTATCTTTGTAGAAATGATCCCAAGTCACTGGCAAGTTAGGAGCCAACTGAACAGGATGTAATTATATAAGCATCTAAAAGAACATGGGTTTGGAGTCAGATAGTCCTGATCCAAACCTTGGCTCCACTGAATACTAGCTATATAATCTTGGGTAAGTCAGTATGACTCCCTGAATCTTGACTTTCTTAGTAGATACCTTAAGATTTGCTGTGGGTTCTTTTTTTTTGCTGTGGGTTAGTATCAGAGTTTATTATGTGTTTGACACATGATAGTTGCCCAATAAATGGTAACTCTTTTCACTAGTGATTGTTATGGGTTGAATTGTGTCACCTGAAGATTCGTATGTTGAAATCCTGACTCTCAGTACCTCAGAACATGATCTTATTTGGAGATATGGTTTTTTCAAGGGTAATCAAGTTAAAATGAGGTCACTAAGAGACTTTTTTCTATTGGAAATTCTTTCCTGCTTTGTTGAAGATTAGTTGACCATAGAGTTAAGGGTCCATTTCTGAGTTCTCTATTCTGCTCCATTGATCTATGTATCTGTTTTCATGCCAGTCCCATACTGTCTTGAATACAGTTTTGTTATACAGCTTAAAGTCCAGAATTGTGATGCCTCCAGCTTTGGTTTTCTTTTTCAACATTACTTTGGATATTTGGGGGTCTTTTCTGGTTCCATCCAAATTTTAGAATTGTTTGTTCCAGCTCTATGAAAAATGCTGGTGTTATTTTGATGATTGCATTCAATGTCTACACGTTGCTTTGGGTAGTATAGACATTTTAACAATATTTGTTCTTCTAATCCATGAACATGGGATGTTTTTCCATTTCTTTGTGTCTTCCTCATTTTCTTTCATAAATATCCTATAGTTTTCAAAGTACAAATCTTTTACCATTTTGGTTAGGTTTATTCCTAGGTATCTTATGGTTTTTGGTGCAATTGTTTTTTTTTTAAATAAATTTATTTTTTATTGGTGTTCAATTTGCCAACATATAGAATAACACCCAGTGCTCATCCCATCAAGTGCCCCCCTCAGTGCCCGTCACTCAGTCATCCCCACCCCCTGGCCCACTTCCCTTACTACCACCCCTAGTTCATTTTTTTGGTGCAATTGTAAATGGGATTGATTCCTTGATTTCTCTTTCTGCTGCTTCATTATTGGTGTATAGAAATGCAACAGACTTCTGTGCACTGATTTTATGTCCTGTGACTTTGCTGAATTCCTGTACCAGTTCTAGCAACTTTTTTGGTGGAGTCTTTTGGGTTTTCTACATAGAGTATCGTGTTGTCTGCAAAGAGTGAGAGTTTCACTTCTTCCTTGCTGATTTGGATGCCTTTTATTTCTTTTATTATTATTATTATTATTATTATTATTATTATTTTTTTTGTCTCATTACTGAGGCTAGGACTTTCAGTACTATGCAGAGCAACAGTGGTGAGATTGGACATCCCTGATATTAGGGGAAAGGCTTTCACTTTTCCCCCATTGAGGATGATAATAGCTGTGGGTCTTTTGTATATGACCTTTGTGATGTTGAAATATGTTTTTTCTAGCCTTACTCTCTTGAGGGTTTTTATCAAAGGATGTTGCATTTTGTCAAATGTTTTTTCTGCATCTACTGAGAGTATCATATGATTCTTATCCTTTCTTTTATTAATGTGGTGTATCACACTGATTGATTTGCAGATGTTGAACCACCCCTGCAGCCCAGGAATAAATCCCATTTGATTGTAGTGAATAATCCCTTTTTAAAAAAATATATTTTTTGTTTATTTATTCATGAAAGACACACAGGGAGAGGCAGAAACATAGGCAGAGGGAGAAGCAGGCTCCCTGCAGGGAGCTTAATGTGGGACTCGATCCTAGGACCCGGAGACGAAGGTGTATACTCAACCATTGAGCCACCCAGCCATCTAATGAATAATCCTTTTAATATACTGTTGGATCTGATTAGCTAGTATATTGTCAATAATTTTTGCATCCATGTTCATCAGGGATATTGGTCTGTAATTCTCCTTTTTAGTGAGTTGTCTGGTTTTGGGATCAAGATAAAGCTGGCTTCATAGAAGTAATGATTTGAAGGGGCACATGCACCCCAATGTTTATAGCAGCAATATTCACAAATAGCAAAAATATGGAAAGAGCCCAGATGTGCATTGGCCGATGAACAGATAAAACAGATTTGGTATGTATATATTTGTGAGTACACACACACACACACACACACACACACACACACACTGGAATATTACTCAGCCATCAAAAATAATAAAATCTTGCCATTTGCAACGTTGTGGACTAGAGGAACTAGAGGGTATTAAGTAAAACAAGTCAGTCAGAGAAAGACAACATATGATTGCACGCATATGTGGAATTTAAGAACCAAAACAGATGAACACAGGGGAAAAGAAGGAAAAATAAGATCAAACAAAAATAGAGAGGAGGTAAAACTATAAGAGAATCTTAACTATAGGAAACAAACTGAGGGTTGCTGGAGGGAAAGTGGGTGGGGGATGGAGTAACTGGGTGATGGGCATTAAGGAGAGCATGTGATATAATGAGCACTGAGTTTATTTATTTTTTATTTTTTATTTTTTTAATAAATTAATTTTTATTGGTGTTCAATTTACCAACATACAGAAAAACACTCAGTGCTCATCCCGTCAGGTGTCCCCCTCAGTGCCCGTCACCCATTCCCCCCCACCCCCCGAGCACTGAGTTTATATGCAGCTGATGAATCACTAAATTATACCCCTGAAACTAATATTTTAACTAACTTGAATTTGCATAAAATCTAAAAAGAAAAAATTGTTGTCAACTCCGAGACTGCACTAGCAGTTTTCAGATAACAGTTGTTTATTATTTTTTGTGTGTTTTTCTTATTTTACCTGTAATTGTAAAAATAAACGTATAGAAAAATGAGATTGTTCAGGTGGGCCCTAATCAGATGTGGTGTCCTTACAAAAAAGAGAATTTAGACACAGAGACATACATGGAGGGGAGATGATGTGAATAGATTCAGGGAGAAGGGGATCCCTGGGTGGCGCAGCGGTTTGGCGCCTGCCTTTGGCCCAGGGCGCGATCCTGGAGACCCGGGATCGAGTCCCACGTCGGGCTCCCGGTGCGTGGAGCCTGCTTCTCCCTCTGCCTGTGTCTCTGCTTCTCTCTCTCTCTCTCTCTGTGACTATCATAAATAAATAATAAAAAAAAAAAAAAAAAAAAAGATTCAGGGAGAAGATAGGAGTCTATGCCAATTAGGGAGGCCTGGAAGAGATCCTTCCCTAACAGCTCTCAGGAGGAACCGGTCCTGCTGACACCTTGATCTTGGACTTCCAGCATCCAGAACTGAGACATGATACGAATTTGTCATTTAACCTACTCAGTATTTGGTAGTATTCCCTCAGTCCTAACAAACTAACACAGCTATTTTTACCCACATTGCTATTCTACTGCTATCTAGCCCCACGCCGAATGCACCTTGTATAGCACCTATACAAGAGCAAGTATTTTTGTTGTGGCTTTATGTTCACTGTCTCAGCTGCTCCCAAGTGGTCAGCTGGCCTTTGGGATGGTATTAAAATAGTTCACATTTATTGGTACCATTTTATATACCAGGAAACTGAGGCACAGATATGTTTTTCAAGTTATCTCAAGGTCACATACCTATGAACTAGTAGAACCAAGATTTGTTTGGACCCAGACACTGTGACCCCAGAATCCTTGCCCTTATTTCTCAAAGTGACATCTTAACCACCATGCAGAGAAGCTTGGAGATGACTAGAGTTGAAAGAAGAGTAAGTGTGAATGGCCATCTCTTATCGGCAGGACGGAACTGACAGCTCTGTGTCCTCAGTACTGGCCTCCATGTACCTCTCATCACATCACTGGAACATGCTAGACAATGGTGCCCACTGCCTACAGATCACTCAGCTTGCTAAGGAGTTCCATTGACCAGAGTCCAGAGCTCTTGCTCTCATTTGAGGTCCTGGACCCTTCATCTTCCAGGCTTTCCCAAAGCTGCCATTTATGAATTTTGGGGAAGCTGTCCAAGGATTGGATGCAGAAATGCACTGTGGAGGGGCAGAATGCCATAGTGGTTAAGAGTACAGGCCTGGTGTCAGATGCCTAGGTTTGGATACTGGCTCTGTCGGCGATTTAGTTAGCTCCAGATATTCATCTATAAAATGGGGATGACAGTAGTACTTATTTCATATTTTGGTTGTTACGACATGTCAGTGGGATGGGCTATAGTACTATAATGGTAACTACCTGGGAGAACATCTCTTCTAGGAAAAAGACTGAATTATATCCAGTCTATGGTAATAAATTCATAAAAATTCAATAGCCTGTCATCCATATCGCAGTAGAAATACAGAACTTGATGTATATGGAAGTTATTTCATAATTGTGCAATTTAGTATAAAATGTTCATAGCATATAATAAATATTTGTAGAATGAATGAATGAAATGTGAGGTGAGGCTCTAGTGCAGGGCAAAGGAGAGGAGTGCAGGCTGGCAGAGGGATGCCTGGGCAGGTATGCTGAAAGAATAGTAAATTGTCCAATGCTAGAGGATTAGGTGAATTCAGATCCAGGACAACCAGTGCAGAAGTGAGAGGGCACTGGGCATCTCAAGACCCTCTACATGGCTATCAGCAGCAGAGATGTTGGGGCTGATGCTGGGCTGAGTGAGAGGCAGCAGGACTGGGAACAGGGGCGGAGGGGAGCTCCAGTCTAGGCAGGGGACTGATGGGAAAGCTCTGCTCAGGGGACCGCAGACAGAAGCCTGTTGGACAGGCAGACGGATTGTCCTGTGGGGATTAGAGATGGCCTCTGTCTCCTGCTCACTCACTGGATCTCTAGAGATAGGCCTGGGAGCAGCAGAAGCACTGCACACCCTGAAGGCCACACGAGCTAAGCTGCCTCTTGAACACTGAGGATGGATCTCTACTGCTGGCAGCCGGGGGGTGCCAGCCACCCAAGCTGAGACAGCGTGCCAGTGACTGGATTCTAGCTTCCATGTGGCAAGGCCCTGGAATGATGCTGAAGCCCAGTGAGAATGAGTGCTCTCGTTCTGCACCTGAAACCTGCGATATCACCTGGAACTTTTCAAGTGGACTCAACTGAGGGCTTTCCCGAAGGAACTGAGCATGCACTTCTGTGTCCCTTTAAGTAGGTTCTTTTTTTTTTTTTTTTTCCAGTGTGTGTATCTTGTCCTCTCCACCCCACAACTGGACTGCATTTTTTTTTTTTGAGGTCTGAGGCTATTTTTCCTCCTAGGGAACATATGTTCCAAATTCTCTAGGCCAGTCCCACTTGTAAATACTCTGTTATGTAGTCCTTATAAACCACTGGGCTATCACAGAGCATCCAGTAATTTGGCATCCTGGACACGTCTCCTAGACTCTTCTGGCATGCAAAAAGTGGCACAAACTCCTTCTTCCACTTGGGTTTGGACAATATAATCCCTTTCAATGTTTGGTGAAAGCGTCTGTTGCCCAGAAGTGCCACATCTGTCCCCTACCACCCACACAGAAATGGAACTGCAGCAGGCGAGGCTCCATCCTAATTATCTGGCTGTAATTGAAAGGTGCAAGTTAGGCATTCTCAGGAAGGTGCTTCTTCAAAGGCACTTGCTGCAGAAGCTAAACTCCAAATTAAAATTGATTCACATCCTCATAGATGCATCAGCTATTAGAGAGTAGGTTCTGGAATGGAGTATGTTACCAGAGAATGAGGTCAGATACGGGCAGGGAAAATGTCTTTCAGAGTTTCGGCATATTAGACTCAGCTAAATTTATATGTTGGGTTTTTACTACAAATAAAATATAATAACATTCACAGTACCCATTTAATGTTTTTGACCCTGTCTTTTTTTTTTAATAGGAAGTTAGTATTTAGAGAAGAAATAAAAACAGAAACCAAGAGTCAGAAACATTTATGAAGGTGACAAATTTCTAGAGTAGTTCTTAACCATTTTTTGGGTCACAGAGCCCCTTAAGGATGTGAGAAAAGCTGTTAGCCCTCTCTAACAGGTGCATGTGTGCACAGACAAAAAAAATCTGCATATAATTTTGGGGAGACTTGCAGACTCCCTTGTAACCTACCTAAGGCCACCAGGTTAAGACCTCTACTAACATGAGAATCACTTGTGTTAAACACTAAGGCCATAAGGGTGAATAAGGCACGGTTCCTGCCTTCAAGGGATCTGTACTCTGGTGAGGGAGCTCAAACATATGTCAGGCACTGATACCTGAGCTAGTCAGCTGCAGAAACCTACTGATTCTTCTGTGTCATCTCTCTTTTGCGTTGTAGTACCTACTCTTCCCTGGTTTTGTCTCTCAGTCCTGGGGCAGTAGCAATAGCCTACAAGCAGTGGCATGTTATTAATTTCTTCATCCTTCATGTGGATGAGCAATGATCCTCCTGAATCTTATTCATCTAAGGAAGAATCAGATCATTCCTCTCTCTCGAACACTGCCATGAGGTTCTTCCAACCCCTCCCGAATAAAGACCTGACTCCTTACAGCAGTGCTCAAGGCATTGTGGTTGGATGCCATTATATATTTCAGCTTCATGTTCCATCCAGCCTGGTCTGAATCCTGCTTTTTTATCAGTACCAGACCCATAGTTTTTCCCTAAGTAAAGCATTTTCAAGCTTCCCTGGCTGACTCACTCTGTACCCCAATCCTGGAATACTATTTCCCTTATTATCTATCTATTAAATCCTTCTTATCCTCAAAGAACCAGATCAAATACTTCCTCTGCAAAACTGGCCTCAATTCACCAACTCCGAATGAATGAGGGCTTTTTTGAACCTATATTTAGCACTTATTCCATCCTACCTATAGAAATGTAATGGCCCATACCCGATTTCCTCAAAAGACCACAATTTTTTGAGGCAGAGGTGGCATCCAATTTACCTCTGGGGTGTGGAATTCCTACCAGAGCGGTGGTCCCTAGAATCACTAAAGATAGATTTTATTAAAAGAGGAGATGTAGTATGATTGAGGGAAAGGTTCTTAACAAAATTCCATGGGTGAGAGTTTAAAGTGAAAGTTGTTCCTCTTCCCCAGGAGGGAAGAGGATGGTGATTTTGAGTCCAAGAATTGGGGGACCCCAGAACTGATCTCATTCCCAAACTGGGCTTCAAAGAGAAAAAGTACAGTATAAGAACTGTTCTGGGCTGGGTTGAGATGGAACAGAAGACCCACCTCAACCTCTTCAGGAGAAGGCATTCAGACAGCACGGCTAGCACTTTGCCACTCTGGAGGTCCTCCTCTGCCAAGTCTCTGGACTCACCCCATGCCCAGATGATAGAGCTTTCTTTTATCATGGCTTCCACATCCATGTAGTGTCAGGAAGTTGGAAAAGATTAGCCTGAGGGTCCTGAGGGTTGGGCTTGGCCCTTTAGGTTAGCTTCTGGTGGAGAGGACACACCTGAAAATGCACAGCTAATGCTGGAGCTGAGGACTCGAAAGCACTTTTGTGGTTTGAAAAGCAACTCCCCAACAGAAACTTTAGCTCAACCACCAGTGTCCCTCCTTAAGAGTTAGAACAGTGAGTCAGAGCCAAGGTGGTCTAGACTTCTAAGCTCTAAGTCCTGCTAGGCACATTACCAGAAGAATATTGTTATGGAATTTATGCTATTGTTGTCAGACCTCAAATAGGATGGAGGCTACATCTGTATCTGGCACATCTGTATCTCCAGGATTCGGGGCCTTGTCCACAGTGGGGCATAATAAATACTCACAGAACTGAAATCCAAGTCTTCTTAGCTGGCTCTGAATATTGATTCTGCTCTGCAAATGTTTCTTCCCATTCTCCACAATAGCAAACGCCACTGTTTTGGTCCCTCTCCAAGGTCTCTGTCTCTAAGCTCTTAATTAGAAAAGGGAAGCAGTAATTATTAAAGTTATTAAAATATGGAATATTGCAAAGGAGTGGATTAGAAGTCTTCATGCTAATCCAAACAAATCGTGCTAATATTACTTTGATTCTAGCAGACTCAAACCCACAGAGGAAGATAAAAGCTAGGGCTTGTTTTCTAAGTGGTGAGTTTAGCCTATTCGCTAAGCCAGGATTCATCAGCATTCACTGGGAGCTGCAAAGGAGAAGCAGGAGGAGATGAAAGGAAAAAAGATGTGAACACGATAGAAAAGATGAGGTGGGTAGGGAGGACAGCTGTGTCAAGAGAGTCAACTCGGTAGATGTGATTCATCAAGTTCCAGCCACAAGCTCTTGCCTCTGCTGGGAGCTATAGGGATACAAGGAGTGCCCTTTTCCACCTTATGACTTCAGTGACTGCATTTATGAAGATGACTGCTCAAATCCTCTGTCCTGTTCAGACACATCTGCTGGGCTGATTCATACTGGACAGGGCCGCTTGTCAGAGAGGAAAACATACACGTCAGCCAGTATGGCCCCCAGAGCTACAGCAGTTACACATTGGATGCATCTTTGGGAACCTACCTCGGCCTGGAAGGTCCTCACATCCATCTCAAATTCAACATATGCCAGACTGAGCTGAAAACTTGCCTGTTCTTCCTACCTAGACTCCTTCTCAGTCAGTGGAGCCATTGCTCCACTTGGTCCTCCAGGCTGAACCAGAGAGCCCCCTTAGGTGCCCCTCCTCAACCTCTGCCAATGTCTTCTGCTGGTTGAGAACTGATGATGCGCCCTCAGAAATGGCTCTTCTACACGTCTTCCTCTCTTCCGTCAGCACCACTGCTGTAGTTTGGATCTTTATCATCTTTTCCCATACTGCTTCTCTAATCTCTTCTCCTGTCACTTTTTCAACCTACCATGTTTCAGGTAACCCAAACTGGAAACACCATTCCTGTCTCCATGTCCATGTCAATTATCATTCCTCTCTGTCCCTTGACCACCTCTCAAACCCCTGCCCATCCTTCAAGGCCCAGCCTAAAGGCTACCTTCACTGGCTGTCCAGTGTTGGTCCTCATTGAACGTTGGTTATCAGGGTACTGCCACTGCGAACAGGTCTGTCTCCCTCGGGGGTCAGGGACTGTGCATTCCACAATTATCTATCTCAGGGGGCTTGCAGAGTGCTTGCTTGCACATGGTAGCACTCAGCACACCTTTCCTGACAGAACATTGGTTCCGGAGAGTGATTAATCCTGTAGATGCATGCTGTTGTTAAAGACCAAACCACCAGTTTGAAAGCAAGAAGCTTGGGAGAGGTGATTTGAGGAATTATATTGTCATGCCTGAGGAGGAAAGAAGCATAGGTCTGACAGGAAGGGGAGGATAATGAAGAAGTTGCATTTGAGTCTGTTGGATGGTTAGGACTTCATTGTATTTCATAACAAGATCTTGGTAATGCTAAAAAAAGTCATATTAGGACTTGAAAGACTTGAAATAAACATTTCAATTTGTAATAATTGCCACTTAATTGAACATTTTACCTGTCCGGACTATGTATTTTTACCTATTTTATATTTAAATCTAACAACTCTACTTGTTAGCTATATTTACCCCTATTAGTTGAAAAACAAAATGAGGCTCAGAAAGGTTAAGTAATTCACCCATGGTCACAGAGGTATAAAGGGAACAGAATAAGGATATTTTAAGAGTTAGAGTACAGATATGATTGTAACATCTGTTTCTTTTTTTTTTTTTTTAAGATTTTATTTATTCATGAAAGATACACAGAGAGGGGCAGAGACACAGGCAGAGGGAGAAGCAGGCTCCTCGCAGGGATCCCGATGTGGGACTTGATCCCGAGACCAGGATCACACCCTGAGCCAAAGGCAGATGCTTAACCGCTGAGCCACCCAGACATCCTAATAACATCTGTTTCTTTATACAAACCTGTATTTACCCTGGAAAGTAGAAATATACTTATGCTCTAGGTTCTGTGTATGAATTAATCACATCTTCAACTTTTTTTCCCATCAGAAATATCATAGGATTAATAGTAGCTGATAAAAACAGACTGAGGTTTGGGTCAGTTTGCTTTCCTTCACTTCCCTTGCTTCTGGTTGGTACCAAAACAGAGAAGAAAAAAAAAAAAAACCCAACAAAGTAGAAAAGAAAATAGTCACAAAAGGAGTGGACTGAGGAAAGAAGAAAAGTAAAATGCCCAAGAGATCCACAGATGACTAACCGTATCTCCTTTTCAACATGTTTTTTAAAGACAATATTCTATTTAATCCTCCTAACGATACTGGGGATATAGCCTAGTACTCCCATTTGCTAAGTGAGGAAGCAGGCTCTCAAGAAGCTTTAAAGCTTTGACTAAGTTGGAACAACTAATAAAGGGCAGAACCAGAATTGAAACTCAGGTGCTCATTCTCCCAAACCGACTTTTCTTCACCACACCAAGTGCATCCATACCTCAGTTCACAGCATAGTACAGGAAACCAATTATGTTTGAATATATGAACGGTAATAATCAATTCTTATTGCACTGAGCTTGTGACAGGTACCCTACAAAATGCTTTGCATAAATTGTCTCTTAATTCTTGTTACAACTCTATGATGCTGGAACTGTTAATAGTCCCACTTTTCAGAGAAAGAAACTGAGGCACGGAGAGATTTAAGTCACTTGCTTAAGTGGCAGAGCCAGGATTTAAGCCTAGTTCTGATGACTGCTGACGCTTTGCTCTTGAAAGTGGATAACACATTCTTCTGTGTCTTCTAATCATGGATCATCTTCCAGTGATCTCCCCTCTCAGAGAAGGCCAGTGCTATCATCCTTCAGCACTGGGCTCAGTTGGGTACCATCTCATATGGCAGGCCTCCTCAAAGGTCTTTTCTCCATATTTGGACAGAAGTGACAACAGCCCACTGGGAAGATGGAAGAGAAAGATAAGAAACAGCTCAGAGGATCATAGGGGAAGGGAGGGAAAACTGAATGGGAAGTAATCAAAGAGGGAGACAAACCATGAGAGACTCTCTCTGTTTTTTTTTTTTTTTTTTTTAAAGATTTTATTTGTTCATTTGAGAGAGAGCCAGCACTAGCAGAGGGGAGAGGGAGAAGCAGACTCCCTGCTGAGCAGGGAGCTGGAGTTGGGGTTCAATCCCAGGACCTGGAGAGCACAACCTGAGCCAAAGGCAGATCCTTAACCCTCTGAGCCACCCAGGTGCCCCACTGTGAGAGACTCTTAACTATAGGAAACAAGCTGAGGGTTGCTGGAGGGAAGGGGGATGGAGGGGGATGGGGTAATCAGGTGATGGGAATTAAGGAGGCCGCGTGATGTAATGAGCACTGGGTGTTATATGCAAGTGATGAATTAATGAACTCTACATCTGAAACTAATGATGTACTATATGTTGGCTAATTGAATTTAAATAAAAAAAGAAAAAAAAAAGAAAGATAGTTGGTGGCTGGCTTTTCTTTAGTCAGAACTAATTAATATCACCTTTTGGAAACCCTGGGGCTAAGTGCTGGATATTTCCTTGTATTTCATTTGAATTGCTCACTGAGCAGAATTCTGCGATGAGACTCTGTGCAAGCAATGACCCACACAGAAACTGCAGGTTCTTTTTTCATCCTTTTCATGGGTTTTTCTACCTCAGGACAATCCTTTTAGGGTTTTCATTTCTCTGTTTTCAGAAAAATTCCTGGAAGGGAATTGGGAAGGATGTAGTGAATGTGAGGATGACCATCTCCAGGTCATGGGACCTCTAGGATTTTGCACCCTACTCCCACCCTCATTTTTTAGCTTTTCCTGGCCCGCAGCTTCTTGAACTTTCAATCTCCTTGTCTGCCTAGGTCTTATTGGCTAGTTCTCTCATCTGCTAAATTGGACTTGGGTGGGGGGATGACAACAAGAAATAGTGATAATAATAGCAACACAGCAGCTGCTCTAACCCTGCTGTGTGTTGGGTTTTTTACCCTCAAGATAAGATTGGCTGCAACCTCATCCCATCTCGGTAGATATCCAGTAGACTCCCCGAGATGTTTGGGCATTTCCTGGGTGGGGTCTGGGCTCTCAGTCTCATGGCCCCCTGTGCTCTAAGTTCCTGTGTTTGCAGAATTGGCGTAGTTTCACCTGACCCTGGCTGCTTCTGAGACAATAGTCATTTTCTTTAATTACCTGGCAGTGATTTATTTAACTACCTGGTAGCAGCACCGGTATCTGTCTTTTTATGTACATGTGGCAGCTAGAGTAGTTAAATTGGTCAAAATTGATGTCCCAAATAGTGTCTAACCTCATGTCGTCTTGTGTCTCCCTGAATCTTGAGGCTGCTGCTCCTGCCTTCAAAATAACACATCATTTATTGAGGCCTTATGATGGGCTGGACTCTGTGCTGATCACTTGCCTGTATGATCACATTTAACCCTCAAAGTGGTCCACCAAGATAAGAGTTTTAATTCCCATTTTGCAGATAAGGAGACAGTCATTGAAATCACAAGGCAAGCAAGTATAGGAACTCATTTTGGAAAGACCCTGATTCCAGAGTCTTAGCCCTTGTCTCTCCTATACTGCTGTGAGGGCTGAGTTTGCTATATCCTGGCTTAGCTCCTGGAGCAGAGGCAGATGTTCTGTTTGGTTCCGCCTCTTCTTATGTCTGAGTATCCTTGTAGGTGCTGGGGCATGGTTGTCAACGAAATCTGAGGACTTCGCTGTTTAGATGGAGAACAAAGCCCTTTATCCCTTTCTTCAGAGTCTCCCAACTTCTTCCTGAGTTCTGTCCATGAGAATGTACCCTTCTAGAAGCCCACAGGTCTCTACAGCATCCCCTCCTTGGGCATGATCGCTGCCACAGATGATTACTGCCAGGGAAATGAGACTTCACATCATCGCCAAACCACGATCTTAGTCTGTTGGTGTCTTTTAATGTATTTAGTGTATTTTATGCCAATTCACGTAGTCTCTACCTCAGTCTTTTGACAGTATAGGCCTGACTTACTGAATTAGATGTATCTTAGCTCAATGTTAGTCTTTCTCAAGAGGGCCGTCTCCCACCATCCAAAATAAAGATGAACCCCTCCCCTGCCTAGTTACTCTGTCATATTTAGATGATTCATTTAAATCATGTATTTATCTCAAATTTAAATTTATGGTATGATTCCATTTATATGAAATGTCCAGAAAAGGTGAATTTATACAGATGGAAAATAGGCTCATGTTGGCCTATTGGTGTTGGTGAGAGGCTGAGGTTGGGAACTGGGATTAACTGTAAATGGGCATGGGTGATCTTACTGTGGGGATGAAAATGTTCTGAAACTGATTTATGGTGATTGTTGTACCACTCAGTAAATCTAAAAGTCATTGAATTGCACACTTAAAGTGGGTGAATTTTATGATATGTAAAATATACCTCAATAAAGCTGTTAGGGAAAAGAAATTACCTTTTTTAATTTGTTCACCTTATTACTGTGTGGCACTCTGTGATCAGGGTGTAAGTCTCAGAGGGCAGTGCCCTTGTCTGTCTTGTTCACCACTCTGTCCTCAGCAACTAGGCTAGCATCTGGCAGCCAGTAAGAGCTCAGCACATATTCAGGAGAATGAGTGAATAAATAAGCTAGCAATCTCTACCATATTTCAAATATTCAAATGCCATTGTTCAAGCCTGCAGAAGGCGATAGACTCAAAACAGAATCAATAACAAACTTCAAATCTACAAGTCACACGTCAAAGATAAGTGGAACTGGCAAAAACCCCCATTCTCAATGCTGGATTGTCTGCTGTTAACTCCGTGTCTTTTCTATCTGCTTCTACATTATCTTTATCATCGCATCATTACTACAGAGAAGCCAGCAAATATATTTCCCGGAATTCCTTGCCAGGGTGGTTCTGGATTAGATTCTGTAAACCCACATGAGAATTGAGTGGTGGTAGAGTAGAAGTCATTATTCTCTAGCACAATTGTAGGCAGATGGAAAGGAGGCAAAAGTAAGGTTTTCCGAAGCTTCCAAGGGAGTTCTTGTGAACCACCTGCTACAGAGAGCTGAGATTGTAGTTTCTCTGAAATTCCTGAGTTTCGTAGCACCTCTGGGCAATGTCCAGTTTCACTTGACTTGAGCTGTAGATGGCAGAGATTGGTGGCAGCCACCTTCCTGGGCACTTCTTGATTTCATGAACTCTGGAAATTGCTACCCTGATCTTTGTTCAGGTTGTTCTGCTGGTTACATGAGAGTCTATTCCCTATATTAAAACCTTCCTTCCCTATTTGGAAAACCTAGAGGAGTCTCTTTTTCTGGTTGAACTCTCACTGATACAATGGCTATAGAATATAATGTTTAAAAACCTAGATGATGGTAGAAGGAGAGAAGGGTGGAGACTCTGTCCTTTCTTAGATTCCAGTTGGTCACAGGAGGCACATCTGTCATTTATCCCCGGACACCTTTGATCTTGAATGAAAAAGTCTCTTTTCCTCTTCCCATCATGACCTCTGTCCTTTTTTCTTGTTTTCTGTGCTGAGGTTTTTGTGAGTGGTTCCTTTCCTCCTTCTTCTCCTCGCCAACTCCCAGAAGCCATCAACGTACCTTTCCCCAGAGCACTGATTTATGGAACTTGGCCAGCTCTCCTGCCTTTGCAGTCTTGATAAAATCATCCAGTTGCCTGGTTACACTGAGGGAGCATAGCTGATGCCAGGCAAGATTCCCCAAAGCAGGACACATTCAGCCCAACCAAACTTTCCAAATCTTGTGCCAGATTCTTAAGAAGTGAAGAACTTAGATTTACTGCCTAGGAAAAGATATTGTACAACCTGTTCTTTTCCTTCGAATAATAACAACAACGAAATCAGGGCAAGATCATCTTTTAATATGTATTCTGCCACAATGTACTGTTTCAATTTAATTCAAGCCATAACTCCCCTTGGTAGTTCTGAGGCCTTAGGAGAAACTGGTTCGGGAGGGACTGTAGATTTTTCACTGCTTATGTCTTAGCCTCACTCAGGCCCTCTTAGCCTGCAATCCAGAACCTCATAAAGCCCTGAGCCATTTTTGACTAGGACATAGCTTACATTAGCAGCCTGACATTCATCACTGGTGGGCCTGGAGTTAAGTCACACTCCCAAGACTTGATGTTTGATTGGCAAGGATGACTTCTCTCTGTTTGAGGGGCTGCCCAGTCCTGGTACTTTCTGACTTAATATCAGACTTTGCCAGAATTGGGCATTTGTCTCAATCTCTGCCCTGTAGTCACCTGGATAACATGCCTTGTCTTATAATCTCTCTCCATCATTGGAGCCTGACTTAAAGTCTGTCTCTGTGGTTGGGATTACACTCAGTTCAGCTTCTCCCCTCCCTGTTGGAGATGGTGATGGAGAGATGCTGAAATCCCTTTCTTAAACCACCCCTTCCCAAGTTAACTAGTTTTTAAAATTTATTTTATTTTTTTAATAATAAATTTATTTTTTATTGGTGTTCAATTTGCCAACATACAGAATCACACCCAGTGCTCATCCCGTCAAGTGCCCCCCTCAGTACCCATCACCCATTCACCCCCACCCCCCGCCCTCCTCCCCTTCCACCACCCCTAGTTCGTTTCCCAGAGTTAGGAGTCTTTATGTTCTGTCTCCCTTTCTGATATTTCCCACACATTTCTTCTCCCTTCCCTTCTATTCCCTTTCACTATTATTTATATTCCCCAAATGAATGAGAACATATAATGTTTGTCCATCTCCGATTGACTTACTTCACTCAGCATAATACCCTCCAATTCCATCCATGTTGAAGCAAATGGTGGGTATTTGTCATTTCTAATGGCTGAGTAATATTCCATTGTATACATAGACCACATCTTCTTTATCCATTCATCTTTCGATGGACACCGAAGTCCTGCCAATAATGTAAGGATCACTGGAATTGCCATCACCTATATATGCATATCCTTCAATACCAAATCCTTCCATAATCCTCACTCCATCACCCCCTGTCCTCCCTCCTCCATTATCACACCCCACCAATGGCGTCGCCTTGCCTGACTCAGTGCAGAACCTGTTAGACTCTGAGTCTTGGACCATCTGGTAGCTCTTGTTGGAACCAACTTCTTTGTTTGAACTGAGATTCAGGAAGCACTCAAGGATCCTTTCCTAAATGCCAGGAGATGGAGAACAAGTAAGTCACAGTTCCTACATCCAGGGACTCGCAATATTGCCCACAACAGTACTTCTCCCCTGGCTGGCTGGCCCATTTACTGAGAATCTACCACATATTGCATCCAAATTTCCATTCCAGTAGGGTAGGATTTCTCAGAGCTAGAGGCAAGATCAAAGGCAATGAAGAATGAAATCTTTCTGTTAGTTCAGGCAAAAGCAACAGTGGGGTCTGAATTGTCCAGGTAATAATATTTTCATTTGCCTGGGAGAAATCTATGGAGCCCTAGCATGCTCTCCTGTTCTCAGAGGTGAAGGGAGTTTTCAGGTCTCTGGAGAGTCTTAGTCTGATGGAAATAAAAATGCAACAATGATAATATAAGATCCATTATAAGTATAAGGATAACTTAGGGAGAGCCTTGAAAGCTGAGTTTTTGATGGTTTGTTGCTTTAGGCAAAACTAGTGCCTAGCCTAACAGTGATGGTAATAATAATGATAATGCTGGAAAGGAATCCAGAAGAAAGGCATTCACTATGCTACTGAGATGTGTCAGTCACCGTGGAAATGAAAACATCAAATACTAGAAGGATTCTCTGCTGCAAATCTCAAATACTCTGGGCATGGATAGGATAGTTTGTTTCTTGTAAGGGATGTGGGAGATATTTTTTAACCACCTCTGGCTTCAATTTTTCTTTTTTCTCTGAAATGCTATAAGCTTTTTCATGCTATAAGCTGCCTTTCATTATAGAACTATGAAAATCTCCTTCAGATGCAGTCAAATTTTATTGCCAGAGGCAGAGGATAAATTGGGGGTAAACATATCTCTGTATTCATTAAAATCTGCATCCATAAAACAGATTCAACTCTTTATAACTATTTATTCCACCAGCACTCGAAATGGGTGAAAGTATAGGGGTATGTATCAGGAGATGCTGCTACCTGGAAATAAAACAAGGAGTGAATATGTCCAGTCTTTGTTCTCTGGTGCCAAGCTCCCTCAGTTTTCCCATGAGGACTGATCAGCCTGATGATGTGTGGGAGTGCCACTGAGGCACATATGCAAACTATCCTAGAAACCTCTGAAGGAAGGCATGCTAATTTGGACTTATCTTACTATAAGCTTTAAAGAAATGGCAGAAAATACTGGGCTCAGTGGACTCATAGTTATTTTAAACTAACAGTACGTCATCAACATATCTTTGCAAACAGTGACTTTCAGTTCCATAGGTCCCCACCGGCATTGCTAAGGTGATTTATTGGCAGAAATCCTCTGATTTCATCTTCACCCTGGATACCAGTTTCATACTTAAAATCTGTAAGCAGCGAAGAGGGTCTTTCTCTATGGAGTATCTTTTTTTTTTTCTATGGAGTATCTTTGTTTGCACCTAATAATCCAAGACTGTAAATGAACAATACAGTTCTCAGAACAGAGATGTGATGGGCTAGAGCTTGCTCAAATAGTATTTTAAGGACCTGAATTAAGGGAACCATTCATTTATTCTAAGGAAATATGTTACTTCAGAAGACTGACTGTTACTTTTCCAGTCACGTATCCTTAATGCCAAGTAGCTAGCAGAACTTCTTGGACACATAATGGTCATTTTCCTGAGAGAAACTCAATTTGGAATTCTGTGGTGATCCTGTCCAATCTCTCATCTTTGTTGATAAATGCTTTTGGCAGCAGGAGCATTCCTTATACTGTAAGAATTGAGTTTCCAATAAAAAAGAACACATATAAATCTGGAAAACAACTTGGGAATCTTTTCCTTGGAAAAATTCATTCACAGTGAGTCCCCCTAGAAAGTGCAATTCTGTCTGTAGAAGGTCTAAAACCAGAAAAACTCAGAGGGAAGCAGAATGGTGACTTGGCTAACTGACCAATGTTCTTTGCGTAGGAGCTTCTTTTTCCTGCAAACCATCTGGTAGCTCTGAAGGAATCGAAAAGCTCAAAGTTACCTCTAGCATTGCCATCTTCAGGGGTCCAATCCACCCAGAGAGGACCCAGGCTGTTCTTGATCCTGTATGCACTCTGGCCACCAACTTGTGCGCTGGACTTAGCAACAATAGTAATAATGACAACAGTAATAAATGGTAACAGTAATAAATACTATGAAGCACCTCCTATGTGCCAGGTATTGGGAGAGATGTTTTTCAAACTTACTTCATTTAATTTTCACAGTGAAAATGTGAATTAGGTATTGGTTTTATCCAAACTGCACAGAAGAGGAAATGGAGGCACAGAGGGATAAAGCAATTAACAATTTACCTTGGGATTCAGACAAATCTATTTGAACCTGGTCTTTTTTTTAAACTTTATTTTATTTAAATTCAATTAATTAACATATAGTATATTATTAGTTTCATAGGTAGAGCTCAGTGATTCATCAGTTGCATATAACACCCAGTGCTCGTTACATCTAGTGTCCCCCTTAATGCTCATCACCCAGTTTCTCCCTCCCCTACTCCCCTCCCCTCCAGCAACCCTCAATTTGTTTCCTAGAGTTAAGAGTCTCTTATGGTTTGTCTCCCTCTCTGATTTCTCCTCTTTTATTTTTCCCTCCCTTCCCCTATGATCCTGTTTTGTTTCTTAATTTTCACATATGAATGAAATCATATGATAGTTGTCCTTCTCTGATCGACTTATTTTGCTTGGCATAATATCCTCTAGTTCTATCCATGTCATTGCAAATGACAAGATTTCATTTTTGATGGCTGAGTAATATTCCTATCTATATATCTATATCTATATCTATATCTATATCTATATCTATATCTATATATCACACCACATTTTCCATATTCATTCATCTGTCAGTGGACATCGGGGCTCTTTCCATAGTTTGGCTATTGTGGACATTGCTGCTATAAACATTGGGGTGCAGGTGCTCCTTCAGATCATTGTGTTTATATCCTTTGGGTAAATACCTAGTAGTGCAGTTGCTGGGTTGTACTGTAGCTCTATTTTTAACTTTTTGAGGAACTTCTATACTGTTTTCCAGAGTGGCTCTACCAGCTTGCATTCCCACCAGCAGTGTAAGAAGGTTCCCCTTTCTCTGCATTCTTGCCAACATTTGTTGTTTCCTGACTTGTTAATTTTAGCCATTCTGACTGGAGTAAGTGAATTTGAGTCTTAGCCACTACACACTATTTTCTCTGAAATTTTAGCATGATTTGGAAAGGCAATTTTAAAAAAGTTTACCTTTTTTTTTCTGTTACACAATTTATATTCATTATTAAAAAATTGAAAATCAGAGAAACAGAAAGTAGAAAGAAAATATGGGATAGTATAACAGAAATATATACTGAGTGGTTTAAACAGGAAGCTTATTTCTTATAGTTCTGGAAGCAGGAAAGTCTAAGATCAAGGTGTTGGCTGATTTGGTGTCTGGTGAGAGCCCACTTCCTGGCTCATAGACAGCTGTCTTCTCACTGTGTCCTCACATGGCAGAAAGGGTGAGAGAGCTCTCTAGGCTCTTTTTGATAAGGGCACTAATCCCATTCCTGAGGGCTCTGTGCTTATGACCCAATCACTTCCCAAAGACTCCACCTGCTAATAGCAATATCTGGGGGCGTTGGGATCTCAACATATGAATTTGGATGAGGGGACATGAATATTCAGCCACTAACAATGTCTCATAGTCTTACCACTCCAATCATCCATGGTTAGTATTTAGGTACATTTCTATCCAGCCTTTTCCCTATATAGAATTCTATTTCCAGTTCTCACATAGTTGTGATCATTCTCTACTGAAGACTCTGCAGACTGCATTTTCCCATGTTATAAACATCATAAATGTCACTTATAATGGCTACACATTACCTATCTAATGAATACAACATGATTTTCTTGAGTCTTTCACTCTTTTTGGACATTTAGTATCTTTTTTTTTTTTTTTTTTTTTTTTTTTTTACGTTTTACAGTGTAATAGATTATTTCCTTTAGGAAAGATAGTCTTAGCTGTCTAGAGTCAAATGGGAATATCTGTGGAGAGGACAAGGAGAGAAAAAAGCTATCTCCATAGGGTTTGTCGCTTTCCATAAGAGACATTCCCACAAGAAGTGCAGGGAAGGGCTGGGAAGATATGAGGTAACATCACTCACTCATCTTGACCTCCTGCTCTCTACCACTGCCTGCTTTCTTTTACCCTTCCTCAGGCCCATGAATGTGAGGGTTGGAGAAAGTTCTTCTAGAATTTTGACAATAATTTTTGAGGGGCATCATGACACTGACAATGTCCTTAAAAAGTAAAATTCAATTGACTAGAAAATAATAATAATAATTTTAATTTTAATAATGATCACCTAAAACATTGTTTAGAAAGGCAGGAGTGCCAGGGTGTAGTTTAGAGGAAAGTTTGGGGTAGAAGAACACCAGAATGAGAGTCTGACAGACAGAGTTAAATAAGGAATTTTCTGGCTCTGGTTACCAGCTATGTCATTTTCAGTAAGCTGGCCTTTCTGGGCCTCAGTTTCCTTATCTGAATATGGTAGCAAATATCCCAGCACCTATCTTAATTGGAAACTCCCCCCTGTCAGGGTCACATGATGCCTACTGGAGAGGCCATGATGCCATTTGCTGCGTGGGACAAGGCATTCTCCTAAAGCCTCCCAGAACCCACTTGGGTCTAGGACCTACTTGAATGATGCCCCTGTTGACTTTCTATAAGACCCAGAACAAAGAATTGCTGTGAGGTAGATATTCTAAAAAGGCACTAAGCCCATACCATAGAAAAGAGGAATGTTCTAAGAGCAAACTTGCTCCCAGATTCAGTACTAGAAATCCCCATGCTTCCTGTCCATCTCCTAATCCCTGGGATTGGTCCTGCGTGTCTATGTGTTTTCTGCATCATCCCTCAGAAATAAGAATCTGACCACACAGCTCCCATTCTGCTTCTTCCATTTGACTCCTGATTTTGTCGTTGACATTATAACTCTATCTCCTACAACTACCTTTTAGCTTCTTGCTCTGGTTTCCTACCTTTTACAGGACATGATCATCTAGAGTTTTGAGTATTACAAGCACTTAAAAGCTCTTTTATTTATGTCAGGTCCCTGGAGCTCACAGGGTATCAGAAAGAGCACTGGGCTGGGAGTCAGTAGATCTATGTTCTGTCTTGGCTCTGCTGCTTACTGGTGAGTTTCTCAACCTTTTTGGTTTCCCCACTTAAAACTTTAAGGAAGTAAGAGTGAGTGACTGGATACAATTTCCCTAGTCCAAGAATTGTGGTATTGTGGTATAAACACCCCTAAGTGAGCAGTCTCCTTGTTAACGTCCCACACAGGGCTGTAACTCACTCACAATTGTATTGAGGCTATAAACGGAAAGAGCTCCTCTTGAAGAATTTATGAGAGGTCTGAAAGCTCTATATTTGCTCTAGAGACATCTATTGTTTGTTTATAATGTGTGCATGTTTAATTTGCAATAAAACTGGGAGGCACTACTGTACAAATAGGCAGCTTATCTACCCTCAATTGCTGTCTCAGAAGAAGGAAGATGGGAGAGGGGGAATTCAGGGAAAAAAAAAAATCAATCACTTTGGCCTGTAAGTGGAAAGATTTTGAAGGGCTGTCCTGTTGTGCCTCTGGATGGGTGACCCTCTTCCTGGGGTTTCTGAATGTCTTCATATTCCCAATATTCCCTTACCAGGTAGGATTCCACACTCCTGAATCCTCCCCTAGGTGATTCTTCCCTAGATGTGGGGTCTATAGGTAAGTGATGGGGACTCAGACCAGTGATCCTAAGCATACTGCATGTCCTGATGGCTGTCTGAGGACAGAAATTGGGGAAATGGGAGTTTGGGTAAAACTGATACCACCCTGGTAGGGGAAGGAAGTCTGGGTAGGATATATAGGTCTCATGCCTATTGTCTCTGCATCTGGGAGGTCCTGACAAAACCAGATGGAGTTGAATTAGAACACCTGGAATCACTAGGGTCATGAGGAAGGAGTGGCTCACTCTTATGGGGTTGTCCCAGGAAGACTGAGCAAAGGAAAGATGAGTCTATTTAATTCCTACAGGGATTCTCCTGCTAAGGGTTCATTGGGGCTGTGGGCGATGATTTATTCCACTGGCTGCCCACCATCATGAGTCTGAATGATAGTCCTTACTTATCAAGGAGGCATTTTCCTCCATGACCATACACTTTTCTTATAGGTTTCTCTTTCAAGCCACCAAAATTTATCTTCTTGATATACAGCAATGATAGCATCTACCTCGATACCCAGCAGTTTCAGTAGTCTCCAATATTAACAGTGTCAAAAATCGCTTATCTCTCTGTTTTCTGCTCTGCAATCCCAACTCCTATGATCCCCTGGTGACAGGGATAGTCCACACTCACAAAGCTGATGGAGAGGATTAGGTGCCCTCTTCGGGTTGCCTTTGTATCATGGCTTCCTGAGATAGCCCTAGATGGTACAATAGATTAGCAAGAGCGGACACAGAAACGTGCTGTGCAAACAAACGCCTTGGGGGTTTTCCAGGGAAAGGTTGTCCAAGGGAAATTACTCAGGCAAAGTCCCTTGCCTAAAACTCTGGGCTGGTGGTAATTTGCCTTATGCAATGAACTATTCACAAAAAGGTATCTGCTTTGTGAGCAAATGTTGGTTGTCCACTTTCTCTAGTTTTGGCAAGTTGGTGACACTCTCAATCATTGCAGTTTTTATTATTTATTTTACTATTTATTTATGGTTTTTTATTTTTATTATTATTATTTTTTTATTTTTTTTTATTTTTATTTTTTTTATTATTATTATTTTTTTAATAATAAATTTATTTTTTATTGGTGTTCAATTTGCCAACATACAGAATAACACCCAGTGCTCATCCTGTCAAGTGCCCCGCTCAGTGCCTGTCACCCATTAACCCCCACCCCCTGCCCTCCTCCCCTTCCACCACCCCTATATTTATGGTTTTTAAAATCTGTTATTTAAACTCAGTTTAGTTAACATGTACTGCATTACAGTTGTTTTTTTAAATTGTAGTAAAATACACATAACATAAAATTTACTATCTTCACCATTTTAGACGTATAGCTCAGTACTGTTAGTTGCATTCATACTGCTATACAATCAATCTCCAGAACTCTTTTCATCTTGCAAAACTGAAACTTTATCTTTTAAACAACAACCCTCAATTACCCTCTCTTCCCAGCCCCTGACAACCACCATTTACTTTCTGTTTCTATGAATTTGACTATTCTAGGTATCTTATATAAGAGGAATCATACAGCATTTGTCTTTTTGTGTTGGCCTAGCATTGTGTCCTCAAAGTTCATTTGTATTGTAGTTATGTACAAGAATCTCACTCCTTGTTCAGGTGGAGTGATGTTTTATTGTGTGTGCATGTGTGAGTGTGTGTGTGTGTGGTTGTGTACCATATTTGTTTATTACTTCAACTGCTGACAGACATTTGGCTTTTTTTTTTTTTTTTTTTTACCTTTTGGCTATTGTGAATAATGCTGCTATGAATATGGGTGTGTAAATATGTCTTTGAGAATTTGCTTTCAATTCTTTTGCATATATATCCAGAAGTGGAATTGCTGGATCATAGGGTAATTCTATTTTTAATTTTTAAGGAACAACTACACTGTTTTCCAGAGCACCTGCACCATATTACATTTCCACCAGCAGTTTTTAAGAGTTCCGACTTGTCCACATCCTCACCTTGTTATTTTCTGTTTTCTAAAATAATAGTCACCCCAATGGATGTGAGGTGGTATCACGTTGCAGTTTTGAATTACATTTCTCTAGTGATTAGTGAGGTTGAGCATCTTGGCCATTGTGGCTTTGATTTCACTTATTTGCTGCCACAATGTGTAGCGACTCAACGCTACAGAGCCTTCCTGATGACAGTTGAAATTCAGTCCTTCCACCACACTCATCTGCTTGTCCTTCAGTCCAGGGACCTTCTGTGCCTCTCTTTTCTGGCCTCATGAGAGGGGCACTTCCTTGCCCTTGGTATCACATTTCTTCCTGTTTGCCTTTTAGAACAAAATGTCATCCTGGTGTGCCCATAGGAAAGACGGGGGAGTGTTCCTCAGATCCTAGTCTGCTGCAGACTCATATTGAGGAGCAATCTCAGCTCATCCTGGGTGACTCTCAGGGAGATGGGAGCAAAATTGCCTTGTGATGTGGTGTCTAAGAATTGGGAGTCCCCTTGAGATGCTTTAGGACAACAGTTGTGGCTGAGTGAATAATTAGATTCTCTGCAGGCCAGTTGGAGGCCTATTCCAGGCTGGGCCCAACTTGGAAAGACTCAGTGGTTTGAATTAGAATCCCAGAGGGCTGGATTCTTGTCAACACCCTATCAGGTTTTATTTTTGCACCTCTTACTCTACCACCAAACCCTTTCTCGCCCAGTGTCTGGATCAGCCTCTGTTTCCAGGCAGGGCTGGGCACAGGCTAGAAGCATGAACCATTTTTCCATTCCAGTGGACCTCAGGTAGCTGGTAGTACTGCTTTTGTAGAGCCTTTCTACTCTCACCACCTCTTGTCATGGGCTGCTGACGCACTCATTAATTGATCAATTAATTAAACAACGTTTGTTGCTTATCTACCCAGTGCCAGATCTCATGTTTTCATAAGGTTTCTTTGATTACAAGTGTCAGAATCCAATTCAAGCTATTTTACATGCAAAAAGTGTGTCTGTCATAAAGATGGAGGGAAGTTTTATAGAACCCAAGGACAAGAATGCAACCAGGCTTCAGAGGGCACTGGAAAAATCATAAGGCAATATCTGAAAAGCCATCATGAACCCAGAGATGCTCTCATCTGGTCCCTAGTCTCTGCTTGAACGTCTGTTTCACTCTTATTTCTTTGAAGACTGACTTTTTCTGCATCTCAGTTCATGTGATAGGTGCAAAAGGCTGCTCACAGCTCTCAACTCATCTGTGCAAAAGAGCTACCCATGCTGATGTTGGGTCTATCAGTCTCAGTTCCTCAGTTCCAACAGGACAGGGGAGAGAATCTGACTCACTGAGTTTGAATTAGTACCTACCTTTTGTCTAATAAACAATGGCCAAAGGACTAGGACTGTGAAGTGCAAACCCTCAGAGGATCACTCCCAGGAATAACAGGTCAATTTAAATGGTCACTTTGAACTGAAAGGTCTCTGCTGTGTGCTGCTAGGTTTGTGGATTATAGACGTAAGTACAGCATAGCCCCAGCCTTCAAGTAGCTCCACAGTTAAGGAGAGACAAATAAGTGTACATTAAATACAATGAAATAAAACAGTAGTTGCCAACTGGGGATGGATGATTTTGTTCCCTTGGAGACATTTGGGAATGTTTGGAAACATTTTTGGCTGTCACAACTAGGGAAGAGGGAGTTGCTGCTGGCATTAATAGGCTGAGGCCAGCGATACTGCCAAACACTCTCTAATACATCGGACAGCCACCACAGAAAAGGCTTATCTGGCCTCAGCTGTCAATGGAGCAGAGATTGAGAAACTGAAATAAAATCATATATGCACATCCCAGCCTCTTGCTATGTGAAAAGTCATTACCTCCACTCTCATCCCTGGGTGCAGAGCTGGGGTCTGGAGGAGGGCTGTGTGTGGGGGTGGGGGGGGGGGATGCAGCTGTTCTCAGCCCTGCCTGCTTGTTAGAATTCCCCAGGAAACTGTGGACCTGCCCAACATATACCTGGAGCCAAGCCACAGTCCCATAACTTTTGGTCTAACAGGTAATGTTTTTTATTTGGCAATGCAAGAAGCTTGGGATATCTATTCAGGAGAACTGGATTAGACCATCCATAGAATTCTTGGACTCTAGCTAGACCCTTCTCTTCATGAGGTCTTCACTTTCAGGTCTGGGAAGTGGAAAACATCAGCCTCCTAAGATTGTTTAAAGGCTCCAAAAAGGTAGGAGATGTGAACGTGGTCTGCAAACCTAAAGCTCTAGGAAGGTATTATCACTAATATTAGAGCTGGCTCTTGACCACACACTCTCAAGGTTTTCATTATGTGCAAGAGATGACAGCCTGGAAACTGGATGACTCACCCCAGAGGATGGTGTGCTGCTAAGTCGAAGCATATTTAAGAAAGAGGAGAGAGCCCACATCCCAGGATTTAATTAGGTAGGGACTCCACAGTCACAGAGCTACAACACCTTCCCCCTTTAAATGCAAAGTACTTATTTCAGGGGAAAAAAAAAAAAAAACCTAGGGAGAGTGTTCAGGAAAGGAATCTCTTAAATAGCATGTGAATGAGGGCAGCGGCAGAGACCTTGGCAATGAGTGAAATCCATGGGATTCTGCTTTTAAAGCACATGGGGCCATGACTGTATTTCATCAACAAAATAGTGCTGCTTAAGGGCCAGGACCCCTCGGGCAGGGTGAAGGCTCATGCTTCCCCTTGGGAAATGCCTGTCAGAAGCATTCATTTTGTTCCACAGATATGTCTTCAGAAGTAAAAGAGGATTTCACATGAAATGAAAACAAAGTATATTTCTGACAGACAGGTAAATGCCCCTTTGCAAAGGCAGTAATAAAATGTTTGTCAGGGAGGCAAGGAATCTCAAACTTATTTTTGATACAGATTCAATTGCTCCTTTAATCCCAAACAACCACTCCATAACTGTAGGAAACAGAGCAGCCCAAGGATAATTGCCAAAATGGGGAAGAGGTAAACCCACTGCTTTCTATCTTGAAAGGATTTAGTCTGCCTTTCAAAAGAGGTATACGTGAGAGCAGCTCACAGCGGAGGATGCCTCCTCAGCGTCTCCCTGCTGCAGCCACGCTCGGAAGCCAGCCATCTATCACATCCCCGGGAGGATGGAAAGTACTCTTTTGTAATCACCACTATTCTCCCCAAAGTACACAGATTGAAACATCAAAAATTCATAGAATAATCTATGTCAAAGATGGAAAAGATGCATTGGGGTCATGGGTCCTGTCTCCAGTGGTCCAGACAGCAGAGGTAATGATCATCCTTGACCCAGACAGCACCTCGCACTTGCCCCAGAGTGCTTTGCACATCAATTTTTACATGGAGGATGTTTATTCTTCCACAGCTTGTCTCTGACTGGTGTTCAAGGCTGTACTTACTCAAATAATTCCCCTTTCCTCCTCTCTAGATATTTTTTCTGAGGCTCTGAGACTCAAGGAGGAACAGAAACAAGTTCAGGTCGATACTAGAACCATGTGAGCACATGGGAGATTTAGTTCTTGGTCAGGGTAACGGGTGAAGGCCAACAGCAGGAAATCACTAGGAGCTTTTTGTCAGCTGTCCTAAGGAGATCCCCAAAGTCATGGTCCAGATATTTGGACCAGGATAAGTGACACTGCAATTAGTTTCAGGTGCTCTTTTTTTTATTTTAAGCTTTTATTTATTTATTCATGAAAAACACAGAGAGAGGCAGAGACATAGACAGAGGGAGAAGCAGGCTCCCTGCAGAGAGCCCGATATGGGACTCAATCTCAAGACCCCGGGATCATGACCCGAGCCAAAGGCAGACACTCAACCATTGAGCCATCGAGGCGTCCCTAGTTTCAAGTGTTTTTTGACCACAACCACTATTATATATTCCTGAAGGCTAATCTACGCCAGACTCTGTGCTAGGCTGGTCCTGGGGATAGAGAGATGAGTGAGACAGAGAAGGGACAAAAAGATCTAGTCCTTAGAGGATTTCACAGTGGGTTTGGTTAAGAGGCACCTGTACTCTGAAAACTAAAACACTGATGAAAGAAATTGAAGACAACACAAAGAAATGGCAAGATATTCCATGCTCATGGGTTAGAAGAACAAATATTGGCATAATGTCTATACTACCCAAACTACACATTTAATGCAATCCCTATCAAAATACCAACAGCATTTTTCACATAACTCGAACAAATAATTCTAAAATTTGTATGAAACCACAGAAGACCCCAAATAGCCAAAGCTATCTTGAAAAGCCAAGCTGGAAGCATCATCACAATTCTGGACTTCAAGTTATATTATAAAGTTGTAATAATAAAAATGGTGTGTTACTGGCACAAGAAATAGACACATAGATCAGTGGAACAGAATAGAAAACCCAGAAATAAACCTACAACTATGCAGTCAATTGATCTTTGACAAAGCAGGAAAGAATGTCCAAAAGAAAAAAGATAGTCTCTTCAACAAATGGTGTTGGAAAAGCTGGACAACAACATGCAAAAGAAAGAAACAAGATCACTTTCTTATACTGTACACAAAAATAAATTAAAAATGGATTAAAGACCTAAATAAGAGACCTGGGGCTATAAAAATGCTAGAAAATAACACAGGCAGTAACCTCTTAGACAGAAGCCATAGCAACGTTCTTCTAGATATGTCTTCTGAGGCAAGGGAAACTAAAGCAAGAATAAACTATTGGGACTTCATCAAAATTAAAGGCTCTACACAGCAAAGGAAACAACTAACAAAACTAAAAAGCAAACTATGGAATGGGAGAAGATATATGAAAATGACATACCTGATAAAAGCTTAGTAATGAAAATATATAAAGAACTTACACAACACCCAAAACCAAATAATCCAATTTAAAAATGGGCAGAAGCCATGAACAGACATTTCTTGAAAGAAGACATCCAGATGGCCAATAGACACCTGAAAAAATGTTCATCATTGCTTACTATCAGGGAAATGCAAATCAAAACTACAATAAAATATCACCTCACATCTATCCAAATGGCTAAAGTCAACAACACAACAAAAAATAGGTGTTGGCAAGGATGTAGAGGAAAAGGAACTCTTGTGCACTGTTGGTGGGATTGCAAACTGGTGCAGCCACTATGAAAAATACTATGAAGGTTCTCTAAAAAGTTAAAAATAAAACTCTGATGATTCAGCAATTGCACTTCTGAGTACCCAAAGACTACAAAAAGACTAATTCAAAGGGCTACCCCTATGTTTCTAGTAGCATTATTTACAGTTACCGAGCTATGGAAGCCCCAAACGTCCATCGATTGATAAATGGATAAAGAAGACATTTATATACACACACACAATGGAATGTTATTCAGTCATAAAAGAGTGAAATATTACCATTTGCAACGACAGAGGCAAAGCTAGAGAGTATAAGGCTAAGCCAAATAAGTCAGTCAGAGAAAAACAATTACCATATGACTTCACTCATATGTGGAATTAAGAAACAAAACAAATGAGCAAAGGGAAAAAGAGAGAAATCAAGAAACAGACTCTTAATTATAGAGAACAAACTGATGGTTGCCAGAGGGGAGGTAGTTGGAAGGATGGGTTAAATAGCTGATGGGGATTAAGGAGTGCACTTGTTGTGATGAGCACTGGGTGTTGTATAGAATTGTTGAATCACCATATTGTACACCTGAAACTAATATAGCATTGTATGTTAACTAACTGGAATTAAAACAAAAACTTGAAGAAAAAGAAATAGGTTTGGAATAATACTTGGCTAGCCTGTTCCCTTTTCTCTCTATTTCTACTAATAGAGGAAAAAGAAAAATCTCTCTACTTAGACGAAGAGAGAGAAAAGTTGGGAGTGAAGGAAGAGAGTGTGTGCAGGTGAGGATCATTGGGAAAGCCTCCTGTGTCTTAGCTCCAAATTGGTTATGAAGGGTCTATCATCTTTAGAAAATATGGAGGAGCCAAGAGTTAATGGAATGCTAGAAGATGACAGTGTTTTAGCAATTCCCATGCTGCCATGGGATGGGAACAGGAAACTAAAATAAAGGTATTAGGGGCAGGAAGGGCCTTAGACAAACTGTTGGGTTCCTGCTGCCCCCAAAAGTGTAGTGGAGCAATTGTATTTTCTTATACTCCTAAAATGGATGTGGGAGTAGGCTGAGAGCATGTCAGAGATCCAGAAGATCCAGAAGATGCTTCTTGGAACCAGAAAAAGGACTTTTCAGATATTTGTTCACTTATGCCTACTCACATTCACTTTGGTAAAGCAAGTCATATGACAGGACCCAAGTTGGGGGCCTAGTGGACGTGGGCTGGGAATATTCTTTGACTTTTTAGTAGGAGGAACATAAATGTCACAATGAAAGGGAATGGGCCCAGGGAGGATAAAGAATTGGAGCTATTAATACAGTCTACCACAGCAGGTAAGTGAGAGGATGGTCGAGATGGAACATTGGGTGAGCCATTTTTAAGTGGCTGCTACATCAGCTTATGTTGGAGCGCTTCAAAGCCAGGCTTAGAGCTCAGTATGGGGCAGACATGTTTCAGGTAAAGAATGGAATAGAATAAAAAGATGATGATGGACGTACACATGGCCAAGCATTTGGCTTCCTCTTGAATTGCTTAATACCTTGGGATAACTGCAAGCCTGATGCCCCCAGTTTGAAGTGTTGCATGAAGTTGCTTAAAAAAGTGGATTCATGTTTAACCCCGCTAGGTGATTTAAGATACTAGCTGTCAAGGTCTCCAAATCTATTTCTCTTGTATGGTTGATGAGTGGTCATATAATCTATTGAAAACTGCACTAGGGTACTTTTGGGTACTTAAAGATACAGGGGCCATTGATATTTATATGCTGTTATATTGGTTAAATTTCTTGCTGGGAAGTATCATCTTTGTTTTTTTTTTTTTTTTTAAGTATCATCTTTGGATCAACACATGAGGTAGAATCAATGTAGTGGTCAGCATAAATTGGGAGCCTGGAATTCCATAGCAGCCTTCTGTCAAGCCTCATTCCTTTCACCCTTAGTGGGCTTAGGCCCACCGCATGGGTGAGCCAAACCTGACAGCAGGAACGAAATTTGTATCGTATCCACCCCCACTCTGGATGGAGTTTATGAGTCACCTGTTGCAGACCTGCTATTCCAGGGAGACTGTTTGCTGGTGAGCACCTAAGCCATAGCATTTCCTATCCCAACCCTCTTAACGCTTGTCTAGTGAGAGCCTTTCATTTTTATACCTGTTCACTGTTTGGCCAGTGAGGTGTCACACAGCAAATAAAGGGATTTAGAAGTTGTATTTTCAAGAATTATTTCTCAGCAGCCACATTCCATATCCACATCTCCTCTATCTCTGTCTGTTTGTAATCCAACCTCTTATATCCCTGCAGTGTCTTTTCCTTCTACCTTATTTCTTTCAGCATTTGACCAAGCATGTCTTTTCCTGGCTCTCAGTAGTCTCCTTCTGATTGATTAGGGCATGGCCTGGATGGATTTGGCATATTGACCTCTTTTTCCTCAGGACCCTCAGTCATGAAATACTGCATGAGCTTCCCCATATCGATGAGCCCTTGTGTATGTATATGTGTGTATTGCTTCTCTGACTCCAACCCTGGAAAGACGATGGTCAGAAGACATGAGGCTTCCAACTCAGTCTGGGGCTCATATTTGAGCCCCAGTCCAGTCAGGAAAATTAATGAAAACATCTTCAGTTCTGTCAGTTTCTTTCCCTTGGGGCTTGGATAGACCTGTTCCTTGGGTCCTCCTGTGATTGGCTGGTGTCTGCTATGAAAGAACTGATTGGCCACAACTTGATGCTGCTGTTACCTGCATGTCAGGTGTTCCCTACCAACAGAATTTCCTCCCATCAATTTTCTCAATTTCCCAGCTAGAGTCTCTTTGAGTTCTATGCTTTGGGTAATCCAGATATATCAACTACACCAACCGCTATCGCCAGTTCACTTCCCCAATATCCAGCCAAATAAGTCCTAGGTTTGTCTGTCTCTACTCTTGGTTGCTAATGTACCTCACTCTGCCCTTCTGGAGAGATGACACTTGGTAGAAGGATGACCAGGCTGAGACCGTGACATTATCCCTTTCCTGATTTATACTCATGATTCTATCAATAACAGTAGTGCAAAGCTTGAGCAGATGCCTCAGGGAAAGAATCAGAGCTGCAGGTGGAGAGGAAATCTGAAAATAAAAGATTGCAAAATATTTTCTTAAAAACCTCAATCTACAGAGATGATCACTCTAACATTTACTGAAATGTCAGTGTTCTCTAAAGCTTTCAAATACCCATCCTGGTGATTAAGAAATCAATAATTAACATGCAAATCTGAAAGCTCTAGGCAAATTGAATATTAATTACTGACTTCATAAGTGGAGGCTGCTCAGCAGTATGAAAATAGTTCAGGATAATTAGGATTTAACAACCTTCAGACATAAAGAAAATAAATACAGGGTTCTTGATGAATGACTTTATTTTTATTTCATTATTGTATTATAAACATTCTTGGTTTTTCAAAGACCAAGGAGAGACAGAGAAAGGGTGGTTTTGAATATTTAGTATGTATCAGAGCGACAACTCCGTTTCCCCTCCACCACTGAAATCCTTTGGGAATTGTCAGATAAAAGTTAAGTTCTGTAGTCTAAGATTGCAAGGTGACCTGTGTCAGTTGGGAACCCAGACTTAAAAAATGATTGGGATGGATGCTTAAAGCGAGTCACAATTTCAGATCATCTCATTGCTCTATAATGCCTAGCTTGAATGCTTATCTGGGTACTACTTCCTTCATTTTAAAATACTTTTGGGGGATCCCTGGGTGGCGCAGTGGTTTAGCGCCTGCCTTTGGCCCAGGGCGTAATCCTGGAGACCCGGGATCGAATCCCATGTCGGGCTCCCGGTGCATGGAGCCTGCTTGTGTCTCTGCCTCTCTCTCTCTCTCTCTCTCTCTCTCTCTCTCTCTCTCGCTGTGACTATCACAAATAAATAAAAATTAAAAAAAATACTTTTGAGCTTCTTTCAGCCACTGTATTTTAGGGATCTTCTAACTTCACCTCTTTGTGGTCTGGTATCTTGGCATTCTTTCCTGACCCGACCTGCTCTTGGTTCCTGGGGCTTACTCTTGATCAGTTCTTCATTTCTGGGCATCTGGCTCCCTGCATCATTGATATTTCCTGGCATCCTCCCTGGGGAAGTCTATATCTAAAAGTTTCTACCCATTTTGTGTCTAGTATTTGCTGATCATCACCACTTCAAATTTAACTTTTTAATAAAATTTTTGTTGAAAGGTAACATTCATACCAAAACACACACATAAATTTTAAGTAATTTCAGCGAATTTCACCAATGAAAACACTCATAAAACCACTAACCAAGTTATGAAATAGAACATTAGCAGCACCCCTGGACATCTAATGTCACCTTCTAGTCATTATTCTCCCTCTCCTTCTTAAAGATAAATTGGACTTTGAATTTAACATCATACATTTTTAAACCTGTTTTTGCTAATTGTATGGAGCCATGAAATATTCTCTGTGCCTTGCTTCTTTCATTCAGTTTTATGTTGTGAGATTCAACACTGATGTTGCATATAGCAAGAGTTCACTCATTATCATTGCTCTGTTCTATTGTAGGTTACACTGCAATTTATTTATCTATTCTATTGTTGATGGTCATTTAGATTTCCATCTTTTGATAAAATTGCTAAATCATGGATTATGAATGCAGCTAAATTTCATAGACAGCGCCAAAGAGTTTTCTATAGTGGTTGTACAAATTTACACTTCCTGCAGCAGAATCTGGAAGTTCTAATTGTTCTGTTTCCTTGACAACAGCAGAAGCAATTCCACTTCTGAATATTTATCTGAATAAAATGAAAACACTAATTAAAAAAGACATATGCACCCCCCATGTTCATTGCAGCATTATTTATAATAGCCAAGATATGGAAATAGCCTAAGTATTCATCAATGGACAAATATATAAAAAATTATGATACACACACATATAGGCATATATACACATACATACACACATACACTGGAATAATATTTGACCATAAAAAAGAGTGAAACCTTGCCATTTGCAACAACATGGATGAGCTTCCAGGACATTATAGTAAGTAAAATAAGTCAGATAGAGAAAGACAAATGCCATATGATCTCTCTTGTATGTGGAATCTAAAAACAAGACACAGCAAAACAAAATGCCAAGCTCATAGATACAGAGAACAAATTGGTGGTTGCAAGAGGCAGGGAAGGAGGAAATCTACATGAGTTAGAGTTTGATAATTAGTTTTCATGTACAACGCAAAAAGTATGATCCAACGCAAAAAGTATGAAAAAAGAAATTGATAATGTGGACTTTATTAAATTTAAAGTGTCTATTCTGTGAAAGACAAAGTTCAAGGAATGGAAGGACAAGCCCCTTACTATGAAAATGTATTTTCAAAACATATCTAAAGAAAGATTTGCATGCAAAATATTCAAAGAACTAATAAAACTCCACAATAAGAAATAAGAAATAAGAACTAATAAAACTCCATAATAAGAAAACAAACTTCCCAAAGTAAAATAAATTGGGCAACGTGAATAGAAACTTACTAATTAAATATATATACATATATACATACATATATACATATACATATATATACATGTAAAAATTGCTCAGCATTGGAGAATTATTGAAAAAGTATATGCATTGTGCATTAGGGAAAAGCACATTAAAATACCAGTAAGATTCCATATCCATCTAATAAAATAGCTAAATACCAAAAACTGATAATACTACTTGCCAGTTAGGATGTGGTACAACAGGAAATCTCATTCATTGTTGATGGAAATACAAATGGCACAACCTCTTGAGAAGATATCTTGCCAGATTCTTGTGAAGCTGAGCATAGTGTCATCATATGGTGCAGCAATTGTGCCCCCATGTATATACCTAACTGGTGTGAAACATATGTCCATATAAAAACCACTAAGAACATATATAAGGCATATTTATTGTCAAATGAATATTCCAGGCAAAATCTGGAAGGAATCAAGATGTCTTTTAATAGGTAAATGGCAACCAAGTGAGACACAGTAGGCAAGGACA